>NC_089706.1:4450812-4756812 GCF_031753505.1 Anomalospiza imberbis
GTTCCTCCCCAGCCCCGCAATGGTTCCCCCCGGCCCCGCAATGGTTCCTCCCCCAGCCCCGCAATGGTTCCCCCCGGCCCCGCAATGGTTCCCCCCCGGCCCGCAATGGTTCCCCCCGGCCCGCAATGGTTCCTCCCGCCCCGCCGTGGTTCCTCCCGCCGCGGTTCCTCCCCCTCCCCGCCGCGGTTCCCCCCGCCCCGCAGTGGTTCCTCCCGCCGCGGTTCCCCCCTCTTCCCGCGGTGGTTCCTCCCGCCGCGGTTCCCCCCTCTTCCCGCGGTGGTTCCTCCCCGCCGCGGTTCCCCCCCGCCCCGCAGTGGTTCCTCCCGCCGCGGTTCCCCCCTCTCCCCGCAGTGGTTCCTCCCGCCGCGGTTCCCCCCCCGCCCCGCCGCGGTGGTGGCGGCCGGCGCGGTGACGCGCGAGCCATGGCGGCCATGGCGGCGCTGCCCCCGGGGCCGCTGTCGCCGCCTGGCGGGGGCGCGGCGGACGCGGCGGGGCCTGAGGGCGCCGAGGGCCTGTTCGTGCTGCTGGGCGCGGGGCTCGCCGCCGCCAGCCACCCCCTGCTCTACGTCAAGCTGCTCGTGCAGGTCCGCTCGGGGGGGGGTTTGAGCGGGGAGGGGGACGGTGGGGTGGGAGTCCCGTGTGGAACGGGGGTGGCGGCTCCAGGGTAACGGGAGGATTTCCCGTTAATGCTCCCATGGAGGCCTCCGTGCGCTGGGGGTCGCTCTACGTACAGCCCTCCCCCGTATAACGGGGCCCCCTGCGCGATGGGGGCGCCTGTGGAAGGGGGGATCTCAGGGTATGGAACGGGATGCGGTCCCGGTGGGTAGTGGGGGATCGGGACCCCGGTGTAACGGGAGGAGGTGGATTCCTGCAGTGTCCCTATGGAACCCCCCATGTGCTAGGGTCATGTGTACAGTACGTACAGCCCCCCCCATTCCAGTGGGACCCCCCTGTGCAATGCGGGGGGCACCTACAGGGTGGGGGACCCCCGTATGCAGCGGGGCGGGGTCCCTGTGTGTGGTGGGGGGTCGGGACCCCGGTGGAACGGGTGCGAGTGGGTTCCTGGTTCGTGTCCCTGTGGGGGCCTCCGTGCCCTGGGGGTCACTGTACATACAGCCCCCCCCCCCTTTAGAAAAGGGGGCGCTTCCAGAACGAGGGACGTCTGGGTAATGGTGTGCCCCATATGTAAGGGAATGGGGGTCCCCTATACACTGGGGGACCCTACAGAAAAATGAGATCCTATATAATAGGAGGGTGAGGATGCCTTCTACAACAGGGGCACCCTATACAGGGAATAGGGGATATCATATAATGGAGGGGTGAGGCCCCCCATACAGTGGGGCTCCTTTGTAGTGGGGTGCTGGGAGCCCTCCTGGGACAGGGAATGGGGACACCCAGTAATCTGGGAACCCCTGTAAAATTAGTCCTCTACCATGGAGCCTTCCGTATGAGAAGGGATAGGAAACCCCAAGACTCTCTTAGTAATAGGGACCCCCTAAAATGGGAGAGTGGAGAACTCTCTGTAACCTAGGGACCCCATAAAATGGGGAAAGGAGTGCCTGAGAGTGACAGGGGGATGCTGGGATCCATCCTGTTCATCCCAGGGACTTTGGGAACGCCAGAACAGAGACCTGCTCACGAGGTTTCTCTCCCAGGTTGGGCATGAGCCACTACCTCCAACAATTGGAAGAAATGTATTGGGGAGGAAGGTCCTGTACCTGCCCGGCTTCTTCACCTATGGTGAGTGACTGTCCCTCCCTGCCAGCACGAGGTCCTGCCCTCGTGGAATCAGGGCTGGGAGCTGCCAGGCAGCCTGAGCTGACCCCCAGCAGCACTCTCACATCCCCTTGGGATCATCCCAAGGCTGCAGTGAGGCATAAACCACCACAGCTCCTTGTAAGGCTGTCAGATTCACGTACCTGTTGCTGGAGACAGGGGGGTGTTGGTGCTGCATTGTCTTCCTGTGGCACATTGCTCTGGGTTTGCACCGTGGTGGAGGGGTTTGGGGGGTTTTAGGTGGTGTAGGCATGTGGCAGGAGGTTTTTGTGTGTTTTGGAGGTTACAAAATACTTTACTTCTGCTCCAAAACAGCCCTGGAATAACCTGCCCCCTGCCCTGCTTATTTGTGTTGTAGATGGAGCCCTAAAGGGACAGAAATACCAAGAAAAGTGCAGGAAATATGTTTAGAAGGAAAAAAAAATAGTATTTTCCTGTTTTTGTGGGTGCAGCAGCATGGGAGAGGTGGGTGAATACTTTGTGACCTGCTGTCACAGCAGGTTTGCTGTGGGGAAGGGGAATGCACTGTCCTAGCAGCTGATCCGGGCCAATCCCAAAATCAGCCAGTGGTATCCATGGGGTATAACCAGCACAGGAGCAGGATGATAACCCTGGAAGCCCATCCTGGGACACCCAGGGCTGGAAATGCTCCAGTGCTGCCCTTTGGAAGATGCCATTTCCAAAGAGAATGGGCAGTGTTGGGTGATGGGGAGGTGCAGAGCCCACCTGGCTTTGCGTGGGCAGCACAGGACAGGGGCCAGGAGCAGTCAGTAGCCACCAGCACATGGTGGGTTCTGTCCCACCTTATTATATGTGGGAGAAATGGGATCTCTGGGCTTTTTTTTTTTGCAACTTGAGACCTGAGGAAGTTTGCCTAGGTGAAGGTGGCGGGGCAGGAACTGAACATGGGTTTGTGAGATCCATATGAGCCCTGAGTCAGACCTTCCAGGGGTGGAGGGAGGAGGTGACAGCACAGAGCACACGGGATGATCCCCCCTGCCTGGTTCAGTCCAAACTGCCTTGGAGCCCTTTCAGGTGAGCAAAACCATCAAAAGACAAAATAGCCCAAAATAGCCCAAAATAACGGAGCTGTCCTTCCAGATTAGGCAGATGGCAGTAAGAATTCTTGTCCTCCAGTAAGAAGTTTCTTTAGGACTGTTACAATAAATCACTTACTGTGGGGCCGTGGAGTGGCTGCCGTGCCGAGCTGAGCCCGGCGTGGTTTCAGCTGAACCCTGGGGCTGTTTGGGGTGCTCTCCATGCGTGGTCCCCTTCCCCACTGACAGCAGCCTGGTGTTGTCCCACCCAGCCAGACACATCGTGGAAGTGGATGGGAAAAGAGGCCTCTTCCGTGGCCTGACTCCCCGCCTCATCTCAAGCACTTTATCTACCATCACCAGGGGGAGTGTGAAGAAGGTAAAGGTCGGCTTCTCTCACCATCAGTCACCTGCAGGGTCAGTGCTACTGCAACAAGGGCTGCACAGGAGGACTGATGCACCCATCTCTCTCCATCTCCTAAGGGAATAGTCCTCCAGTGCCCTTATCCCCAAAGCATTTTTAAATTTATAAACCAGTTTAATTTGATTTGGCATCCCCGTGCCTTGTATCCTCTGTCAGCAGTTTTGTAACTCCTCTATTCCTCTATTTTACCTTTCTTCTCCTGTGTTCCTTCTTGCCTGTTTGTCTTGTCCTTGCATCTAGAGCATGGCTTTTCGTGGTTTCCCCCTGACCTCAGACATTGTGGGTCAGCATCTCCATCAGTTCTGACCATGTTCCTTCCCTCTCCACTCAGGCTTTTCCACTGGAAGACATGGAGCACGTGTCTAACAAGGATGATGTGAAAACTTCACTTAGGAAAGTGGTCAGAGAGGTGAGAAGTGGATATTGCCCATTAATGCGTGGTTGGGGACGTCCCTGGGGACGTGGGTGAGATTACTTGGAGAGAAACTGGGGTGAGAAGTTTGTGGTGAGAAGTTTGTGGATTTGTTTGTCTATCAGTTTAGTGGCCATTCTGTGTCCATCCATGAAATAAATCACAGGAGCAGAGGTTTACCACAAGAACAGATCTCAAAAGAGGGAACGAAAATGTGTTTCCCCACACTGAGGGAAAGGGCCTGGGCTGTGCAGGAGGAGCAGCACAGCTTTTCTCACAGGTGTTTTCTCCTCCCTTCCCAGACATCCCACGAGATGATGATGCAGTGTGTGTCCCGGCTTGTCTCACACCCGCTGCATGGTGAGTCCTGTCCCCTGGCTGCAGCCCCCTCCAGACTGGGCATCACCCCAAACCCTGCTTACTCAGGGGGGTGATTCTCATGATATTTCTCTATCATATGAGGCTGATGCTGGGCTTTGCCTTCAGTTACTAACACAGCTGAGCAATGAGTTTCTCTCTTCCCACTCATCCACAACCTTGTCCTAGAGATCCCATTGGGGTTAGGGCCAGTAGCAGCCTTCCAGAGCCTAAAGGGGCTCCAAGAGAGCTGGAGAGGGACTTTGGACGAGGGCATGGAGAGACAGGACACAGGGAATGGCTTCCCACTGCCAGAGAGCTGGGTTAGATGGGATATTGGGAAGAAATCCTTCTCTGTGAGGGTGGGGAGGCCCTGGCACAGGTGCCCAGAGCAGCTGTGACTGCCCCATCCCTGTAAGTGTCCAAGGCCAGGCTGGACAGGGCTTGGAACAACCTGGGAGAGTGGAATGTGTTCCTGCCCATGCCAGGGGGTTTGGAAAAAGATGATCTAGCAGGTCCCTTCCAACCCAAACCTCTCTGTGATCCTCTGAAATCCTTCCCACCACTTACAGGCTCAGGAAAGGCCCCAGTTTCTAATGAGTCTTGCAGTGCTGATGACCACTGAGAGGAGCTGGAGATGCTGTGAGTTGAGGGAGAGCAGAAGGGTCATGTTTCATTTTCCTTCACATCCATTACAACCCAAACTGGATTTGTTTGTCTATCAGCCCTGTGTTTGTTTCCTCCCAGTGATCTCCATGCGCTGCATGGTCCAGTTCGTCGGCCGGGAAGTCAAATACAGGTGAGTGGCTGCAGCTGGGAAGGGTCTGGGGTCAGGGGTGCCAGGTGCTCCCATGCCATGGGGAATAGGGTTATCCAGGAGGCTTGAGAGACTGCAAAGTGAATCTGAGCTGTGCTTAGAGACTGGGGCTTGAAGGGATGTGGGAAGGCTGGGCTCTGTTCCTGACGTGCCTCTGTTCCACCTTGTGCCTGTGGGGGTTTGGGGCTGTATCACCCCTTGCTGATCACACAGCGAGTCTCCTGCCTTTTTCCTTTGGCTATTAATGGAAAGGGAAGGCAGCAGGGAGGCAGAGTGGATAACACAAAGCTTTGCTGCAGTCCTGCTTAGTCTGTAAAATTTTTCCAAGTCTTTTGCAGTACCAGCTGCCTCTCTGCAGGACAAAACTGCCTGTGGAGCGGCGTGGAGGCACACTAGACAGGATTGCAGCCAGCCCACGACAGCCAGCTCAAGTTCCCAAAGGCAGGACGGGGTTCTTGGGCTTAGAATCAGCCAAATCAAACCATATCACACAACATCTGTAGCCACTCAAATACCTCAGAGCTCTTGTACCTTCAGCATTGAGCAGTTGTGTGCAGGTTGGGTGTTCTCCCGGGTGTCACTGCAGACTGGCAGAGTACAGACATGACCTTCCTTCCCTCAAACCTGCCTGGTCTGAGGAGAATAAGCAGAACAAGCTGCCTTCTGCTGGAATGATGGCTGAGGAGGCACTGCCATGGCTGGGGGCTGCAGGATGCGTGTGAAGCTGCACAGGGCAGAGGTGGAAGGACTCTGCACTACCACAGCTCTTTTCCTTTCTTGGCAGCGGTGTGTTCAGTGCCATTGGCAGGATATTTAAGGAAGAAGGGATCCTGGGATTCTTTGTGTACGTGAGTTGCCGTTTAAATACTTTCTCCCGTAGCCTGAAGGCACTGATGGCTCTCCCGGCAGCTCTGCCAACCCCAGCTGGAGTCACACTGAGCTGAAGCCTTGTCTGACCAAGGGAATCCCACATCACTCCCACGATTAAATCTGTGCCTTTGACAGCACTCCAGTTTGACCATTAAGTTTGCCCCAGATCTTATCTTTAATCAAACCTTCAGAGCCCAGAGGAAGCTGTATTTTTTCTTATCTTTCGTTTTCCCTTGGTGCTTCTTTGTGTTTCAGTGAAGGGCCATTTAAAGCATTTGTTTATGCAACAGGCACCCAGATCAAGTGTAACAATAAGTACCCTTGTTGAAATGAAAGCCAGGGTCTGGATAAGCATCATATTCCTCTGCAGAGCACCGTGGGTGCTGGTAATGAGCAGGTTTACCTGTGTGCTTGGAGTGTGGTGGTGCCTGGACCAGGAGGAGCTGAAAGGTGTCTCCAGCTGCTTACAGAGCGTGGCAAGTTGGTGCATCACTGAAATGGAAGTTTAGTGGACACCTTTTTGCTTGAACTCTCAATTAATGCTTCCTGCCTTTCTTTTTCACATCTTTATAAAAGCAGAACCACCTGCTGTCTCTGCTCATGGTGGGGAGATAACTCACTTTATTATGTCAATAATAGTAAAGGCAGCTCTGGAATTTCAGTAGGGGTTTTCAGGATGCCTTTGGCTCTGCAGTCACAAAACATGGACCTCCAGATGAAACCTGAATGCATCAGGAAGAGGGAAGCAATCACAGGGGGGTCTCACCCTGTCCTTCCCCAAGGGGAAATGGCCAGGGATGTGCAGAGACCCCATCCCTTGAGTGTCACTGCTTCTTCCTTTGGCAGCCCACCGCTTCTCAGCTGAACCGTGCAGCTCCAAATCTGCTCCACTAAATATAGGATCCTCTGGGATGGTCCCTGTGAGTGGGGCATGGCTGGAGCAGGCTGCTCACAGCCCACCACCTCCCAGGGAAGTGATTCTGAAAGAAGCTGCCATGTTCCCTTCCATCCACATCAAATAAACACTGCTGGTAGCCTAATGAAACTTAATGGTTCTCAGGAAAAGCTTTAACACAACCCAAATTGTCTCAGGAGGGCTCTACATGCTCTATAACCCTGTTAGGAAATCCCACTGCTGTGAGGGGAGACAAACTGCATCTGAAGGACCAAACTGCTGGTTTTCTCCTCTCAGCCCTGGTGCAATCCCAGCACATCCACTGCCTAAAATCATGGCAGTGCAATTGTTTCTCATGGCCTTATAACCACCCCCAGCAATAACAGTGGCACACACTCTCTGGGTGTGTGCCTGGCTAGAGATAAAGACTTTTCAAGGATGGATTTATCTCCCTTCCCCCCACATCTGCAACAGGCTCCTGCCAGCCCAGGAAGGTGTTCCCTGAGCTCCAAAGCTGCTGGGCATGGTCAGCTCAGGGGTGGCTTGTCCCAGGTCCCTTGCACTGGGGTTTCTGCTGTTGGGTCACATTACTGTACATCATTGAGGCTTCCTCCTCTGCCTGCTGCTATTCCAGCTTTTCCTCATCTTCCAAAAGTATTCCCAGTTCAGATCTTGGACATCTCAGCAGGTGTGAGAATTGCAGCACTCACTTTTTTATGTCAATAGTAGTAAAGCTGTGTAAAGGCAGCACTGGAATTCCAGGAGGCGTTTTCAGGCCTGATGCCTTTGGCTTGTTGGCTTTTTTTAGTTCCTTTCTGCAGCTCTCAGACTCCTGGTTTCCAGTCATCCAGCTCAGGGCCAGCAGTTGTCATTACTTTGGAGGGGAGAAAGGGATGGGATCCTTATTGGAAGTGGAATAAACAGTCTGATTCCCTATCAACAGTTGGGTGAGGTTTTCCTTATGGGGCTGCCCTGGCCCAGCCCTTTGCTTCTGGACTTTATTAGGTTCTGTTGTATCTGCAGCAGCTCAGGAGCTTCAGACTTAACTTTGAGTTAGGAAAAGGATGGTTTTTACAAAGGCTCAAAGCCAAACACAAAGCAGAACATCTCTTTGGGGCCAGAGAGCTTTGATTTCCTTGTCCTGTCTGCTGCTCTCACGTGTCACGTCTTTGAAGCCAGTGAATCTTCTGTTGAAGGTTTCTGCTGTGCCTGGTCCCTGAGACCTCAGCTGCATCCCCAGGGCTGCTGGGGCCTTAACAATGCACAGGTTGTTCCCAAAACCAGTCTCAGTTGTTGCTCTGCTGCTGCAGCAACCACAGCAGGAAACAAACTGGTCCCTTGCTCTGAGGAGGCAGAAGAAAACAAAAGGCTCAGATTAATGTGCCAGGAGGTGGCTCTTTCCAGCTCAGCAAACACTCGTGTGGCTCTTGACAGGCTCCTTTTCAGAACTGACCACATCTGCTGGTGAAACACACGTTTGACACACACCTGGATCTTTTTGCAGTGGAACAACCCCTGCAAAAGCAGGAAACCCTGCACTGCTGCAGCAGATGCTGTAGAAGCACCAACAAACTGGAGAAACCCTCTGGAATATTTTGTTAAAGTTTTAGTGCTATTATCTGCAAAAGCTAGCAGTGCTGGTGCTGCTGGGAGCTCTAGTGTGTCAGTGGGAGGCATTAACCAAAGAACTGTGCTCCTGGGGGCAGCAGGGACTGGGAAAAATCAGTGTTCCCCCAGTTACTCCCACTTCTCAGTGGAGCAGTTTGTGCAGGAACAACCCCTCTCATTTTGATTTCTAAAAGAAGGGAGATTCCAGAAAGAGTTGAACTTCTCATTCTGCATCCAAAAGAGCATCTTCAGAAATGGAAACTACTTCATCTGTGTCTCACTTGGGTTTCTCAGCAGGAGTTGGACCAAGAAGGTATTTGGGATGGAACAAGGGGAATTGAGTCATGCCCAAAAAACAGATCCCCAAAAAAATTCAGCCAGAGGAGCACTGTAGTACCAAGTTTGAAGGCTGAGAGCTCTTCCCTCAAATCTCCCTTCTCAGTTCCTCCCAAAGTAAAATTTTCATTCTGGGGGAGTGGAGTTCCTCTGAGCTTGTGGAGGGAAGAAGGCTGGGCATCTCAGGAGGTGGCACTGGGACCCTCCTGCACCTCACACCACTCTTTTTGCCCTTGCAGGGGGTTAGTCCCTCACATCCTGGGGGATGTCATCTTCCTCTGGTGCTGCAACCTCCTGGCTCACTTCATCAACACCTACGCTGTGGATGACAACGTGAGTGGAGGTGCCTGAGGGAGGGCTTGGGGTCTGGACCAAGCACCTGCAGTGGAAAGGAGTTACTGGGGAGCAGGGGCTGATTTAATACAGACCCCAGGCTTTGGGGACATCCCTGTGAGAGTGCTGGAGGAGCTATGTCTGCTCAGGGCTGTGCTTCACCTGCACTTCGGGGCATCACAGTTCCCCAAATGCCTTCCCAGACTCTCAGCTGGAATGCAGCTGCTCTCCCTTGCTTTCTGCCTCGCCCCCTGCCCCTTGCCCTTCACCTCAGGCTCGAGGAGTGTCACATAATGACAGTGCCAGCCTGGTGTCATCCCCTTGCTCCACAACGCCTTTGGTTTCTCTCTGCAGTTCAGCCAGGCATCAGTGATCCGGAGCTACACCAAGTTTGTGATGGGGGTATGTAGGCAGCTGCCGTGTCCTTCCCCCTCCTCCTGCCGCCTCTGGGCTGAGAGCTCATGCTCTGGGGACTAAGGCTGGTCTGTACTTGACATCCCTTATCCAAGGATAACTCTGCTAACATGCAAAAGCTGGAAATAGCGTTTTTGACATGGGGAGCATTAGAGAGGCTGCTGGTTCTCTGTGCTTTCAGATCGCTGTGAGCATGCTGACCTACCCGTTCCTTCTCGTGGGAGATCTCATGGCAGTGAACAACTGTGGGTATGTCCTTCACACTGAGATCTAAAGCTTTCCCTTCCTTTCTTGCAGCCCCTTGTTGTCTGAATGGGCTGCTAACGACCGTAAAGCTTTCCTACAGCCCCGTAAACTCTGTGGCACTTCGAAGAGCTGGCTCCTTTCCTGTCCCAGGTTGCTTATAATTTTAGATCAGAGGGTACAGACACGAGCAGCAGAAAAGCTCAGGTGGTGAGAAATCGGGAGAGTTGTGGTGGTGTGGTCCAATCTGAGCTGAGCTGGAGGCACAGGGATCAAGGGGACAGTGCTGGCTCCAGGGAGCAGCACGAGGGAAGCACAGCTCTTACTGCAGCGATGGGAGCAGACAGGAGCAGGACCAAGCTTGCCTTCCCAATCGAACTGCTGCAAATCTGCATTTTTGTTCATGGGAACGGGATCCAAGTCTGGTGCCTTGTTTTCTCAGTATCTGCTGGCTTTTGAAGGTGTAGATACGGTCCTGGACTCTCAAAGTCTCCAGGTAACCCTCCTTGTTTGTGCACTCCAGGGGTAATTAAATTACAGATCTGCTGCATTGTAAATAACGAGCTGTCACTTGGCCGCCAGCCCGGTGCAGACGCTGTCCCCGTGTCCTCATTCACACTTCCTGCTGCTCTTTTGTTACCGGTGTGGGTAAGGTGACACATCCACCTCAGCTGTTCCCTGTTGCCGTGCAGGTTGCGGGCAGGCCTCCCTCCCTACGCTCCCGCCTTTGCATCCTGGATCCACTGCTGGAGGTACCTCAGTGCTCAGGTGAGGGAGCGGGGCACACACGGGGCTTTGGGCTCCCTCTGCTCCTTTCCCTAATCTCCAGCATTCCCCAAAAGTGTCTGTGCTGCATCCTTGCCATGCTCTGTAGCCTGCTTCTATCCCTCCAGTTCTGGCACTGGTACCAGCGTGGCAGTGCTGCTCTGCCCATTGCACACCCCGAGCTTGCAGCCTGCAAGCTTTTATCCCATGCATTACACACATCAGAGTCTGCAGTTCCCCTCTGCATCCGTCACCCCAGGGGGAAATGCTCATCTCCAGCACCCACGGGGCTGGAACCTCACTTTGTCCTGCAGAGCAGCCCAGGGTGCCCAGGCCTTGCAGCCTTGCCATGGCCATGGAGTCAGGCCTTGCTAAAACAGCTGCAGTTCCCTGCCAGGTCTCAGGCTGCCCTGACCCCGGGCTCTCCTCCTCAGGGGCAGCTGTTCCGTGGCTCCAGCCTGCTGTTCCGCAGGGCGCCCATCCCAGCCGCCTCCTTCCCCATCGACTGACGCCTCGGCAGGGACAGCTCATCAACGTGGACTCCTCAAGAAACCCCAAGCTTGTTTCGATATCTGTATATTTCTATTTTCTGATCCAAAGTCCATGGTGCCAGAAGTGACACCTCTTCTCCAGCAAGACCAGGAACAGACTTCTGGACATCTGGCTCAGGCTCCAGCTGGACCAAAGCTCCATCCTCATGGCTGTTTCGACTGAGATGTATATCAGAGAGAGCAGAAAGCTGTTGTCTCTTTGGTCCGGGCTGTAGCTCTGGAGTTGCTGGGGAAGTCCAGGAATCCAGAAAATGCCCAGGTACTAAAGGAGCCAGCCATGAGCTGCAGGGACAAAAGACTGCTTTGTTCTGCCTGAGCTGAAAAGCAGCAGGAGATCCAAGGTCACCTCCCTGGGAAGGTTATGCCAGGTGACAGCCTCCTGCCTCATCCTTTCTGGAGAGAGCACCTTTGCCTGGCAGGTAGCTCATCCTGGACAAGATCAACCTGGCATCCATATTTAAGGTTTGAAGGTACCTGAACACCCAGGAGCATCCCACCTCCCATGGGCAGGAAAAAGAAATTACAGGATCAAAACAGGGAAGGGAAACTGAGTCCTACTGCAAAGAACAGAAGAGTCCCAAAGAGATGGGGTCCAGCCCAGCTCAGGGCAGCAATGGGATGTGGACATGGAGAGAGCCCTTGGGAAGGGACGTGTGCTGCCAGTGGTGCTGCTTTGGGCAGCATTTCAGTCATGGAATGGGCTGTGTTTAGGACACACCCAGCAGAGCTGTGGGCTGTGCAGGCAGCTTGCACACACTCGGGGGGAGGCAGATGCTGGGTTGGACTGGCCTGGCTGCACCAAGGGGCATCTCCCAGCCAGCAGCACCACGAGCCCTGCTGGGCTCCTGCTCCTGTCGCTGATGGAAACGCAGCTGCTGGGATCTGAGAGCTGCACACAAAGGCCTCTCCTGCAGCAGGGGCAGCCTGCAGCCTGTCCGGGGCTGTCTGCAATGAAGGGATACACCTTGAGCTGCCCAAAGGCTGGTGAGGCATCAGGGTCGAAGGCTTCTGGTGCTCAGTGGAGCTCTGTGTGTAGCAGAGCTCACCAGTGGCACCAGGGCAGGATTGATGCTCAGCTCCCGAGATAAGAATTCCTTTGCACCAGTCTGTGCTGTGATGGCAGCCAGGCAGATTTCCCCTGTTCCAGTTCCCCACGAAGCAGTCTTTTGCACAGAGGTGATGCTGCACTCCCCGGGAAGAGGTTTAGCATTCCTTGAGCAGGTTCCCATGTGCTGCAGCAGCAGCAGCTGGGGTCACATCTCATCCTGGTCCTCTGGGGACCTGCCATCACAGGGTTTTTTTTCTCCAGCAGGCAGGGTCGATGCACACCCCCAGGCAGGGCTTGCAGGACAGTGGTGGTGTGTGCTGGGACTGGATGCCCCCACCCAGCTCCCTTCAGTGTCGTGAAGTTGGTCCTGTCTGTCCTCCCTCACTCCCAGTTTGTGTTACAGTTAAATAATGCATGGACCTGTTCCCTAACACCAGAGATGATTTCAAAGAGGATTTAATTATGCTCCAAAATACAGTTATAAAACAGCTATTGTGTGGTTTGGTTTTTTGGGGTTGCTTTTTTTTGGTGATTTTTTCCCCCTGCATAATGTGCTCCCTCAGGGAAGGTTTCATTTTAAGACAGGCACTTCCTTTGGTCTTTTCTCCAAATCAGGGGCTAAAACAACTGTTTAAAACTCTGATTCCTCCTGATTTTCCTCACCTCCATGGAAGGTGGGCATATTTAGGCTGAGTAAACTGCAGTGGGTGCACCTGGAGTGAGGGTGGAGGCAGCAGAGGGCTTGGGTGCTTGAAATAATATATGTGGAATTACGTTTTTGGAGTTAAAATTGACCCTGACATCTTCTGGAAGGGCTGATGGAGACCCTTTGCTGCTCTCAGACTGGTGAGGTGGGCTCAGCCATTCCATCTTCCCCCTCAGAGCTCCATCCTTCTCCACTGGCCTTTAATCACCTTGTTTTATGACCTGCTCCAGCACAGGGCATTGCACCTGTCAAGTCACACAACACCAGCTCAGGAACAAGTGCCTTTGCCCTCCAAATTAAAGCCACCTTCTGCTGCTCCCAGGCCTGTCAAACTTCCTGCAGCCTCTGCACAGCCTGCCTGCAGCCACTGCAGGGAAAAGTGCTATTTCCTGTCCTTTGAGGAATTTGCCTAAGGAATTTACCTAAGGGATTTACCTAAAGCTGCACCAGTGGATGCATCCTGCCAGTAATTTCTGCCCAGTTCATCGGGGCCCACAAACTTGGCTGAAAACCCAACAGTTGACTGTCGTTTTTGCTCAATTTAAATGAAAACCAGGTTTCAAGGCTTTCAGTGCACTGCCTTACTTTGAGGCAAGGGGCTGCCATTCTTAGGATGATTGACTATTTTCTCACCTCCTGATTTTTGTCCCATTCTTCATTTTAAGGGGTCCCACCACAAGGACAAATCTCTACACCAGGAGCAGGCAGGGAGACAACCCAAATCCTGCTTGGGCATTCCTCTCTCTTAAATTGCTACCCATTAGTCAGTGCTTGGCCCTGCAGCTGGTGCTCAGGTATCCCAGCTGAAGGGGATGGGGCCCCATTCCCACAGGAGAGGGGATCCAGGGTGGAACATGGGGTCGGGAGAACAAATGAAGGGGTGGAGGAGGAGGTTTGGGTCTGGCGCCTGGGATGGAGCCGGGGTTTCTCCCACTGGCGCTCCCCTGTCTGCCCAGGAAACAAACTCCGGTTTAAATATTGACTCTCCTGCACAAAGCCAGGCTGGGTGGGGATCGCTGCCGTTCTGTGCCTGTGCCGTTTATCAGCCTCCAGTGGAGAACTGAGATTGCCGGGACTTTGGCCTCATCTGCTCCCAGCTGCCCGGGGGAGAAAGGAGGCAGCGACAGCAGCCAGGAGAGGGAATCTCAGGTCAAGGCTGGTCTGTCTCTCCACTGGGCATGGATGCTTGAGTCTGGCAGGATCTGGAAAGCAGCAAGATGAGCCTTTGTGCCCAGGGAAGTGCAGCTGAGCTCAGAGCCAATGTTTCATCCTCTCCTTTCCCCTGCAGAGCCGTCCTGCTGAAGACCCTTCAGTTCAGTCCAAACCCCCTCTTGGCCATGCCAGTCTCCTGCCATGGAACCGGGAGGGAAGCATCCCAGAGAGCTCTCTCGATGCCTGGATGGTGCCTGGTGTCTCCCTGGTGTCTGGTCAGTGGGAAGGCCAGGGGCTGCCAGCCCTCCCCCGCAGCCGTGGAGGGCCCCATCTTGCAGCCACGCATGAGGAAGTGCCCTGTGGCACAGCTGCCCTCGATAAGGCTGTTTGCTCTGTTCTCCTGCAGCGCTGAGCTCCACGTAGGCAAATAATTCCTTAAAAAAAAAAAAAAAGTAAAAAATAATAACCCTCATAGAGGAGATTCTGCTGCCGGGGTGGCGGGGCCGGCTGGTGCCAGGAAATGTTCAGGGTGGGGACTTGGACTGGACCCAGGCAGCAGCAGCGCGGTGGCCCTGGACCTGTCCCTGTCTTCACACAGCCCCATCCCCTGGGATGGCCTTCACTCGAAATGGGGGATTACAGAGGAGCCAGGTCTTCATGGATTTCCCCCTGGATAAGGGAAATCCCATCTGGAAACAAGGAGAAGAGGCCACAAAGAGCACAGGGGCAAAGCTCGGCACAGCGGCCTGACCTGCCAGTGACAGCTCTGTCCATCACTCACGGCTGGTAAGAGGATGGGAAGGATGTGGGGAAGCTGCTTTCCATGCTCCTGCTTGCCTGCTGCAGGCTTTTTTTTAGGATAAACTCCCTCAAATCCCCCTAAACTAAGCTGCTGTGTTCCCTCCTGGGCAGTGCTCTCAGGGGGAGCCGGTGGTATTTCATCCCACCCTGAGGGGATCTGGGTTTTTGGGGAAGAGGTGGCAGCACAAGGTCAGCACAAGGTCAGACTCCTTTCCCTGCAGCCACCGAGACCCCTGCACACCTGCCTTGGCACTCACACCGTGCTGGATCCCCCCATCCCAGGGGAGAAACAGGAGGGGCAAAGTCTCCCCAGCTTTAAACTCAGCCCCTCTCCCCGTGCTGTGACCCCAGGCCGGGCTGGCGTGGCGAGGGTCGGCATCGCCGCGGCTGCGGCCCTGGCTCGAGGCGCTGACCCTCGCCGCAGACATGTGAATGCTCCCATCCCTCGGAATGGAGTTTCTCCCTGAAAAGCCGCCTGCGCTCTGCAAGCCGGGCGGCTCTTGTCAGGCTGCCAGAGGAGGCCGGAGCAGCGTCACATGCAGCAAAGTTTTACAAGGCGAGCGAGCGTCTGGGGAGAGGGACGGGAGAGGGACCGACCGCCGCACGCACACACTCGGACGCGCACGCGGAGAAACCTCCTCCAGGCTGCCTCCAGCTCTCATCCCAATGCTGATTTTTTTTTTCCTCTTTTTTTTTTCTTTTGTTTTTGGAAGAACAAAGACTTTGGGGTGGGTTGGCGCTGTTGTTTTTCCGGGGTTGCTGTCGGTGGACGGGGGGAGGCTGGAGGTGGAGGGGGGAGCTGGTGGCTTGAATGCGAGAAAGTCCCAAATTTCCCTGGCCGAGTTGCCAAGGTTGTCTGTGCGAAACTTAGGGGAGGAAAGACAGGAGAGGGGGGGGAAATAATTAAAAAATAAAATATGATGACGTCACTCGGAGCAGGGGTGCCTTCCCTGCTGCCTGTCAGATGCGCCTGAAAAGAACAGGGCAATAAAACAACAGCCGCCTCTGTCTCCCTCGTTAAACATGGCACTAATTGGATGTTAATTTTTCCTTGCTCTTCTCGCTGCTCGATTGTGAGGGTTCTGCCTGGCTCTCCCTCTCCCGCTTCCTTTCTTTCCTGTTGCAATGCTCTTGGCAGCTCTGAGGGACTCCGGACTGTGCGCTCCCCTCCTGCTCGTGGACTGGAATAATTCAGGAGCTGGGAGAATTAAAAAAGACGAGGCGCGGGGGCGAACGGTTCAGAAACGGGGCGGGCGTGATGGATTTCGAGAGCTACGCTAATCTCCCCGTTTCCCGTGCATTGTCCTGCCGACTTGGAGCTATTCTTTTCCCATTTGATTTCTCTTCCCCTCCTTTCCCTTCACGTTGGGTTTGGACTGCAGGGCAAAAATATATGTTAAAAAAAAAAAAAGGCATTAAAAAAAAGGGAAAAAGGCAGGAAAAAATAGAAAAAAGACTAAAAAAAAAAATAGGGAAAAGGAGAAGAAAAAAGCCAAAAAAAAAAAAAAGAGGAAAAGAAAAAAAGCCTGGTTCAATGACGACAAACCCCCAAACCTCCTCCCAGCTCCCCCCGTCTCGCCGCGCTGCCTAACCCCTGCGTGGAAACAGGCATTTTAGGGAGCCGGAGCAGGAAGTTGTTGTTCTCTGTCTTGCCCAGGTCATCCTTCCAGGGTATGTGTGCAAGGGCGGTGGGCACGAGGGCTCGGTGGGCGCCCAGCAGCCGTCGGCCGCCCCCCACGCTACCCCTGGCCAACGAGGCGGGTGAGCAGCGCAGGGGGAACGGGGGCCGGGTGGTGTTTTGGGGGGACGCAAGAGGGGCCCAAGGGACAGGATGGGTGGGGGAGAGGAGGGGAGGGAGCAGGAGGCGGAGGTGGGGGGAGAGAGCGAGAGCCGGGGAGTAAAGTCCTACCTGGGATCGGTGCCAACTTCCTGCAAAGGGTTACAGACCCGCGGCTTTGAGAGCCCACCAGAGGCGAGTGCGCTCTTGTCACGGTTCCAAGGCGAGATGAAGGCAGCGGGAACAGGTACAGCAGATGCCGAGTGGCCTCGTTTGCCCGCCGAGCAGGGCTTCGGCTCGATTTAAGCCTCGCCGACGAGGAGCCTTCGGTGCTCCCGCCGGTGGGGGCCTCGCCATCCCTGCACGAGGCCACTGGGGCTGTCGGGTGCCAAGGGTGGGGTGGGTGGCTCGGTGGCAGGGGGGGTGTGTGTGCCTGGCACGGGGGGGCCTCTGCCGCTCGCTCGCCTTCTTGCCGTTTGGATTAACATGCGGAAGATGCGCCTGTCACTTTGCTTACTGTCAGCGCCGGCTCGGGGATGGGTGACGGCTTTGTTCGGCGCAGCCGGGGGAGCCGTGCCAACTCGGACTTGGCAGGCGAAGCCGGGTGGGCAGGGAGAGGGGGACGAGGGAGCGGGAACGGCTGCTGGGGCGGCTGCGGAGGGACGTGGCCGCAGGCCCGCGTCTGAGCACGGCGGCTTTCTGTTGGCGTGCGCCTCCTTCTCCCTCCCTCTCTCCTGCTCTCGCCTGCGCCCAGGCTGGTGCAGACAAAATGAAAACGTGTTTTGTTTTGGTTTTTTGGCATCTCCCCAGCAGTGCTACCAACCCCAGCTGCCCCCCCTCCACTCCCTTCCCCAACCCGCTGTGACTCCCTTTTACAATCGGCACGACCCAGGTGCTCGGGCAGCAACAAAATAAGGCCAAAAATACCCCCTGGCACCCAAACCACCCCCAATCTGCCACCCTGGGCAGCAACTGCTCCCAACCGTTCTCCATGGCGGGTGGGTTGTTGTTTGTATGTATGTATATATATTTGTTATCCTCTTTTTTTTCTGCCCCCATCGAGTCCCTCTCGCGTTGGGTGTATGTGTTCCTATTCAAGGACCCGTCACCTCCTGTCGTGCTAAAACCAGGAAGGAGGGAGCCAAGGGCTCATTTCTGCCTGGACGCCGGGGCGGCATGCGAGGGAGACAACGATGGAGGACAAGAGGAGGGAGGAGAGGGATGGGAAGGCGGGAAAAGGAGCATGGGGAGGGGGGAAAATAAGTAATCCACCTCCCCAGGCCTTTTGTTTAACCTGCATCGATGCAAAGAGGGGTCTTGGGGTTTTTTTTCCTCCCCTTGTCCTTTTTTTTCACCATGTGCTTGAGCCTCATGGGGCGTTTTCGAGCCTCATAGGGCAACTTTCCGGAGCGGGCGGTGTCGGAGGTTGATTTTTTGGGAGGCGGCGGGCTCGTCCCGCAGGCGCGCAGCTCCCAGTGCAGGAATTCCTGCCAGCTTGCCTTTGTGCCAGCCTCCGTTGGCCTTGGGTGTCTCGTTCGGATGGAGCCTGGCATCCAGGCACCGCCCATTTCTTGGCATTGAGCTGCGAGGAGAAGGAAAGGGGAGAGAGCGAGCGAGAGAAGGGAAAAAAAAAAGCTGTCTCACTCAAACTGGCCTTTCTCGGAAAAGGATCCTTCCCCGATGATTGTCCGGATAAGCGGAGCTAAATCCAGCCACTACTCAACAACAAAACCACTCTCTTCCACGGTGCGTCTCTCTTGCTGCCTTGGTACGAAATCAAACCTCACTCTTAATTTTGGTTGTTTTTTTTTTTTTTTTTTTTTTTTTTTGTCCGTGCGGTTGGGGTTTTTTGCCTTTGATTTGAAATAATGTTTTGTTCCTCCAGTTGCTCCGTTGCTTTGTTGTTGCTGTAACCTGCCTTCTCCCCGAAATCCCTTCCCGCCGAGTCCTCTGGCCCTTGGTGCTAAAACACCCGACTTTAATCGGTCTCCTAGAGAGGGATGTATAGCAGATAGGCAGGTCCCTACGTGCAGCATCTGGAGCAGAACTGGAGGGTGATTTCTCTCCCTGCCCTCGCCGCACCACCCGGGACGTCCCCAGGAGCCACCCGGAGCTGGGCGTTGTCGCCCGGCTGCCTCTTTAGTTCCCCACCGGGCACCACCGACGGGGGAGAATGTGTCGAATCATGTCGGATTTGCAATTCAACATGGCAGCCGGCGCAAACGTGGTGGGAGACGCTGGGCACGGGCACTCCCGGCAGCGCCAGCGCAGGGTGGGGGCACGGCAAGAGCGGATGCACGGACAGGGAGGACGAGAGGACAGCGGGGAGGACACCAGGGTGAGGTCAGAGCAGGAGGATAATTTTATTTCATTTCATTTGAAGGGTGTGAGTTCCACCAGGAGCGGTCTGGGAAGGAGGGAACTCAAGCCGCCTGGTTTTGTCAGCATTAACTGTTTAGAAGCTGGCTGGTTCCCCACGCTGGCACGGCATGCCCGGGCGGGCGCGGGGCTGGGAGATGCCCGGCAGCGGGGCGGGACAGGGCACTCCGGAGGTGGCTTTTCCTGGAGCCACGGCAGCCTCGGGGCTGGGCCGGCTGCTGCTGGAGGAAGCCCTGCGAAGGAAGGCTCGGGATGTTCCCGGGCCGTGCGGCTCCTCCGGCCTCGTGCAGGTTCGCGCCTCGCACCGGGGCGAGGTTTGGCACGACCGAGGCTCCGCAGGGTGGCCCGGCCCTACCCGAGCCCAGGGCTTGCCCCAGCGTGGGGGAATATGCCCTCTTTCTGTCAAACTTAATTTAGGCCTGGCTGGGACACAACAAAAGCAGCTTGTTTGCAGGGCAGGGTCCTCCTTCCCGGCTGCCGCGCACTCCGCAGGCGCTCGGAGCCATGAAAGCCACCCCTCCTCCTTCACCAAATTTTTCCTCCTCTTCCCCGCTGCCCAGCCTCCTCGCTCCTCCTCCTTTCTCTGAAAAAAAACCCCTTTTTCAGTGAGCGACGTATGGCCCTACAGTAAAACCTTCGAACTGGCCACAAAGCACCCAAATGCTGCGGCCCTTCTCTGCCTCCGTGACCCAGCATCCTGCACTGGCTGTATCAGCCCTGCTCTGGGGACATTCCCAAAACTGCCTTACCCGCCAGGATGGTGGCAGCCTCCCAGAGATGGTGTCCTAGCCATTTCACATCTTCCTGACCCCTCAGGGAGCTCTGTGGCCTCGTGCACCCTGGTTTGGTGACCGGGACGCTGGGGTCCAGTCCTGGACCTTGCCTGTTGTGCTGTTCCCACAACGCCCCACGGCTGGTTTGCCAGATGAAATTCCCACGTTGTGGGAGCTGGGGGCAGTCAGGCATTTGTGGGGTCTGACCCTCAAAATGTGCCAGGATGGTATCTTCAGCAGAGTGCGTGGACACAGTGGGTTACATCCAGACCCTTAATTCCAGTGAAGAGGCAGCACAAGTGTTTTACTCATCATTCCAGCTTTTCCCTTGCAGATTATTTATACAAAGAGGGGCTGGGGTGAAACCAGACCTTTCCCAATTTGCTCCCAATCCGTATTGCTTTCCTGTGAAAATCTGGGGGAGAAAAAAATACTAAAACCCCCAAAACCCACTGAAGCTCCTGCAAGCAGTCTGAGAGGAAAAAAAGTCTGAGCTCAAGCAAGGCTCTTCTGACGTGTCTTAAGCAAAACATCTGGCACCCCTGGAAGAGCCATCCAGCCAAGGGACACAGCTGTTTTATTCCACAGCTCACAGCAAAACAGGGCTTGTGCTTCCAGAACATGGCTCAGCAGAAAGGGTGAATTCTTGAAAGGGGGAGTCAGATCTTTCTGCTGTTTATTGCCTCTGAATCCCCAGTTTGCTCTCAGGCTGCTCTGGTGTGAGTTCTGCTCCATCTCCTGGCAGGAGACCAGGAACTTTGCTCTGAGGCTGGAGCTGCTGTAACCCCCAGCAGGCAGCAGAGCAGCAGAGCCACTCTGGATTTGCACAGACATTCCTCACAGTAGGATCAGGCCCCCAGGTTTTTCGAGGGTGGCTCTGGGTAATTTCCTTTCCTTAAAAGGACCAAGTTTGGCCAAGGCAGAGTTTGAATTGTGATTTCCTTTTTTCTTTTTCCTCTTTTTTTTTTTTTTTTTTTTTTCTGTAATCCCCTACAACTCACAGCAAAATTTATATTGGTGAGAATTGCCTGATTTTCAGCTGCAGAAAATGCTGAGCTCTGTGTCTCCACAGGCCAGACCTGAGGGGGAATGGTTCCCCCATGCTGGACCATCCATGTAAGCAGCTTCACCACTCCAGGAACCACTTCTGGTGGGGAAAGAAAGGGTAAAAGGCAATGAGACTAATTTTATTTCTGTGGGCTCCACCCTCAGCCTTTCCACTAATTGTTCCAAGGGATCTGGGGGTACAAGTTTCATGAGATCCTTGTAGGACCCATCCAAGGGAGAGCTGACACTGGCAGGCTCCATGGGAACATGGTGTCCAAGCACAGCCTGATCGGACTCACCCTCTGTACCACCCCACAGCTGGGCCTCAGAAGAATCAATACCATTTCTTTTTCTCCCTGCAGTGTTTTTCTCTCTCTGCCACCTCTCTCAGCTCCTAATTTCTCTCTAGATTCTTCCGTGGTACTGGGTTTTTATGTCAGAGTTGCTCATAGCTACTGTTTAACTTTGGTGATAATTGGCTGCTGTGAAAGGTGAGGTCTGGGAAGACACAGGAGGTGACCAGTTTGTTATTGTAGGGCTGCTCATGGGCACTGAGCTGTGCTGTCTGGCTCTGCAGCTGGAAAGCCCATGAGACATGCAGGGTTTGGCATGCTTAGGCTGCTCTCCAGATAGTCCTGGCCACAGGAAATGTAAGAGAAGTAGCCCAGCAAAGGACACAACCAACACGCTGCGTGAGGGGAGGTCTGTGCAGTCAGAGGTGATGGCACCCAAATATCACCCTGTTCTGGGAGGGGTGGCATCAGGTGAACCTCTCCTGCTCATTCCCACACCAGGGCTTTTCTCCTCTGTGGTTGCTGCCAGCATCACCGTCCTGCTGGGCTTGGGAGGCCGTGCCCAAGGGAGGTGGCCGTGCATCCCTGGCTCCTGCAGGACTGGGCAGGAGGTTTCTCCTCATCTGCAAGACCACAACAAACACTGTGCTTCCTCCTCCTCCTCCTTTCTCCTCTTCCTCTTCCCCCCAGCTTGAGGGCTTTGCAGGGCAGCCACAGCCATCTTTATCTCAATCTCAGGTCCAGTTTGGACTCATGGGATGGTCCATGCTGATGTTTTATTGCCAGATGTGGAGACCTGAAGCAGCTTTGCAAGGCCTGGGAGCTTCTGGGAGTAACACCAAGAGTTCAGGTTCTCCCATCCTTCAGTCTGGGTTTGCTCGGTGCTGGGCATCAGCTCTGATGAGGGAAAGGGAGGTTGTGGGGCAGAACGTGGCATCCTGGCACATGAGCCAGAGTCAATCTGGGTGGGGAGCAGGCAGCAGGGTGGCAGCAGGCACAAGGTGGGAGCAGGCACAAGCATGGGAGCAGCCTAATTTCCTTGCATCAATTTTGACAACAGAAACGTGAGTTCAGGCTGGTAGTGGAGGCACCCTGGGCATGCAAGGAGAGAAGATCCCAAAATCCCAACTCAGAGCAACAAGTTGGGTTACAGAGTTTTCCAAGCAGGAAACTCCTCACAGTACCTCCACCAAAAGTCAGGGCAGCTGCTGATGCCAGTGTGATTCACAGCTTTAGTGTCTGCACATCTGCTCCCAGAGCTCCAGTTTGTGGGATGAGGATTGGGCTAAGACCCTTGGAGCTGAGCAGCCCCACAGGGAGGATGCCTGGGACCATCCCTCCAGCTGCTGTGTGTTGGGAGCACATTGCTGCCTCTGAAGAGAGCTGGGATGAATGCAGAGGGACATGGATAAAAGGAGGGCTTTGCTTCTTCCTCCGAGGTGGCACTGCAGAAAATCCAAGCAGGTGATGAAACCAAAGCACTTGGCATGTTTCAGTGTCCCAGATATAATACAGATGAGGCTTCCAACATCACCTCCCAATTCAGTCTGGCCACTCATCCTACAGCGTGGTGGGGAATTCCTTCTGCTGTTTTCAATCCACAAAACTACCTTCTCTCCCTGTCCCCAGCAACCACGTGCTGTGAACACACACCAAACTCCACCCTAAGAGCGGCTGCATCTCAGCAGAGATGAGGAGACACACAGTGAACGATGTGTCAAGCCCAACAGTCTTTGTTGTTGACCTTGCTAACCCTGAAATCTTTCGGGCTTTTCAGAGAGGCAGCAGCAAAAGAGAAGCCTGGCAACCAACTCTGGAAGTAGGGAGAGCTGAGCTGATGGAGCCTGGATGTGCTGGGGCTGGCAGCCAGGATCTGCCCCTGAGCCGGGGCTGGATCCAGCCGTGCCTGAGCTCGGCAGGAGTTCCCATCTGGATCTCAGCTTTGCAGTCCAGGCCCTCCCCTGCCCAGGGGATTAGCGGAGCCGCGGTTCCCAGGGCGCGGGAGGGGCTAATGAACAGAGACAGGATAACGAAGCAGGTATGGGCTTCCTGTACTTTAGGGCTCAGGAGGAAATCCTGCAGCTGGTGAATCTGGATGCGATTAGTGTCCATTTCTCCCTGTGTAATCAACCCATCTGTTCATCCTTGCGCATCAGCCGTGCACGCCCCACTGCAGGCAGATGCCTCTCGGGCACTCTTTTCATCCCTGTCTGCCACGGCCGCTCCGGGCGGGATGAGAACAAGGCTCGCTCTGAGCCCTGGCAGCGCCTGCTCCGCTCCCCGCCGGGCTCGCAGCCGGGCCGGGCTGGGGCAGCCCTGGGGGAGCTGCAGCCAACACGGCCACGATCCCAAACAGCAGGACCCAGCGCTTTTTACCTTCCTTTTATACTTTTTTTTCACCATGTGCTTGAGCCTCATGGGGCGTTTGCCTCGTGGGGCAACTTTCCGGAGCGAGTGGTGTCGGAGGTTGATTTTTTGGGAGGCGGCAGGCTCGTCCCGCAGATGCGCGGCTCCCATTGTAGGAATTCCTGCCAGCTCGCCCTTGTGCCAGCCTCTGTTGGTCTTGGGTGTCTCGTTCGGATGGAGCCTGGCATCCAGAAAAAGCCGCTGTTCTGGCGGGAGGGATGGTGGCTCCTCCAAAGGGCTTGGAGCAGTTCAGAGAGATCGCTGTGACACACAGATAAGCTCAGCTTTCCAGACTCTGCCTGCTCATCCCAGCTCAGCTTTGCCACAAGCAGGTAAAGATGGATTATGTTTGGCCACCTGGGTTCAAAGCCTTGTTCATGCCATGGGATGCTGAGCACAGGACACATGGGCCCCTCATGGTCAGGGGAGGGACTGAGCTCTCAGTCCTGCTCTGTAAGAACACTGGGAAAGTTGATAGGTGCTGTGCAGGATCTTGAATATCCATTTCAGCTTCTTTTCCTTGGCTATGCAAAAAACACGACAGCCCTGCAGTGGGTTACAAATGTCAGGTAATGCGCCGGCCTGGGCTGAAATGAAATCAAAAGAGGAGCTGGTGTGTGGATCAATGGGTTGTTTTTTGTAGTGCAGTCTCTCAAGTTTGCATGGTCCTTTAGGGTCTTCTGAAAGGTCCAGCTTGGTGACAGAGTTGGGACAAAACTCAGGGTTACAATTCCCAGTCCTGGTGTCCTGTATTCCCAAACAGTGTCAGTCTCCACTGAAATAGCTCTTGCTGGTGGTCACTGGAGTGTCCTGGGGATCTGTCGCACCAAGTGCTGTCCATGTGAAGATGAAGGTGGTCCCTACCCGGGGGAGTTTACATGTGCAGCCCAGTCCTCCCCCATGTGTGGTGTTCAGGGATCCAGGCACCTGAGCTCCTGCCAAAGTGTCATTACAGCCAGGAACAATCTCAGGAATGCAGCACAGGTTAAACATTTCATTTGCTTTCAAGGGCTACTTGTTGCTTCCTTTCTAAATGCAACCTGTCCTCAGCCCCTGTTATATTGCTCTGGGCTGCTCTTTGGCTCCTGAATCTTCTGATTTTTTATGGCTTGGAATGCACTGATTTACCATAAGGAATAAATGAAAATCAAAAGAAAACAGCAGTACTTGTTTGCATAGGCCCTACATTGTTCTGTGCTCTGCTGCTACTGAAATAGGAGTGACAAATCCCAATCCCTGGACAGAGGTTTTTTGAGTGGTGGCTGTGTGCAAACAAGGCTGGGGAAGATAAACAAGCAGAAGAAAAATGGGTTTAGGAAATGACAGTTGAGGATGGTCAGTCAACTGATGGGTCAAAGCCAGCACAAGACCATCAATTAGCAAAGCCATATTGATATTGTTTCTCCAAAGCATTTTTGCATCCACAAAGAGGGCCAAGAGCTGGATCTGTGGTCAAACTTGGCTGCAGTTAGGAATCTGTACAGTTTCTATGTTGCAAAGGGGGAGTTTTAGAAAGGATTCTGCCTGTAGAAAATATGTCCACAGTTCCAGAAGGGCTCAGCCAAAAGGGTGATGAAAATCTGTCTGTTGGTGTCATCGTCAGAACTGCTGGAGGTGGGAACATTTGCTAATCTTGCTTATTTTAGGGGCCCTGCTTTCGGAAGCAGTTCAGTTCTGAAAATGCAGCTCCGAAAACTCAGCTCTTAAGAGTCTCATGCAATACATGCCTCAGACTAGACTAAAGAGGGATGAATTTTTCAGACTGTAGGTTCTTGCTTGCCTAATTATGATTTTCAGCTTCTTTCAATTCGGTCTTTGCATTGTATAAATGTGACACAGAAGAAATAGCTGTGACATTGCCTGGCGTTTTCTGTTCCAGCTGGGGAGGAACCAGCTAAGCCTGCAGGGTTTCAGAGCTTGCAGAGCTGCTGTGGAAGGAGAATTTAGTTTCACATTTGGGAAACAAACTCAGTTCCCTGAGTAATCTAAACTGTCACAATCTCTCTTCCTCCAGCACCCCCAGGCCTGGGGACAGTGTCACTCTTAAGGGGTAACTTTGGCACCCTGAGGCACTGCAGGATTGAGCAGGATTGTTGTATTCATACCAAACCTGAATTCAAGGCAAGCAACCTTCATCAGCTCCAGTGGTTACATCTCTAATGGAACCTTTCAGTAGGTTAAAATCTCCACTAGGGGTTTTGACTTCCCTGCTCAGTTGCCTCAGCAGACACATAAGGTGCCTGAAGATGCACAAAATGGCTTTTGGATGAGCTCAGGACTGGCCACAGTCTAAACTGGTTTGGCTTGCAGGATTTGTGGCAGCTGCAGCTCCAAATCCAGCCTGGGATGGGTCCCAGTGATATGGATAGAGAAGCCATCTCTCACTTCAGAGAGTTCTCTGCCAACATCCAGCTTCTGGAAGAGAGAGGAGAAGCTGCCCTGGGTGCGAGCAGAGCTCCAGAGCAGGGTGAGATGTGGGTCACAGACTGCTGGGCATGTACTAGAAAGATCAGCAATGTTGTCAAAAACCCTGGCTTGGGGTTTTTCTGTGTTTTGTGGGTCTGGAGCTTGGTCTGAGATGTGGCAGCTCCATCTTCATCCATGGTGGGAGCAGGAAAGAGCTTGGATGGACTCCGGCCTTTGTGCTTCAGGAGTGCCAACAGTATGAATAATGTATAGGAGCTCAATTCTTCTCTCCCTGGCCGAGGGCGAGGTGTCCCAGCTGATAGGAACTGGGAGCCCAATCTTGTTAAAGCCAGTGTTAGACTTAGACCTTCATGAGATCCACTGCCTCAAGCAATTCCATTGTTCAAAGCACATTTGCTTAATTAGTACATTAACTAATAACCTTCTCAGCATCCCAGGTAGGGAATATCTGTCTCCCAGATTAGGAAACAAGCAAAGTGACTCACTAAGACTGGATGCAGAAGCTTAGCAATGCAGCTGTTAAGTCTGGGTTTTTCTGTCCCAAATGATTTTGTGTGACTGCTGCTGCCTTATGCACATAATTTCCCTGAGACAGAAATGGAGGAGTCCTAAAAACTCCCAAGAGACTGCTCAGGCCCAGTGAGGAAAGGTACCCCTGGACAAACCTGAGAAGAACTGAATCCATCCAAATACTCAGAGGAGGCAATTTGCTTCACCCGCATGCACCAACTAAGGAATAAAAACAAAACCACTTCTCATTTTCAAGGAAAGTTTTTCTCACCACCTTGGTTTTTCACTCACATCTTCATCTACTCTAAATTTCATGAGCAAATGGCCAGTGTGGGGAGGAGAGAGCACACAAGGGATGGCAGTGGGGCTGTGTTTGTACAGGTTCACTGGGATGGGATCAGACCAGAGGGATAAGACCTGGAGAGATTCAGACAAACAGCCAGAGGGTAAACTTTGATACTGAAGAAGTCCTTCGATCCCAACACATGATGAGCAGCTGATTTACACAGCTTTGCAGCATGGTTGGAAAAAAACCCTGAGCTGAAGCACAAGGGAAGAGTTCTTTGGCTTGCCAGACCCATGACAAGACCACAGACCCTTTCTCACGAGCCCTGATCCCAAACAGAAAGGAGAAACTTGTTCTCTCCACCCAGCTCTGACCTGAAGGCGCTTTGTGCTTTGCCTCCTTTCAAATGACAATTCTCAGCTGCAAGGATGTGTGTGCAGAGGAATGAGAACCAACTCCTGCATGCAGGGATCCCTCCCTGAGAAGGAGAATCTCACGCGGTTTAATTATGGGGCCACGTGCCTTATCAGTCTGCTGGCTTCCAACCAGCCCAGGCAGCCACAGCCCTGCTCAGCACTGGAATGTCAAGGGAGTGCCCGGAATGAGGGACCTGGTGAGGTCACAGAAGCAGAAGGCAGCAAAGCAAGTGGCTGTCCTGTAGAAGGGACTCCTTTCATGACCACAGCTTAATGCACCACCAGTTTGCTGAGCCCACAGCAGCCCAGATTGGAGGCTACAAAAATATCCCTGTTCAGCAACTCCTCCCTTGTCCTTTGTGAAGCTCCAGCATTTTAATCATGTTCACACCTCCCTCTCCTGACACAAACCATCTCAGCTCCCTCTCAGGTCCACGAAACCTGTGCTTTCCTGGTCTCATTCTCTTGCTTATACGTCAGACACTCTCCCCTCCATCAGCTTCCCAAACGTCCCTGTTTCTTATTCTCTGTATTCCCATCTTTCCCCCCCTGCACCCTCATTTGACTAAGATTTGTTGAATAACCAGCTAGTGTTGAGGGGCTACCTGCAGCTCTGGGTGTGCTGTTGATAGACTGAGCAACCCCAGCTCCATGCATGTCCCCAGTTCCATATTTCTCCATCTCAGGACCACCAGGAAGGTGCTGCTGATGTAGGGGCCCTGTTGTTGGGAAAGGCAAAACACCCAAATGTGTCTTGTAAATGTGTCTCATCCTGCTCTGTTCATTTTCACTCAGAATAAGGGTAAAAACAGAGTTCCTCAGGTTGTTGGGGGTGCCAGAGCAGCTGAAATTGGTTTTCATTTTTAGCTTCAGCCTGACATGCTGCGTGTGGCCATCCCTGATCTGTTCCTATACACATCCACAGCCCTTTGGTCATCATTCTCCAACCTGTCTTGCTGGTTTTCCTAGAAGAGTATTACACAAGAAATGCACTATTCTCTCCATGCACAGGTGTTTTCAAGCAAGCCTGGTCTTCTCAAAGCCTAATAAAATAAACCAGACTTGGATCTCTCAAATACCTTCAAAATTACCAGACTTTGAGGTTAATACAAAGTGCATAAACCTACTTGTGGGGTCACATGGCTCCACATCAAACCCATACCAGAAATCAGGATATCCTGAGCAGGCTCTCAGTGGAGTTTGTTACAGGTGATGCTTATTTTTAGGGACATTTTAATAAGCCTAATTGATCACAACAAATTACTAATAAATCCATAACATTTTGCACCTGGAGATTTTTGGTTACTTTGCCAGAAATTGCAATGAGGAATAGTGGTTTTTTTAAAAAGACCTAAAGATTTAACTCTTTTCACAGGATAATTCAAGATGTTGCCATTATGCTTCTGCTCTGAATTACTTTGCAGAGAAATTACTTTCCCCACTGATTTGAGAAAGCTGAGCAGGTCCTGCCTCTTGTGCTTAAATTTATCCCATGTGAATATGGCACAAAGTGCCTCATCCCATTGACAACCTTCCTTACGGGATTTTCCTCCAGGTCCTGTAACAGCTTCAAAGCTGTGCTGGGTTTTGGCATTTCCAGTTCCCTGCATCCTCAAGGGATAGGACTTCTAATGCAGAGATCTTACCAGTCCTAAATCCTGGGAATACTCCTGATTTTCACAGCTTGTCCCATCTACAGAAGCAGAAAGCCCAGGTGTGTTTGATTTGTGTCATCCTAAGGGTCTTCCAATGCTGGGTACACCCAGACAGGTTTGTGAGGTGTTTGCCTTGCTCTAAAAACCTGTCATTGGTTTTGGTGAGCATTTGGAGGAGCATAATGCCTGTGGTGGAGGGTGAGATTCATCTGTGTGTCTTGTTGGATGCTAACTGGGACTTCAGCCCTGCGCTTTTGGGAGAAGAGGGTCCAGTGAGAGGCGTCTCTGGTTCCTCAAGCCATGGGTGTGTTGCCCGGATGGGCAGCTGTGGTACTGCTCCGTGGAAGGGCAGCAAGATAAAAGTCGTGGAGCTCACGAGGCTTTTTGTGGGCACAAGGTCCTGCTGGAGAGAGCCTCTGTTTTCGAGGCAGGCACGTCCTGGCGGGACGGAGAGCGAACAAGGAAAGCTCGGATTGCTGTTCCCGCGGGTGCCGTTGGGATCCGGGCTGTAGAAGCCACGCTGTCCCCAAGGCCGGGTTCCTCTCCCCCTCTCTGCGGGTGTTATTTACACCATTTCCTGCCCAGGGAAGTTCAGGAGTTTGACGTTACTGGGTTGGTTTCCGCTCTCCTGCCTAGCTCCCTTTGGGAGCTCTCGCAGAACCCGGCAGCAGCCGGGCTGGACCCCGCGGGCGGGATGGAGGTGCCAGCCTGGCCCAGGGAGGGGAGTGTCACCCATGTCAGGCCGGACAACTCAGGCTCAACCGGCTTGGGAGGGACGGAAAACCAGCCCTGTGTCCATCCCTCCGGCTCAGTCCCGCTGTGGGACTGGACGGGGCCGGCAGGAGGAAGGAGGACGCGCCCGGGCATGGCTGCAGAGCTTTTGGGTTCCTGCCGAATTGACGCCCTCCCCTCTCCCCCCTCATCCTTCCCGCCTGGCCTGCGTCTCCCCTCCCTTCCCTTCTCCCTCCCATCCCGCAGCAAACAAAATGGCTGCTCCATGGCCATTTTGTTTCCCGTCTGGAAGGGGGAAGCCGGGACGCTGGGACTTGGCTCTTTTTTGGAGGCTGCGGCCATGTCCGAGCCCAACTCTCCCGTCTCTACGTGGCACCGGCTGTAGCAAGAGAGAGAAAGGGAAAAAAAAGAGAGAGAAAAAAAAAAGGACATTTTGGAATGAGACCAAAGGCAGAGGCAGAGAGTGGGTAGTTTTGGCGTATGTTGAGCACTGAAAATGCCTGGAATTGCCAAACTGAGCTTTTGTATGAGCAGCGTAAAGGCTACTCGGTGCACGCAGAGCCGCGGGGCTGCACGGAATAGCCGGACGGAAAGGTTTGTTCGCTATATTCAATAAAACAGCCCTCCTTTCTTCTGGATTTATAAAGTACCAGAGAGCACTGTTGTCTTAATTTGTTTTTGGACGGGCGGATGGTTTTACACATCGGCTTGGTATGACCAGAGCTGGTCATTGCCGGACGGTAGCGTTTTAACCTGTTGTGTGTCCTCTTCTTTTTGGTGCATACGGGATCTGACCTTTCCACCGAGCTGGCACTGCCTGGATTTAGCTGATGTAATCCGGAGGATATTTTTTTAGAGATTTTTTTTTGTTTATTGCCTTCTTGCCTTGAAAGTTTTCATCTCAGGAATAAAAACATCTTAATTTAAATATTTAAAGCAATAGCTGTTCTTGGCTTTTTAAGCCCTTGCTTTTCTCCCAAGGCTGGAGCTGTACTGTGCTCACAAGCTGTTTACTGCACTCTGTGTGTATCCTGCACACGTTAAGGTGTGATACACAACAGAAACACCATCAACAGGAACACGCCTTGAAAGTTTAAAGCAACTTGGTGGCGTTACCATAAAATTTTGCGCAGAAGCAGGGCAAAAACACCAGAACATGAGCCAGATAAAAGTGATTTTTTTTTTTAAAGTGATTCTGCATTTCCTTCAGTAGCCTGGATGTCTTGGCGTTAGTAGCCACGTCACTTTGTGGACACTCTGAGGAGCAGATCCCTGCCCTGTGCCACGGCGGGGATCAGGCTCTGATAAGGTGCTGGAATGATCATCCTGCTGTTCCTTGAGTGGCTTTCCAGACATGTGGAGAGAAGCAGACACTTCCAGAGCGGAGCTGGGAAGGAGAGCAGGAAGAGGTGAAATGGCTTTCCTTGCACAGAAAGGTATTTGATTTGCCTCCATGTCCCCTTGGCTTGTTTGCAAACAGACAATAGAGAGAATGGCAGGGCCACGGTGGTCCTGGAGCTGGGGCTGCACGGGCGGGCGCAGGGTGGGTCCTTCATGGTGCAAATGTAATGTTCTGGTCCAAATCTACATTAAAGGTGGACGTTACCTGCACACCTTTCATGAGCAGCTTATGAACTCAACGTTGAGAAGGTTAACAGTATTAATAAAACAGTTTTATAGAGTATTGCAGGAAAAAAAAATTTTTCTTTCGACTTTTGAGTTAACCTATAGAATTGAGTGCAGAACAGGTAAAAATTAGCCTGAAGGATTTTTTTCTCTTATTTAATGAAATTACACTGTGAAATATCAGTAGCACCTATCTTTTATGACAAAAATTCTGTGACTTTTTTTTGCTTCACGAGACGATGAGGTATATACAAATTTACAAGGAAAATGCACAAACATTTAGAAAAAGCATTACCTTTATGTCCACCTTTAATAATGCATTTAGGAAGGGTTAATAAAAGATAAGTCATATAACAAGCAGGTTACTGATGCCTGCATTATAGATAACAATATCAGATTCATTAATAATGATCCAGATGCTTAGAAACATCTGATAGGACCCAAGACAACCCCTAAGAGACGAGCAGCTGTTTATAAAGATACCTGCTAATTGTTTAATAATAAATGCGATGACAAAGTTGATGTGAAATATTCCCTGTGTCATTAAAAGTGTGTGGAGTAAAAGCATTGCTGAGAGACATGGGCTGTTGCAGCATTGAACTGTAAATATTTTTACTTCCATTTTCTTTCCCTATTCATGGTGTCTTTGATTAATTGTTTCAAAGTGTGATATTTAATATTGACTTTAGCATAGGGTGTTTGCAAAGTTGCTTGGCCTTGCTTTGCTGAGAGGTTTGCCTGGCCTGGGAGAAGTTATAAACAACTTGTCTTCATGGCTAGTTTGGCAAATGTCATTTTTTATTGCTTTCCCGTGGCACAGGGTGTGTCCAAGATGGGTTTTTGGTTTGTTTTCTGCTTTTCGTGTGAGCGGGTTCCTCGCTGCCAGCCGGATCAGCAGCTCCAATTGGCGCTGTGGGTCCCCACAATGCTGGGGAGTTACTGAAAACCTTCCACCCTTCTCTTGGCTTATTTTTGGTTTGATTTTTACTTTTTTTTTCCCGTATGTTTGGTTTTTTTTATTTTTCCAGCCAGGTTGGGAGGACATGAAGCCAAGGGAACAAAATGGCCACACTCGGCCATTTTGTGCCAATGCCGCCGTTCCAGGGAGCCGGGGCTGGTTCTGCCCCAGCTCCAGGAGGCTGAAAATCCTCTTGGAGGCTCAGGGTCCTGATTTCCCACTGAGAAGCGCTCCCTGTCCCTGGCACATTTCGGCACCGACACAAAGGCTGAAAGTGGTGTCAGCTTTTAAAGCAGAGACTTTGTTGTTTTCTGGTTTCCTCCTCCCCCCTCCTCCATTTCATTCAGTGCTCCTTAATGAACCAGATCAGCTCCTCAAGGCTTCGGAGCCTTTCCAGCTCCTCTCCGAGGTGGGCTTCTTTTAAATGGAGACACTTGGCTGTGCTCAGGAATCTCTGGTGCAAAAATTTTTCAAAATTTAGGGGGCATCATCTTGGGTTTTCGGCTGGGGTCATCACAAGCCACCCTGAGCCCTGATAAATGAGGAGCAGTTTAGGTCACTTCTTTATTCCCAAAAACAAGTCTGAAAGCTGGACTGGCAATGCTATTTTTATTGCAGCCTGGAGGATCTTGCTGTGAAAAAAACACTCTTTTGCCTCTCAATTTTCCTCACCCCTCCAAGCACCTGTAGACAATGGGACCATGTAGTGATACACTCTGTGCACAGGGACCTTTGTGCAGTGGCTTGCAGAAACCAATGAAGTGTTTTCACAGAAATCAGATTTGATAAATTTTGAAGGATCCATATGAATCTGGAAAGCGGAAATTAAAGGGCCACTGCCTTAAGGCCTGCACAGAAAGTGGTGTTTTTTGAAGAGGTTCTTGGCAATCGACTATCCAAAAATCTTTCAAAACTAAGTTTAATCTCAGAAGGCAGTGAGTAGTTTTGGGTGTGGGTCTCTGACTGCTACAGACCCTGTTGGCTGTTTTATCCAGAATTTTGCATAGCTGCATCACATCCAGGCAAATTTGGGCACATCTCCTTCCTTCCCTGTCTTTTGTCTTGATGGTTTAGACCTCGGGCCATGAGGAGAGGGAATTCCTGTCATTGCAATTTGTGTAGGACAAACAAGTGTGACAGCAATACTAAGGGTAGGATGCTCTTAGTCATCCTTACTGGGCATAAAAAAATCCCCCTGTTTGATCCATAAATCCTCCTGTTTGACTCCTTTCTTCACAGATCCTGCTAAAATCAGGATTCCAGAGTCAGCAGCTGGGTATTCCCAAAACCTATACTCATTAAGACAATTATTATAATTAAGTCTTCTGTTTTCAGGTTTACTTATAGAAGTCAGAAGGGATTTTTTTTCCCTCTCTCCATGTATAATTACATCTATGTGAGCTCAGATTTATTTAATGTAATTTCCCACCAACAGTTTGAGATTGGCCCAAATGCCTGTTGTCTGCAAAGGTATCAGAAGTGACCTTTGAAATGCCTGCCTGATACATCTGGCTTATGTGCTTAAAGTAATAGAAACCACCAGATTGGGAACCAGGAAAAATTGTTTCTCCAGGTCAGTTGCTAAAAGTCTCTTTGGAGAAGACTAACATCCTCTGCCTCTATACATCACCCAGAAACCATGTAGACCACCCACCCTCCCAGTCCCTGACCAGTGCAGCATCTGGTGGCTTTCTTGCCACCCTTCTGCTTGATGCTTGTGGCAGCAGCTTAATTTTTGGGAAGCTGAAACATTTTAGTTTAAACTAACCCTTCTGTCCCCAAGGAGCTGAGCAGTGACTGACCTGATGGACCCTGAAGCCTGGCTGTCACCTCACCGAAGCTCTGGCTGGTGTTGTATGTGCTGAGGAGGGATGTGCAACCCCTGTGCATCACTTTCTATGCTGATAAAAACAGGATAAACAGCATTTCCCATCAGGAGGCTGTTTGGGATGCACTTGGCACCTGGGATGGGCCGGGCACTCCAGTGCTGTAGGAACCAGTTCCGCCACGTTGGGATTTTGACGTTGTTCATACCCTCTTACACCAGGAGAGGCCTGGGCCAGATGGCCCAGCACAGTGGGTCATTCCCTGTCAAGGACCAGTTTGTCAAAGGAAATTAAGAGAATTACCTGGCATTGCTGGAGAATGCCAGTGAGGAGAGCCTGTGGAGAGCTCTGGAAGAGGGCACTTCCAAACCTTGCTGCAGAGATACCCTTGCACCTGAGGCCATCCTAAACTCTCACAAGGATTCCAGCTACAGTAGTTGACCAAAGCTTTGGGATTATTTAGGCTGTTGCCTGGTAGCTGTGGAAGCACAAAGTATTAGGCAGCTTTTATCCCTTTGGAGAATTCTGCATGAGCGCCCTCCTCTCCCACCACAGCATTCAGCAGATGCTTGTGGAGGCTGGGGACATCTCCTGCTGAGCTCCCATGGGAAGTTATCCTTTGGGACTGTGCTGGGCTGCACATGCAGCCTGCTTGGCGTGGCTGATCATTAGGGCTTCTTTGATCTCCAAGGGGAATTCTTTCTTCTCCTTGCAAAAGAGCCTCACACGTTTCTTTCAAACTACCAGATTAATACCTCGCCTCTATATTTGGGTGTGCAGAGAGTGAAGAAGCCTCAGAAAGTGAGCCAAGGGCTTGGGGGAAAGCCAGTCTGTCTCGGATCCATGCTAATACTGCTTGGCTGGGCTGGAGCATTAGAGGGACAGCACGGCTGCATGTTGCACTCATTTGTTTAGGAAATAAGATCTGCCTTGATGTACTCGATACCATTACATTTGCAGCCTAAAAGCTTCCTTGTACTTAGTTATTTCTAATCTGCTCAATTCCCTGGAGTGCACAGCAGCTAAATTGATGGATTCTCTTATCTGGTCTGGCAGGTTTGTTCTAGATACGCTGTGTGTTCAGGAGGTGAGGTCAGCCTGGCTGGGTGTGCTTGGCGCTGCTGCAGCTTCCTGAGAGCTCTGCTATCTCCATGTGTAGCCCCGGGTTCCAAGGGCAGGGCTGCTGCTTTTGTGCACCCTTGGGTGCATGAAATCTGCAGCCAGTGTAATTGCCAAGCACAAGGTATAGTCCAAGTGGGCTGAAGGAGGTTTGATGAAGGAGAAGGAGCTCCAGGACAAGGTTGGGTATAACTCCTCTCCCCTGCCATCAAGAATACTGATTTTTCATGCATTCCTCTTTGCAGGACCTGCAGAGCAGCCAATGCCTGGATAAGGATCGTCCCAGTGCCTGGATAAGGATTGTCCCAGTTCCTGGATAAGGCTCTTCCCAGTGCCTGGATAAGGATCGTCCCAGTTCCTGGATAAGGATCGTCTCAGTGCCTGGATAAGGATTGTCCCAGTGCCTGGATAAGGATCGTCCCAGTGCCTTAGGCTGCCACGGTCCCAAGCTGTCCTTGAGGCTGAGGTAGTAGATTGAATAGTTGTGGAGTCCGGTCCTCCCTCTGAGCTAACTATACAATCTACTGTCTTTCCTAAGGAGACAGTCAGGTCTTCAGGTCTGCACATCCACTTCTACTCCAGGTGTGGGGGCAGGTGGTGCAAGTAAAGCAAATCCGTGCCCGTGACCCGTCTGTTCTGCTCTGTGGAGGTGAGGTAGTAGGTTGTATAGTTTGGTGGGAGGGATTTGATCCCATTTCAGGTGATAACTATACAGTCTATTGCCTTCCTTAAAGAGCAGTAAAACCACCGGAGGAGCAGCTCCCAAGGCATCGCTTCTTTTGTTGAGGATCCAAAAACTCAGCATGGCATTGTTCATCAACTCAGTGGGTGTTTCTCTTACAGCATCCAGAATTGCATTCTTCCAGGAATTGCTTCATGCCTCAGGCACTGGAGCATGGAGCCACCTGCTTGCAGGGAACCCACCTCTCTTTAAGATTCGAGGGAAATGAGTTTGCACAGCCGCTCCCAGTGTTCAATTCTATTCTTTTTTTCCCAGGAGATGGGCTCAAGTTGTAAAGTGTTTAAATGTGTTGATCTTTTCTGGTCTGTTCTCAGGTCTGGAGGGGAGCAGATACTTTTCTATAAATGGGACAGATCTGAGCTCATGATTTAATTTTGCTGTGCCCAGTTCTGAAGTTCGGGTCAGAACCAGACCCAGGGGCAAGCTTACCCTGTGGACTCAGAGCCCTGGGAGCTGATCAGATTTGGCTGGTTGGCCCCTGCTCAGGAAGTGCATTTTGTTTTGGACAAGTTCCCAGCCTGTCCCATGGAACAGAGTTAGAGGGTGGTTCTTTCTGATCTGATAATCCCTTATCAGCTGAACTCCCTCACATGCAAACCCTGTCAGGGAAGTTTGGGGCTCTTTGTTATTTACATAGGATGAACCAATGATTCCAACTAAAATCTTGTCTTAAAGTGGAGACAGGTAAGGAAGAGACATGAGCCAAAAGGAGCAAGTTCTAATCCTTCTGGGTTCTCCCAGGCAGTCACCTGACAACAGACACGCGAGAAGCCAACACGCTTCAGAGCTCTGGCCCTCGGCAAGGGACAGGGAACTGTTGATTCTTCTGTTTCTTAGGAGCAGATGGGACCATCCCTCTGCCATTTTCCAGAGTAAGTAGGATTGAGACCACGAGTGGAGCTGTAACACGATCAGGGCTGCATCAGGAAGGACATTTCAGGCCATTATCACTACCATCTTACTGCCAGGGAGACTGTGAGATCCGAGACACTGGGGAGCGAGGGCAAGCAGAGGACACCTTCTCAGATGAAGTGGGAGGGAGAGAGCAAAGAGAAATTGGAGGCCTCAAATTTCACCCTGAGCAAAGGCACAGGGAGAGCCAGACCTGGCTGCCGGGGCCGTGGGAGTCCCCAGAATGAAGCAGCTCATTTCAGGCCCCTCTGCTGGGACTGGGTGTAGCTGCAGCGAGGCTGGGACACAGCTGGTGGGTGGGGATGCTGCAGTTCCAAGCGGCGAAGGAATGCAGCCCTTTCTCCATAAATCTGGCTTTTCAGCAGTCCTGGCGACTTGCTGTGCAAAACTACAGCTTGGTCCTCTGAGCTGCATTATTATCCTCCAGCTGCTTGCTCAGGGGCAGGGCTTCTGCCCGCAGATTGCTTGGAGGGTACCAAAATAGCAGCACAAGCATGGGAACAGGGCGGCATATCCACTTCATCTGGAGAGGTGTCCCCTGGAAAAGAGCTAATCCCACGTGTCTCAGATGGAATCTGTTCAGTCCTCCTGCATGGCATTGATACTTATGCAGAGAATCTCAAACAGTGGAATTGTGTGAGCTGGAAGCCATGAATAAAATATTGCTGGAGATATTCCCTTGTGAAAATAAACTTAGTTTGACTTTTTAAAAACAGAGTCTTTTTATTGCCCTGAGGTGAGCTTGGCTGGTGAACTGGGACCTCTTGAGGGGTGGTCACTGTTCCTGACCGAACAAAATCCTGGGTGTGAAAGGGAAGCCACAAGATGAGGATGTGGGGCAGACTGATTTGGCCAAGCTGCTTAGACCATGTGTATTGGCTGTCAGCACGTGCTTTCCTGACACAAATTTTCTGCACAACTCCTACACAAAGCCTGACCTGCTTCCTCAGCCTCAGTCAGCTCAAGGGCTGCAGGTGGGGCTTCCTTCTGCCTTGGAGAGTCCTTGCTATGAACATGTTTATAATGTGTATACCAGCAAGAAGAGAACACAGGGTCCACTAACCCAAATAAATCCCATCAAGGGCTAAGAAACCAGCCCAGGTAACATTGAATTGCTCCAATGGATCCTGGCACAAAGGAAAGGGCAGCTTTGCCCAGGAGGAGGGTGACCAACCTGGCTGAGCTTCCACCAATGGATATGTGGGACACCCACCTGACTCACCGGCCAGGATCCACAGCACATGGCACTGGGGCAGCCACATCATCCCTGACCACAATGGCAGGGAGGAATAGGCACTTCCTTTTAGCAAAAAGCAGTCAGGAAGCAAGATCAAGAAAGGTGGCTCCTCCCCAGACCCTCACAGGACATCGTGGAACGAGAGCATTTTCAGCCCAAACACTCTGAGGGAATATTTGGAAGCTGGATGGAACTGCCAGCAGCATAACCCCAAATGCAAATACCCAGCAGGGTGTAGGTGCTCACCCCAACCTTTCTGACCCACTGCATTCACGGGAGATTCAGGAGCTGAAGCAAAGGAACCTTCTCTCACTCAACCAGCAGCAAACACCTCCCTGTCCCCGCTGGGAACAGGCCCAGGGATGGAGGGAACCCAGCAGGTGAGGTTCATAAAGAAGCCAGGCCTCATAAACACCCCAAATCCCAGCATTTGACCCAAGTCAGCCCAGCTGATGGGTAATGCCTTCTCCTCCTCCCAGCACACAGGGCCACGGGGCTGTAAGAACCTGGCAGAATCATTGCCAGGGTCACCCCAGTGCCAGAGCCCCCTTTATGCCAGCCCCCAAAGGGAGTGGAAATGCTGCAAAAGTCTGCCTGGAATGTTTGTGTGCACTCCCCTGTGCACCACACCAAACCCTGCCCTTGCCTAAAGCCCCAAAGTCAGGATTAAGCCAAGCCCCCCAAATGGCTGTGGGGGCAGGCTCAGCCCCGCTGTCCCCGGGAGCAGGGCAAGAGGAAAGCGGATTTCCTTCTGGGTTGGAGTTTTCTGCTGCGAGAATCTCTATAAATAGGTCCTTGCACAACAGCCTGTCCCCACAAGTCAAAACCTTCAGGAAAACAAAACCCAAGAGTTTTCACAAGGGTCACAGCCCCACACCAGTGATAAAACACTTCAGTCCTGGAATTCTGTTGGTGGCTGATAATCAGCAGCACCGCTGTGCCTCGATGGCTCTCAGCAGGGTGGGGGATCCCACTGCAAAAAATCAGCGTTTGCCTGAGTGCCATGATCTTGCTGGGAGGAGAAATGTTTTTCTGCTCTTGGTAGTGTTTCTAGGGAACTTTTAGGGGATGCCTCACTGTCCTTCACACAGATGCAAAAGCAGACGAGGTCCTGAAATGCTCTCCCAGCTCCGAGCCCTCTCCCCTCACACGGCTGAGGAGCAGCCTCTGGGGCTGTATTTTTTTCATCTGTCCGTAAGGCAGGGAGGGATTTCTCCCCCAAAGGCAGCTCGGCAGCAGGAGCTCAGCCTGCTCCCAGAGCGTGCAGCAGCCACAGCACCTGGGCACGAGGTGATTTTAAATCTGATTCTTAACTACATCTGAAGCTGGCAATGAAATAAAGCTCAGAACTGCGGGCAGGGCTGAGCTGCCCAGTTCTCAGCGGTGCCTCTCCCAGTGCCATCTGCTGGTCACCTCCTGGCTGGGCTGGACTGGCCAGGGACCTCAGAGCAGCCCGCACGCAGCTGGGCTCCTGCAGGACAGCTGGTGCTGCCGGGCTCCTGCAGCAATGGCTCGGGAGAAGGGGAATGTGGAGCTGCAGGGCAGCTTTACTTGGAAAAGCAGGGGCAGGAGGATGGAGAAAAGCAAAAGGCAAAGTCAGGTATCAGAATCACTCCAGTGCTGATTCTGCCTCTTGAGGCCCTTTCCCCTGATGCTGCTCCCAGATGGATGTTCTGAGGCGAAAGTGCTGCAAAAAACCAGAATCTGGGGACATATACTTGTATTTAACTTTTTTCTGTGCCGCAGAGATGAATTTGTGTGTGATAGGCCTGTGCTGGGCTTCCTAAAACAGAGAACCAGATGTGCTCCAGCCATAGTTTTTATTTCTTCTTTTTTTTTGCTCTGAGCTCTTTTTCCCTTGCTTTACTTGTCCAAGAATTCCTGGTGGGGACACATTTTTACTTTACACTCAGCTGGATGCTCAAGAAAAATTCCCTGCGTCATCCTCAATCCCCATGGCCTCCTGTTGCTTTTACACAGGTTTAAAAACATTAAGTTACACCCTTACAAATAGCAGCACATGCATGCTTTTGGAAAGACAAAAAACCCCTTCAGGACCCACAGAAGTCATGTTGTCTGTTAGCAATTCTATGTAAGCACATAATTAAGAGCATTTTACAGGTATAATAAGTAGCTCCCAGGTGTCCAGATCCCCCAGAGAGAGTGAACATACTTTCACAATAGGATTTGTTCCGTGCATGCTCTGGGGATGCACAGGACAGAGCAGCAGTGGAGGATCTGAATAATGGCCTTCAGGTCATCCTCCACCTCATCTGTAGAAATAAAAGGTTGCAATGACCACAGAAGGGGCTGTATCTCCCTGTTATCTTCCTTCCAACTGTTTGCAAAGCTTGTCACATATTTAACACACCTGACTGGGAATCCTCGGGTGAAGGGAGGAGAGATGAGGGGTAACAAAACACTGTGGCCCAGACAATGCCAGTGGTCCTGCAACAGGCCCAGGAGCCACCAAAAACCTCTAACAATGTCACTTGTATCCCTGGAGCTCAGATTGTACCAACACATGTGGGGACTTGTTCTCCTTGACCACACATACACAAGTTACACGTCAAGAGGAATCTGTATCTAAATTCAAATACACTGAAATTATGCAAAGAATGAAGCCATGCAGAGAAAAGCTACATGGAGGAGCTGGTGGCCTCTCTCAGCTCTGAAGGTTTCTCTTCTGTGCGTGCACACAGGTGCAGGCACACGCGTAAAATCTGTCGCTTGGGAGGAGGCAAGGGCTCCAGAGTGTGAGGAGGAGAGGGGCAGTACATCTGGGCAGAACTGGCCAGAGCTCCACCAGAACCAGGAGGAAACCAAAATCCTCAAAACAGCCACTCTGTTTGGACAAGAAGGGAAAGAGGTAAAACTTGTCCAAAATTAAGACGGACACATTGGGAAGAAAAAGAGCATTTCTGCTGGAAAAAACCACCAAAGCCAGTCACTATGTCTCATCTACAAACACCAAAGCCAACCACCATGTCTCACTGTCCCCAAGTCACCCTGCTGTCCCCGAGGTCAGGCTGTGGTGGGGCCTGCTGGCCACATGGGCAGATGGGTGGGAGAGCTCAACACTTCCAGCCTGGAAATGGAACAGAAGCCGGGAAAAAGGAGAAGCGTCCAAGGTCACCAGCATTATGGCAAACACCCTCCTGCCCTCAGGTCTCCTCAGGAAGGGGACAAAGTTCCCCCAGCACTGTTGGCTGCCCTTGGCTCGCCGGGGCTGCAGCAGAGAAGGCAGCGTAAGGAGGGAGCGTGTGAATTGTCCAAGGAGTCTCCTGAGCCTACCAGGGCTGTGGAACAACCAGCACTGACAAAAGCCTTGGTGAGGGGTGCAGGGACAGCTGAGGAAGACCCTTCAGAGCAGAAGGACCACCAGGATGGCACTGGGGAGGAGGAAGAGCGAAAGGCCCAAGCAGGTACTGGGGGTTCCTCCTTTGGGTGGATCCACGCTTGTCTGGTCCGAGTTTGTCTCCAGTTCTTCCGTGTCCAGGGCACCTGCTGGAATAAGAGAGGAAAATATGGAATTAGAGGGGAAGATCTGGCAGAAGAGAAGCTCCCACTCATGCAGGTGTGCGATGACGTGCCCCGAGGCTCCGTGAGGCAGCAGAGCTCTGGTCCAGGGAAGCTGTGCGTTAGTGGGAGCAGGCTGTGAACAGGACCATGCTTCAGAGATGAGACATCCAACCAGCCCCTCAGGGTTAGAGCAAAGAGTGAGGAAAAGGCTTGGTGCCACATACAAGAGGAGGATCCAAAGGACCAGTCTGACACTGCTCCTCCCAAGCCCTCTCCATGCTGCTTGGGGATCCCTGAATGTGCAAGTGTCCATGCCAGGACAAACTCCACGGTTGCCTTACCTGAGAGGGAGGTCTGGAAATGGGGGCTCGGCCCTTTTTTGTCTTTGGAGGATGATGTTAAGTGCAAGAACGTGGGCTCTTCAGGGCTGAGGACCACTGACTTGGAGGGGGTTATGAGCTCAGCTCTATTGAAACCTAGCTTCATCTCTGGAACAGCTTGGCTGAGGGATGGAGACAGACTGGGAAAGGCTGATTTCTCTTTCCCATGCTCTTTGACACCTTTCTTTATTTCTGGGACTGATCTGGGGCTGAAGGCTGTGCCCATGCTTTCTAATAGAGCTGGATCCTCTGTAGTGAAGGAGCTAAGAGGCTCTCCAGTGTCTGCCTCTGGAGATACTTTATAATCTGGGTCTAAGGTGGGTTCAAAGGAAAGAGTGATCCTGGTTGCCTCAGTAGGATCAGGTCTTTCTGGTTCTGGCTTTGTGGTTGTGGCAGTTTTCAGTTGTGTCTTTGCTGTTGTGGCAGGTGCTAGTGTTGTAGCAGCAGGTGTTGGCTTGGCTGTAGTGGTGGTAGATGTTGGTGTGGTGGGTGTTGGTTTGGCTGTGGCTGTAGCAAGTTTTGGCTTAGCTACAGTTGGGGTGGATTTTGGTGTGGTGGGTGTTGGCTTGGCCATAGTTGTGGTTGGCTTTGGTTTGGCTGTAGAGGTGGTTGTGGTGGGGTTTGGTGTGGTGGGTGTTGGTTTGGTGGTGGTGGTGGTTGTAGTAGGGCTTGGTTTGGTGGTGGTGGTGGCTGTGGTGGGGTTTGGTTTGGTGGTGGATGTGATGGGTTTTGGTGTGGTGGGTGTTGGTTTGGTGGTGGTGGTGGTTGTGGTGGGGTCTGGTGTGGAGGCTGTTGGTTTGGTGGTGGTGGTGGCTGTGTTGGGTTTCAGGGGGCTGGGTGTTGTCTTGGTGGTAGTGCTGGTTGTTGGCTTAGTGGTGGTGGTTGTTAGGGTGGGTTTTGTTGTGGTGGGTGTTGGCTTGGCCACAGTTGTGGTGGGCTTTGGCTTGGCTGCAGTGCTGGTGGCTGCTGGCATGGTGGGTTTTGGCTTGGCCATGGCTGTGGTGGCTGCTGGTGTTGTGGGTTTTGGCCTGGCTGGGGTTGTTGGGAGCGTGCTGGCAGGTTTTGGCTTGGCTGTGCTGAAGGGTGCCTGTGCTGGGGCTTTGGGCTTGGCTGTGGTTGGGAGTGTGGCTGTGAGTGGTGGCTTGGCTGTGGTTGTGGTTGGAAGTGTGGTTGTAGGTTTTGGCTTGGCTGTGGTAGACACTGGTTTTGTGGGCTCAGATTTGCCTGTGGTAGACGCTGGTGTGGGTTCAGGTTTTGCTGTATGTACTGGTGTTGTTGGTGCTGGTTTGGCTCTGGTGGACACTGGTGTGGGCTCTGGTTCAGCTGTGGTGGACACTGGTGGTATGGGTTCTGGTTTGGCTGTGACTGTGGGCTCTGGTTTGGCTGTGGGTTCAGGTTTGGCTGTGGGTTCAGGTTTGGCTGTGGGCTCTGGTTTGGCTGTGGGCTCTGGTTTGGCTGTGGCTGGGGTGGATGGCCTTGCCTTTGTTGTCACAGAGGCCGGAGTGGTCTCTTCTACAACGAGTTCTGGTGAGAGATGAAAAGTGCCGTGGGTTAGGGCTGGCTCAGCTGACCTCAGTGGATCCCCTGCACTGAGCAGGACCAGCAGAAACCAACAAGGGGCTGAAACAGCAGCCAACCCCTCTCAGGTCACTCTGGGCCATCCCCCACTCTGGGGCTCCCAACCTGGAGACATCTCATGTCCCTCACAACCTCCTGCCCCACAAGGGGCAAGTAACACTGTCTAATGGGGTACAAGACCCTCCTTATCTTAAGGCAGTTGTCCTGTCTCATGGTCCAGCCCTGGAACTGCAGTTCAAGGGCTTCCTGACAGCTCCATGAGGGTTCAGAGCTCAGACCCAGCCCGAGGTCTCAGTCCCAACAGCCTTGCCAGGGGCTCTGTGGCTCTGCTCACTCACCACACAGGTTGTTCACACAGACTGTGTCCATGGGGCACATTTCACATGAGGGTCCTTCCTGGTAGGGCTTTTTGCCTTTCATGTTACCCCTGGAAGCAGAAAAGGCCAAGATAAAGAAGGCGTGAGGAAAGGGGAAACACCCATCCCAGAGAGGGGGCTGATTCAGCTGGCATATCCCAGCCAAGGCAGAACTTGGGATTAATGTAGAAAACAGGTCTTGGTCTCCTGCCATAGCCTGTCAGGGCCATTTACTCACCAGCCTGACCCCAAGGTAGCTAAAGCCAGGGCAGACAACTCCATGGAGTCGATCCCTCACCTCCCTCAGAGCACAGCAGGGGATGGATATTGGGATGGGGAATACTTGTCTGTCTCACTTCTGCTCCAGACCCCAGGAAGGTCTGCAGCCACTGGCCGCTCTTGGTGCTCTCAGCAGCTCCAAGCAAGTGGTGCCAAGGCTGGTCCCAGGGCTGGGAAGGAAGTACCCAGCTCTCCTCCCACATCCAACCCTTCCTGCCGCTCAAAATGGCTTCTCCACCCCAGGCGATAGCTGCTGCCATCAGGGAAGAACAAGGCCCAGGGCAGGGAGGTGTTTGTACCCTCAGCTACTGCCACCTCAGCCTTGAGCAGCTCTCGGGGAAGAAGGTCCCTCCCTGGCTGTGTTCCAGGAGCTGAACCAGCACTCAGCAGTCACAATCATAGGCCAGGATCTCCAGACAACCCTTCCTTAGTCTGGGACCAACCCAAGATAACAGAAGCATTATTTGGAACTTCTATTTCTGACCAAGGACAAACCCTGCTGTGACATAAGGGCTGAAGCCAGGGTATTTCCAGCACAGAAACCCCACTGAGATGCACCAATCCATGCAGGGCCTGGGACTTACGGGGGATAATAGTTGCAAACAAGCAGGTGCATGTTCTCTGTTTCGATTCCATCAATCTTCTCACAAAAATGTGCCCCGCAGCCAATCTGATATGTGCTTGACCAGACCACCTAAGGCAAAAAACCAGGGTGGAGGTGAGGGGATTGAGTGAAAGCAACTTGTCCCCTGGCCTTAAAGGCTGCTCCAAAGACATCCTCATCCCACAGAATGTGCCCCAAATCCCACATCCCCATGTTGCTTTGGCATCCACCACCATCTCTGCTCCTACCCAAGCTGCGAAGAAACACTCAGATTTCATCTCTCTGTCTGAGAAAAACTGGCATCCAGCTCTGCTGAGCAGCCACCCCTCCACCCCAGCAGCTGGTACCTGGGTGTAGTGGCCACACATCTGCCCGGGGACACACGTGGATGTTGTCAAGTTGTAGAATTTCTCCTCCCCATTCCAGTCTTCCACGGCGAATTCTAGTTCCAGGGTTGGGGCCATGGCAAAGAGGTTTTCTCCCCGTCGGCCCCTCTCCTTGTTGTGGTCCCAGATGCACTTCTCTGCATAGGATTGAGCAAGGGCCTCCAGCTCCTTGTCCCAGGTCTGAAAGGAGCTCGGAGTCAGCGCACAGAGAGGGACACTGGGCTCTCCAACAGCAACAAGGCACTCACCAAGGACCCCTGCACTGCCTGGCTGCAGTTTCCACATTCATGAGGAAAATTCAAACCCCTACCCAACATGGTCCTCAGGAGAGGGGAGCTCCATGGTCAGTCCCAGCACAAACCTTGGTTTATGGGTCAAACAGGGGAAGGTCAGGGCACCAGCTCAACTCTCACAACCTCTCCTGGAGCTCATCTAACACCATCATGGAGCATCCTCAACTCAGCGTGGAGAAACCATGAAGTCATGGAGGAAGAAAGAAACCCACTGTGGGTCACGCCAGAAGGTTCTGGGGCCATCCCTCCTCACCCAGGGTGGGGATAGGAGGGGAATGGGACAAATCTCTCCTGGCAGCTGAACAAAGCCTGGGAGCACAGGCTCCTGGGAAACATCATCTGTTCGCCTGGAACCGAGACGTGGCCGCCTGGCTGCCAGCCAGGAGCCCCTTCTGGAGCGGCAGTGGCCCCGCCACCAGCTGAGCCCCCGGCCACAGGGATGTGCAGGAGGAGAACGAGGAGGAGGAGGAAGAGGAGAAGGTGGAGAGCTTTTCTCGCAGGCATGCATATTCTGCACTGCAGCTGTTTGGACCATCCTTGATGGAGACAGCAGCTTGGCTCTGGAAGGACAGTCCAGGACAGTCCAGGACAGTCCCTCTGTCCAGGGACCTTCCTGGACAGAGCCAGGGCTGGATCCAAAAGGTGACAGACAGGAGGGCATGTCACCATTGGGGTGTTGAGGGGATGAGGACAGGCCTGAAGGCACTGTGGGGAGGACCCACCTGGACGGGACACAGGGTGTTGGTTCACCTCCCACCATGGCCCCAAGCCACGCTGACAGAGATGGCTGGAGACCTAATTTGGGGAGCACACACCCCTCTCCCTCTGACACGGAGCTGGGCTCCATAAATGGGGGACTAACACCTGCAGATTTGCCTCATTAGTAAAGTGGCTTTAGGATACAGATTCCTCCCCTTCAACTAAATATTTCCAAAGCAACCAGCCCCATGTCCCAAAAGGAAGCACAGAGTGACCTCAGCCAGGCACAGTGCCACGGCAGCAGGTGAACCCAGAGGCAAACTCAGCCCAAGCAAAGGTCCCAGGAGGGAGACGAGGACGGTGTTCTCATGGAAAACCTCTACTGAGGAATTGTCAGGGCTGCTGTGAGCTAAACATTTGCTGGGCTACAAATTGAAAAAGCCTTTGTCCCCAGACCACGAGCTGGTCCTGTGTGTTCAAGCAGGAACAGAAGCTGCAGAAGGAGCATCTCAAAGCACAGGGGCTGCAATCAAAGATTCAGCCAGGAGCAGCCCCCACAGGTTTGGAATGGACTTAAGTACCCTGAGAGATCATTTCCCTCAGGCTTTCTCTTAAGACCTTGGCTCCAAAGCCCTGATACTCTGAGTTTGCTGGGACTTGATGGGATTGATGGGATCATGGTGCTGAGGGTTCTGGCTCTGTCCCCTTTGATTCTGCAGTCACTGGTCAGGCCTTCTCTCCCTGAGTTTAACTTTTTGCTTCCTCTAATTGTTAAGCTCCCATTTACCAGCCCAAAAAGGTTTTACTCATTCTGGGCAACTTCTGGGCCAGGCAGGGAGGTATCCTCCATGCACACTGACCCAAGAAGGAAAGGGCTCAAGCTTTCCAGGATAAACAGTTGTTCTCCTCCTCCCCAAAATTTGCAAACAATGAGGAAAAATCACATGTGGTGCAAAATAAAACTTCATAGCCAAGTTCTAATCAAATCAAGAGTCTGAGCAGGACAAAAAGTACCAGCTCTAGAGCTCAGTTTTGCTCCTGCTGCAGCCACATAAGGTGTGGGACCTGGTTTGATTCCCTCAAGCAAAACAGAGGATCCCTCACATCCAAGGCAGCCCTGCACAAAGCATGAGGAGGAGTAGGAGCGTGATGGGCCCAAATAACTGACAGACGTGGCCGACACGTTTGAGGTTGAAGCAGGTACAGAGCACTGTGTGATGTCCCACACAGCGAGATTCCCCCACCACCTCTTGGCAGTGACCACGGCAAAGTCTCCAGGTCATGGCACCTGCTCATGGCAGGGTCTCACCTGCCCTTCCTGCATCACAGGGAGCTCCAGCAGGCACTCATGTGAATGAGAGCTGCATCAGTCTCATGGAAGAGCATCTGGGGACTCACATCACACTTAGGAACTTCTAGAACATGATCAAAGACAACTCCAAAGGTAAAGGAAACTCTTCTCTTGAGAGGCAGTTTTGGGAACCCCTCCATTAACACCTACTTGTAACCCTACACGAGAATTGCTCTGCCTCCCCTAAGGAACACCCTGACCCCTCCTCACATTAAGATCGAGCCTTGGACCACACAAACACCCCAATATTCATCTGTAATAAAAGCCACTTACCATCTTCATCATAGCCTTGGCAGGAGGAGAGACCTGGGAGCGATATTTATTATGCTCATCCAAGATGATCTTCTTTTCTTCATCACTCAGGGACCAGCTCAGCTCCAGCACTGAGAGCACCAGGAGAACGGCAGGAAGACCTGAGCTCAGCATCGTGCAGGCAGCTTCTGCTCTCAGCAGCCCACGGCTCTGGCAGTCAGATTTAAAGCACCTCCCAAAAGCAAGGAACACCCAACAGCTTGAAGACTGGGGAGGAAATATATTTATTAGAGTTTTGAAGCCATGCAGAACACACCCATCTCACATATCGGCCTTGATGGAGAGGCAGCAGTGCCAACAAACACGCAGGGTCCTCTCCCTGGGACAGACCCTGTGCCCGAATCCCAATCCCTGGATTGGCATTCTTCATCCACGCCTCTGCTGCTCCAAACCTCAGCCATCCCCTGAGCCCTCAGTTACCGGTCCTCTCTTCTACCTCCTGTTCCATTTCTTCTAATCTATAACAATAATCCCACAGCAATTGACACAGCCGTGTTTTCACACGGGTCTTCCCCTGTGCCTGGAATGCAGCTGCGTTAGAAACAAAGGCAGCAAGATGCAATTGCTGAGAGCAGTTTGCAGCACAGCAACTCCCCAGAGTCAGGGCCACCTCGGCCAGCCCCGTGTCGGTGCTGGGGGGACAGCATTTGGCAGCTGAGGAACAGCCCCTGGGCTGCCCAGCCTGCTGGGAACAGGGGCAAGCAGAGGGCTGATGCCTCTTCCCTGAACCATCAGGAGAGGGGGGAGCAGGGGAGGAAGAACAGGGTACAGAGCTGAAATTGCCCCCAACAGGAGAGTTGGGAGTCTGTGGCTGCCCTCAGGGCTGGCTGCAATAACCAAACCATCGGCTCTGCTTGGACAGGCTGTGCTCCCTCCCCGCAGACACCTGGAGGGCTCAACAGCCGTATCCCGCAGCCCCCGCGCCGGAGCCGGTCTGGCCGAGCCCCCCGGGCTGCTCCAGCCTCGGCTCCCCATCTGCGATTGTGCAACCGCCCGGCCCGGCTCCAGGAGCTCCGCTGGGATCGCAGCCTGTTAGAGAGGATCAGCGGGTGGGCAGCTCTGGAGAGCGGAGCCAAGTTAATCACACGCTGCCGGCTTTGCCTCCCCCCTTTCCTTCCCCACTCCCCAGGCAATGCTTTGTCGGTTTTCCTTTGGTCTTGGACCACACGGATCACTTCTCTCACCACAACAGCTCTCCTACTGCCCCCCAGATCTCTTAGCTCTGTGTATTACCTTGTCCTTCACTAGCTCTGGGGTCAGCCATGCCCTCAATTGTCCAACAATTCTTGCAGGTGGGGTCTGAGGCCAAGATCTCACCAGGTCTTCAACTCAGATGGTCAAACCAGAGATTCCCACGTATTGCTAAGGTAAATCTATCTTTTGATGGAGACACCTCAACACATGTGCTGTTGGATCTCTGGAGACCTGGAGAAACATCTAGAAAACATCAACGCGGGCTCCAGCTCCTACAGGCCAGCTCACCATGGCCTGGCTTACATGGAACAAGGCAGTGCTGAGAATTTTAGAACCATGGAATGGTTTGGGTTGGGAAGAACTTGAGAGCTCATCTCATTCCAACCCCTCTGCCATGAGCAGGGACACCTTCCACTAGACCAGTACAGGTGCTGGTCTCTCCAAAGGTGATGTACAGATGAAGGGCCAAGCTCCCCATAGCCCCTGGCACTACAGCACCCTGGCTGAGCCCTGCAGGAGATAGTGTGGCAGCAATGATGAAGGAAAATGGGATGCACAGAGCTTGTGGGGAAGAGCAAACATCCCTGGAGGAGTCATCACCAGGGCATGTAGCTGATGGGGAAATGTGAGTAAGAGCTGATGCCTTTGGCAAGTGCAGGGTGGCTGCCAAAGGGGTGCAGGGCCATTTCTCAACTCCCAACCTGCTCTGACGGCTCCTTCTGGAGCCAATGTCTAAAGCATCAAGATTAGCAGTGCAAGGTCCAAGCCCCACCCTGGAGCTGACACTCGTGTCCAGCCGGCATTAGGTAAGCGTGTGTGGAATGCAGCTTTTCTTCTGCTCTCTCAAGGAATAGCCCATCCCCACACCCCGGGGAGCAGCAGCCACTGCACGGGGACAGGAGCCACACACCGACACCTGACAGGCTCTGCTCCAGCCTGCTGGCTCCAGAGAGGCCCCACTCTGCAGCACAGGAGTGACCAAGCCTGGGCTTCTTCTGACTCACGTCTCGAGGGTCTCCAGCGGGGCTGGCTGGTGTCTAACAGGGCTCCTGCACGGGTGTGGGAGTAACAGGATCTCTTTTCTCCCTGCCCATCCGGATTTATGAGCTCTGGAGGAGTTTATTGTCTTCCACACTATTCATTTATCCATTCTATTATTTAAAAATGCTGGGACACAAGTGTTGACTGGGAATCCCTCTGAGCTGGGCAGGGTGAGAGTGGGGTATTGTCCAAACCAGTACAGTGAGTGCCAAGGAGAGCTGAGGCGAGGGAGGCCACAGTTAGACACCCTACCTGTGACTCATCTGATTGTGCCTGTCACCACAATGCCTCAACAGCTGCAGGAACAGCCCCATTCCCACCCAATGCCACTTCAGCAGGTCACTAGGAACACCAGACTCTCTAGGGAGGTCCCAGCCTCCTGTAGCCTTTCCGAGGATCTGTGAAACTGGAGCTCAAGATGAGGAAAATGACCAGGGCTTACTTGCAGTTCATTGGACAAGGTATCGAAACCTCCCCTTGGTCATCCCAGTTCTGCCATTGTGGGTTTCCCACCCTGACAATGCAGAAGGTGTGAGCACCACTTCCCTCTGGCAGCTGAAGACAGGAGCTACTCTGGAAGCTGTGTTGCAGACTGGGGCTTGGCAGATTTGGCCAAAATAGATTCCTTACCACCAGAAGAACTGTGCTCCTGTTTTAGTTTTGCAGATGGTTTCAATGGCCTTGAAGGGCAACACCTTTTAGCAAAAAGCAGCCAGGAAGCAAGATCAAGAAAGGTGGGTCCTCCCCAGACCCCCTCAATACACTGAGGGACAAGATCACTTTCAGCCCAAACACTCTGAGGGAATATTTGGAAGCTGGATGGAACTGCCAGCAGCATAACCCCAAATGCAAATACCCAGCAGGGTGTAGGTGCTCACCCCAACCTTTCTGACCCACTGCATCCACGGGAGATTCAGGAGCTGAAGCAAAGGAACCTTCTCTCACTCAACCAGCAGCAAACACCTCCCTGTCCCCGCTGGGAACAGGCCCAGGGATGGAGGGAACCCAGCAGGTGAGGTTCATAAAGAAGCCAGGCCTCATAAACACCCCAAATCCCAGCATTTGACCCAAGTCAGCCCAGCTGATGGGTAGTGCCTTCTCCTCCTCCCAGCACACAGGGCCACGGGGCTGTAAGAACCTGGCAGAATCATTGCCAGGGTCACCCCAGTGCCAGAGCCCCCTTTATGCCAGGCCCCAAAGGGAGTGGAAATGCTGCAAAAGTCTGCCTGGAATGTTTGTGTGCACTCCCCTGTGCACCACACCAAACCCTGCCCTTGCCTAAAGCCCCAAAGTCAGGATTAAGCCAAGCCCCCCAAATGGCTGTGGGGGCAGGCTCAGCCCCGCTGTCCCCGGGAGCAGGGCAAGAGGAAAGCGGATTTCCTTCTGGGTTGGAGTTTTCTGCTGCAAGGATCTCTATAAATAGGTCCTTGCACAACAGCCTGTCCCCACAAGTCAAAACCTTCAGGAAAACAAAACCCAAGAGTTTTCACAAGGGTCACAGCCCCACACCAGTGATAAAACACTTCAGTCCTGGAATTCTGTTGGTGGCTGATAATCAGCAGCACCGCTGTGCCTCGATGGCTCTCTGCAGGGTGGGGGATCCCACTGCAAAAAATCAGCGTTTGCCTGAGTGCCATGATCTTGCTGGGAGGAGAAACGTTTTTCTGCTCTTGGTAGTGTTTCTAGGGAACTTTTAGGGGATGCCTCACTGTCCTTCACACAGATGCAAAAGCAGATGAGGTCCTGAAATGCTCTCCCAGCTCCGAGCCCTCTCCCCTCACACGGCTGAGGAGCAGCCTCTGGGGCTGTATTTTTTTCATCTGTCCGTAAGGCAGGGAGGGATTTCTCCCCCAAAGGCAGCTCGGCAGCAGGAGCTCAGCCTGCTCCCAGAGCGTGCAGCAGCCACAGCACCTGGGCGCGAGGTGATTTTAAATCTGATTCTTAACTACATCTGAAGCTGGCAATGAAATAAAGCTCAGAACTGCGGGCAGGGCTGAGCTGCCCAGTTCTCAGCGGTGCCTCTCCCAGTGCCATCTGCTGGTCACCTCCTGGCTGGGCTGGACTGGCCAGGGACCTCAGAGCAGCCCGCACGCAGCTGGGCTCCTGCAGGACAGCTGGTGCTGCTGGGCATCAGAGTGACCTGTAACAGCATCACCTGTATCTCTGGTGCTCAGATTCCACCAACACATATGGGGATTTGCCCTCTCTGACCACACACACACAAGTTACACATCAAGCAGGATCTGTATTTAAACTCAGATACACTGAAATTATGCAAAGAATGGAACCATGCAGGGAAAAGCTACATAAATGGACTCGTGGCTTCTCTCAGCTCTGAAGGTTTCGTTTCTGTGCGTGCACACAGGTGCAGGCACATGCATAAAATAAATCTGTGGCATTGGAGTGACTGAGGAATGAGGCATGTGCCAGCAAAAGAGAGGGAGGAGGAGAGAGGGAGGCAGCAAGCGCTGCAGACTGTGAGGAGGAGAGGGGTGAACAGCTGGGCAGTACTGGCCAGAGCTCCACCAGAACCAGGAGGAAACAGAAATCCCCAAATACCCACTCTATTTGGACAAGAAGGGAAAGAGATAAATATGTCCAAAACTGAAAGAAACACATTTGTAGGGAAAAGAGCATTTCTGTGGGAAACTCCTCCTGGCAAACACCAAAGCCAACCACCATGTCCCATCTACAAACACCAAAGCCAACCACCATGTCTCACTGTCCCCAAGTCACCCTGCTGTCCCCGAGGTCAGGCTGTGGTGGGGCCTGCTGGCCACATGGGCAGATGGGTGGGAGAGCTCAACACTTCCAGCCTGGAAATGGAACAGAAGCCGGGAAAAAGGAGAAGCGTCCAAGGTCACCAGCATTATGGCAAACACCCTCCTGCCCTCAGGTCTCCTCAGGAAGGGGACAAAGTTCCCCCAGCACTGTTGGCTGCCCTTGGCTCGCCGGGGCTGCAGCAGAGAAGGCAGCATAAGGAGGGAGCGTGTGAATTGTCCAAGGAGTCTCCTGAGCCTACCAGGGCTGTGGAACAACCAGCACTGACAAAAGCCTTGGTGAGGGGTGCAGGGACAGCTGAGGAAGACCCTTCAGAGCAGAAGGACCACCAGGATGGCACTGGGGAGGAGGAAGAGCGAAAGGCCCAAGCAGGTACTGGGGACTCCTCCTTTGGGTGGATCCACGCTTGTCTGGTCCGAGTTTGTCTCCAGTTCTTCCATGTCCAGGGCAGATATGGAAGGAAAAGAAGAAAAGATGAAGTTAGAGTAGAAGATCCTCTTTAGTGAAGGAGCTAAGAGACTCTCCATTGCCTGCCTCAACCTCTGGACATGAGTCTAACATGAGCTCAAAGGAAAGAGTGATCCCGGTTGCCTCAACAGGGTCAGGTCTTTGTGCTCTGGCTTGGTGGTTGTGGCAGTTTTCAGTCGTGTCTTTGTTGTTGTGGCAGATGCTGGTGTTGCAGCAGCAGATACTGGCTTAGCCAGAGTTGCAGTGGGTTTTGGCTTAGCCAGAGCTGTGATGAGCTTTGGTGTTGTGGGTTTTGGCCTGGCTGGGGTTGTTGTTGCGAGATTGGTGGCAGGTTTTGGTTTGGCTCTTGTGATGGGTGAGAGTGTTGGGGGTTTGGGCTTGGCTGTGCTTGGCAGTGTGGCTGTGGGTGGTGGCTTGGCTGAGATTCTGCTTGGAAGTGAGTTTTTGGATGGTGGCTTGGCTGTGGTTATGATGGCCTCTGATGCTGTGCGTTCTGGTTTGGCTGTGGCTGTGTGTTTCGGCAGGGCTGTTATGGTGAATGAAAGAGATGCAGAGATGAAAAGTGCCATGGGTTAGGGCTGGCTCATCTCAGCAGATCCTTGCACTGAGCAGGACCAGCAGAAACCAACAAGGGGCTGAAACAGCAGCCAACCCCTCTCAGGTCACTCTGGGCCATCCCCCACTCTGGGGCTCCCAACCTGGAGACATCTCATGTCCCTCACAACCTCCTGCCCCACAAGGGGCAAGTAACACTGTCTAATGGGGTACAAGGCCCTTGTCCAATCCTCCTCATCTTGAGCCAGTTGACCTCTGTTAGGAGCAGCAATTGCTCCTGATGTCTCATGGTCCAGCCCTGGAACTGCAGTTCAAGGGCTTCCTGACAGCTCCATGAGGGTTCAGAGCTCAGACCCAGCCCGAGGTCTCAGTCCCAACAGCCTTGCCAGGGGCTCTGTGGCTCTGCTCACTCACCACACAGGTTGTTCACACAGACTGTGTCCATGGGGCACATTTCACATGAGGGTCCTTCCTGGTAGGGCTTTTTGCCTTTCATGTTACCCCTGGAAGCAGAAAAGGCCAAGATAAAGAAGGCGTGAGGAAAGGGGAAACACCCATCCCAGAGAGGGGGCTGATTCAGCTGGCATATCCCAGCCAAGGCAGAACTTGGGATTAATGTAGAAAACAGGTCTTGGTCTCCTGCCACAGCCTGTCAGGGCCATTTACTCACCAGCCTGACCCCAAGGTAGCTAACTCTGTGGAGCAGAGTTACCTTTCTCAGAACAGAGCAGGGGATGGATACTGGGGCCTGGAACTTACAGAGGATAATAGCTGCAAACAAGCAGATGTGCGTTCTCTGTTTCAATTCCATGGATCTTCTTACAAAAACTGCTCCCACAGCCAATGTGAGTTGTTTCTGCCCAAACCACCTAATGCAAAGACCAGGGTTGAAGGTGAGGGGACTGGGTGAAGGCAGTCTCTTGCCTGGCCTTAAAGGCTGATCCAGTATCTTCCTCATTTTCCAGCATGTACCCCAGATCCCCATCCCCATGTTGCTTTGGCATTCAGGATCTTCTCCTTTGCCCCCGTCTGGACCAACTTCCCAAGGTCATATATTCCAGTGCCACAGCTTTCCTACCATATAGTCTACCCAGGCAGAGCACCTCTGCTTTGGTCTTGAACCATCCATCCATCCATCCATCCATCCATCCATCCATCCATCCATCCATCCATCCATCCACCCACTTATCACCATCCTTGCTTCTCCTCCTTGCTCCCACCCAAGCTGTGAAGGAACACTCAGACCTCATCCTTCTACACAAGACAAGCTGGCACTGAGCTGGCACTGCTGAGCAGCCAAAAAAAGGGCTGCAGAGCTTGTTTCAAAAAAGGTCTTCCCCAAAAGGCCGTTCATGACTGACACCATGCCCAGGTCTGCCTCTATCATTGTGAATCCCACCTGGTTCCCTGTCCTTTTGCAAAGATTTTGGGAGGAACTGGGGCAGTGGTACAGCTCCTGTCCCAACAGCCCCTCCACCCCAGCAGCCGGTACCTGGGTGTAGTTGTCACACGTCTGCCTGGGGACACACGTGGATGTTGTCAAGTTGTAGAATTTCCTCTCCCCGTTCCATTCTTCAATGGCCAGTTCTACATCCAGGGTTGAAGCTGTAGCAAAGAGGTTTAACCTGCCTAGTTCCCCGTTCTGGGTCCAGCTGCACTTCTCTGCATGCTCTTGAGCATCAACCCCCAGGTCCAAGTCCCAGGTCTGAAAGGAGCTCGGAGTCAGCGCACAGAGAGGGACACTGGGCTCTCCAACAGCAACAAGGCACTCACCAAGGACCCCTGCACTGTCTGGCTGCAGTTTCCCCATTCATGAGGAAAATTCAAACCCCTACCCAACATGGTCCTCAGGAGAGGGGAGCTCCATGGTCCAACCCAGCACAAGCCTTGGTTTGGGGGTCAAACAGGGGAAGATCAGGGCACCAGCTCAACTCTCACAACCTCTCCTGGAGCTCATCTAACACCATCATGGAGCATCCTCAACTCAGCGTGGAGAAACCATCACAGTGCTGAGGGTTCTGGCTCTATCCCCTTTGATTCTGCAGTCACTGGTCAGGCCTTCTCTCCCTGAGTTTAACTTTTTGCTTCCTCTAATTGTTAAGCTCCCATTTACCAGCTCAAAAAGGTTTTACTCATTCTGGGCAACTTCTGGGCCAGGCAGGGAGGTATCCTCCATGCACACTGTGACCCAAGAAGGAAAGGGCTCCAACTTTCCAGGATAAACAGTTGTTCTCCTCCTCCCCATAATTTGCAAACAATGAGGAAAAATCACATGTGGTGCAAAATAAAACTTCATAGCCAAGTTCTAATCAAATCAAGAGTCTGAGCAGGACAAAAAGCACCAGCTCTAGAGCTCAGTTTTGCTCCTGCTGCAGCCACATAAGGTGTGGGACCTGGCTTGATTTCCTCAAGCAAAACAGGGGATCCCTCACATCCAAGGCAGCCCTGCACAAAGCATGAGGAGGAGTAGGAGCGTGATGGGCCCAAATAACTGACAGACGTGGCCGACACGTTTGAGGTTGAAGCACGTACAGAGCACTGTGTGATGTCCCACACAGCGAGATTCCCCCACCACCTCTTGGCAGTGACCATGGCAAAGTCTCCAGGTCATGGCACCTGCTCATGGCAGGGTCTCACCTGCCCTTCCTGCATCACAGGGAGCTCCAGCAGGCACTCATGTGAGTGAGAGCTGCATCAGTCTCATGGAAGAGCATCTGGGGACTCACATCACACTTAGGAACTTCTAGAACATGATCAAAGACAACTCCAAAGGTAAAGGAAACTCTTCTCTTGAGAGGCAGTTTAGGGAACCCCTCCATTAACACCTACTTGTAACCCTACAGGAGAATTGCTCTGCCTCCCCTAAGGAACACCCTGACCCCTCCTCACATTAAGATCGAGCCTTGGACCACACAAACACCCCAATATTCATCTGTAATAAAAGCCACTTACCATCTTCACCATAGCCTTGGCAGGAGGAGAGACCTGGGAGCGATATTTATTATGCTCATCCAAGATGATCTTCTTTTCTTCATCACTCAGGGACCAGCTCAGCTCCAGCACTGAGAGCACCAGGAGAACGGCAGGAAGACCTGAGCTCAGCATCGTGCAGGCAGCTTCTGCTCTCAGCAGCCCACGGCTCTGGCAGTCAGATTTAAAGCACCTCCCAAGAGCCAGGAACACCCAACAGCTTGAAGACTGGGGAGGAAATATATTTATTAGAGTTTTGAAGCCACGTGGAACACACCCATGTCACATATCGGCCTTGATGGAGAGGCTGCACTGGGGCTGGTGCCAACAAACATGCATGGTCACTCCCCATGCCTAAATCCCCATCCCTGGATTGGCACTCTTCACCCAAGCCTCTGCTGTGTGAAACCTCAGCCATCCCCTGAGCCCTCAGTTATGGTCCCCTCGCTTACCTCCTGTCCCTTTTCTCAAAATCACAGAATCCCAGAATAGCTGGGGTTGGAAGTGCCCTCTGGAAATCATCCAGACCAACCCCTCTGCAAGATTACCTGGAACAGGTGACACAGGAGCACATCATGGTGGGTTTGGGATGTCATAGAGTGACAGACTCCATAAATCCCTGGGCACCTCTTCCAGTGCTCTGCCACCCTCCATGGAATGAAGTTTTTTTTCTTGTCTTGAAGTGGAACTTCTTTTATTTTGAGCTTATGACCATTGCTCCTTGTCCTGTTGCTGAGCACCACTAAAGAGTGTGACACCTCCTGGATATATTTATATGGATTGATGAGATCCCCTCTCAGTCTTCTCCTCTCCAGACCAACCAGGCCCAGCTCCAGCAGTCTCTTCTCATCAGAGGGATGCTCCAGTCCCTTAATCTTATGGCCTCCATTGGACTCTCTCCAGTAACTCCTGTCTTTCTTGAACTTGGAGACCAGAACTGAACACAGATTAGGCCTCCCCAGGGCAGAGCAGAGGGTAAGGATCACCTCCCTGACCTGCTCACCACACTCTTCCCAATGCTCCCCAGGATTCTGTTGTCCCTCCTGGCCCCAGGGCACACTACTGGCTCGTGGTCAACTCATGGACCCCCTGGTCCTTCTCTGCAGAGCTGCTCTCCAGTAGATCACCCCCAGCCTGTCCTGGTACCTGGGGTTATCCCTCCCCAGGTGCAGGACCTGCACTTGCTCCTGTTGAACCTCATTAGGTTTCTCTCCATCCAACTCTGCAGCCTGTCCAGGTCCCTCTGAATGGCAGCACAGCCTTCAGGTGGATCAGCCACTCCCCCAGTTCTGTATCATCACCAAACCTGCTCAGGGTCCATCCCATCCCTTCATCCAGGCTGTTAATAAAGAACTTGGATAAGACTGGACCCAGTACTGATCACTGGGGAATGCCACCAACTACAGGCCTCCAGCTACATTCTGCTCTGCTCATGACCCTCTGAGCTCAGCCATTCAGCCAGTTCTTGATCCACCTCATTGTCCATTCATCCAACTCACATTTCCTGAGCTTATCCATGAAGATGTTACAGGACACAGTGTCAAAAACCTTGCTGAAGTCAAGGTAGACACCACCCACTGCTCTCCTCTCATCAACCCATCCTGCTGTGCCATCACAGAGGGCACCAGATTGGTCAAGCAGGATTTCCTCTTGGTGAATCCATGCTGACCACTCCCAATAACCTTCTTTACTTTCAGGTGCTTGGTGATGATCTTCACAATGAGCTGTTCCATCACATTTCCAGAGATGAAGGCTGACTGGCTGGGAGTTTCCCAGATCCTCCTTCTGGCCCTTTCTGAAGACTGGACTTAACTCTTACTTTTCTCCAATCATTGGGCACCTCTCTCATTCTCCAAGGTTTTTTAAAGATGATGAAGAGTGGCTAAGCAACAACCTCTGCCAGCTCCCTCAGCACCTGTGGGTGCATCCCACCAAGGATTTATGGGTGTCAAGCCTGCCTCGCTGATCTCTCTCAACTTTCTGTGACCAAGGGGAAGTTTTCCTTTCTCCATCCTTCATCTTTTACTTCCAATGTCTGGGATGCCTGAGGGCTGCTCTCAGCAATACAGCCTGAGGCAAAAGAAGATGTTGAGTAATTTCACCTTCTCTGTGTCTTTTGTGCCCAGGACACCTACTGGATTCAGCAGCAGTCCCACATTTTCCCTAATCTTCCTTTTGCTGCTTATGCACTTGGAGAAGTCCTTCTTGTTCTTGATATCCCTTGCCAGACTCAATTCCAAGTGGACTGCGCCCTTCCTCGTTGCATCCCCGCATGTCCCAAAGATGTTCCTATAGATCTCTCATGTGCCTGTCCCTTTTTCAACATCCCATAAATTTCTTTCTTCCATTTGAGAATTGCTAGAACCTCACTGCTCTTCCATGCAGGTCTCCTGCCATTTTTGCTTGATTTCTGGATCAGGGGGATACACTGGTCTTGAGTTTGGATGCTTGAATATTGACCAGCTTTCCTGGGCCCCCTTCCCTTCTAGAGCCCTATTCCATGGGATTCCCGTAAGTAGGTCTTTGGAAAGGTTGAACTGGCTCTCTGGAAAATCAGAGTTCTAGCCCTGCTACTGCTTTGCTTCCCACACAGGATCCTGAGTTTCACCATAACATGGGTCACTACACGCAAGGCTTTCCCCAACCTTCCCATCCTCAACCAGTCCCTCCTGGTTTGGTAGTACAAAACAGAAACACACTTCTCCTCCTTGGCTCCTCCACCACTTGTATCAAAAAGTTGTTTTCAATGACCTGCAGGAACTTCCTGGACTTCCAGTCTGTGCAGAGCTGTGCTGTCTCTCCAATAAATATCACAATGACTGAAGTTCTCCAGGAGAATCAGGACCTTTGACCACGAGGCTACTTCCAGCTGCCCACAGAAAACCTCATCAGGTTCCTCCTCCTCACAGGTGCCCTGTAGTAAATCCCCACCACAGTGTCACCCACAATCTGTAACAATAATCCCACAGCAATTGACACAGCCCTGTTTTCACACGGGTCTTCCCCTGTGCCTGGAATGCAGCTGCGTTAGAAACAAAGGCAGCAAGATGCAATTGCTGAGAGCAGTTTGCAGCACAGCAACTCCCCAGAGTCAGGGCCACCTCGGCCAGCCCCGTGTCGGTGCTGGGGGGACAGCATTTGGCAGCTGAGGAACAGCCCCTGGGCTGCCCAGCCTGCTGGGAACAGGGGCAAGCAGAGGGCTGATGCCTCTTCCCTGAACCATCAGGAGAGGGGGGAGCAGGGGAGGAAGAACAGGGTACAGAGCTGAAATTGCCCCCAACAGGAGAGTTGGGAGTCTGTGGCTGCCCTCAGGGCTGGCTGCAATAACCAAACCATTGGCTCTGCTTGGACAGGATATGTGGATGGCAGCTTTCCTTCTGCTTGCCCAAGGAATAGCCCATCCCCACACCCCGGGGAGCAGCAGCCACTGCACGGGGACAGGAGCCACACACCGACACCTGACAGGCTCTGCTCCAGCCTGCTGGCTCCAGAGAGGCCCCACTCTGCAGCACAGGAGTGACCAAGCCTGGGCTTCTTCTGACTCACGTCTCGAGGGTCTCCAGCGGGGCTGGCTGGTGTCTAACAGGGCTCCTGCACGGGTGTGGGAGTAACAGGATCTCTTTTCTCCCTACTCGCCCGGATTTATGAGCTCTGGAGGAGTTTATCGTCTTCCACGCCTCAAAGTTTGGCTAAAACAAACTGAATTGTGAAGGAAAGATGGAGATTGTTACTGGGAAGAAAAGAAAGGAGAGACAGGCAGAGCTTTGGCATCAGCTTTGTTCAGAGAATCAGGCTAAAACCCACAGAACATTTCCCAAACTGCTGCTTTTTCACAAAGTATTTCTTATGACATTTTCCTAACAAAAGTGTTCTGACTTTTCATTTAAAATTACACTTCCCTTAGAAAAAGTGCCCCAAAAAAGGTTAAATAACCCCTCAATAGCTGACATGCAACACGAAAATAAAAATCAGGAAAAGGGAAAGGGGTCATTAACACTTGTATTTAATTGCAAAAATTAAAAACTTTTTTATTCTTCTTACATACAAATCTCATTTATTTACATACTTTACAGGCTTTTCCCAAGTATTTACAAAGTTTGCAATATATTAAATTAGGACCATCCATAAAATTCTGCATTAAGTGCATATTCACATTCTTTTTTTTTTTTTTAATCCATCACTAAGCTTAGTGTTCAGCATTGAAACAGTCTTTATGCATATATAGCTTTACTTCCCAGCACCTCTGAGCCTTTAGAATGTGGCTCCCCTCCCCAAGACAAGGAGATAATGTTAAAAATAAATCACCTGCCATTTGTTTGAATCTCCAAAGCAAAGGGAAGTCCAGCATCTCCTTTGTCTAACTCAGCAGGACACTAAATCTGCCCTTTACAAGGAGGTTCCTGAAGAGGAGGATATCGAGTTCTACCTATAAAATTTACCAAGAGGAGAAAGTTTGGTTTCCAGGAAGCTCTTTGTGCACCCACTGAAATGGCCTCACCCCAGGAAGTGTTCAATTCTCCTGGGGGCCACGGGGCTGAACGAGGACCTGGGATTGGGGCGTGTGGAAACTTCCCTCCTGGAGGGAGGGAACAAGAGGGTTTCAAGGCAGAAGGATCCCCTTTTCTGAGACACTGGTGTTTATATAGCTCACATCTCTACCATGAGATGCTCTCCTGCTCCCCACCTCCTCCTGCTGCTGCTGGAGCCCAGGAGGCCATGAGGGAAGGGAGGTGCTTTGATCCAGCCCAGACAAACCAGCTTCTCCTCCAGAACATTGCAAAAACAGGCTTGGTGGGAGAGCTGCAGTCTGGAGACTCATGGGAAATCTGACTCAAAGCTCTCCAGGGCCTTGCAAAGAGACCCCTCGGGGGAATCAATGTGTGCAAAAACAGTGGGCAGGGAAAAAATGAAACAGAACAAAGAAAGCAAAAAAAACCGAATCAATAGAAACTGCCAGGTTGGCTCCCGTGGGGGCCGCTGATTCCTGGTACTGAAGTAAATCATAATAATCCTTTCTCCTCCTTTCAGTTACCCTGAGTTCAGGACTGACTGACAGCACCGGTCAGTGACCCCTGCTTTGGGGAGCAGCTTTAAACCACGATCCCCCTGCCCAGCTGATGGGGACAGCCTGTCCTTCCAGCCTGGCAAATGCAGAGGTGACCCCTCCTCACCTCTGCCCACGGGGCTCGTGGGTAGTACCAATTTCTGGTGTGATTTCAGAGCAGCTTTGCAGCCTTTGGGATGTGGGGTGAGGAGGAATCCATCTCTCAGCTCACAGGTGACCAGTTTTGAAGCACACAAAGGGATTTTAAAATGTGTTAACTGGGAACTTGTGTGAGCTGGGGAGAGGGAGAATGGGAGATTGTCCAAACCAGCACAGAGAGTGCAAAAGGGGAGCTGAGGTGAGGGAGACCATGGTGGGACACCCCCTCTGTGACTCATGTGATCATGGCTGTGAAACCTCAATAGCTGCAGGAACAGCCCTGTTCCCCCCAGTTCCACCTCAGCAGGCCACCAGGACCACCAGCCTCTCTAGGGAAGTCCTGCAGCTTTTCCAGGGACTCTGTGAAGCTGGAGCTCTGGATGTGGAAGACAACCAGGGCTTACTTGCAATAAAGGCATCAAAACCTCCCTTTGGCCATCCCAGTTCTGCCATTGTGGCCTCACCTCCAGGTTTCCCACCATGGCTGCTTGCCTGCCCTGGGATGTGGAAGGTGTGAGCACCACTCCTCTGGCAGCTGGAGACAGGAGCTGCTCTGGAAGCTGTGCTGCAGACTGGGGCTCTGCACTTCGGCCAAAATCGACTCTTTATCAGCAGGAGAACTGCCCTCCTGTTTTAGTTTAGCAGCTAATTCCTTACAGCTTTTGGAAGAGGAAGAGAAAATATACCAGAGAGTTTAAAAACAAATGATGTAAGCTCCGAAGGGAGCGAGGTTGGGACATATGCAATGTATCGCTGAGACAGAGCTGGAAACTTATGCAGAGCCCATAAAGTGCACTTGGAAGGCTGCTCTGCAAACAGGCCAGACTCACCAGCTCCTGTCCAACCAGCTGCAACTCTTCGAGGAAGGCTGCAACTCTTCAAGGAAGGGAGAAGCACTAAGTGAGAACATTTCTGCTAAATAGGCACAAACCTGCCCCTTCCTCCCCCTCCTCCCCCCAGTCCAAACAGCAACTGTAAATAGATCCATTTTCTCTGCTTCTTCCCGACAGAGCCAGACAGCCACAACGGCTTAAGTGTGACTCTCAAAATCCAGGCATTTCACAGACACTTGGGAATTGTCTCTGCAGCTCTTTTACAAGTTACAGTCAAGGACACTTAGCAGTGACAGTGTCACCAAACCGCAGCAATCTCAGCAAGAATGGCTCCAGCAGCATCTTTGAGCAAATGCTTTACAAAAATGGGTCAGATACAAAACCAGTTAAGAGGTGAAGTAACCTGGTCAGCCTTCGAATTTGATTTGAGAAGCTGCCAAAGTGTAAATAGCAACAGTCACTAATGAGGCCCTAATTCTGCCATCACTGAACTCCCAAATTTCCATTAACTAAGACCCAGGCTTTAAGAGGAGGGAGAGGGGTGGTGTGTGTGTGTGTGTGTCTTGGCATGTACAAGATTGAATGTAGTGTCATGAGTGTGAAATAGACTCCAAGCAATGAGAATACTAATGGGACTTATATTAGTCCAATTCCCTTTAATACTTGGTTACAAATTATATTAGTCCTTTTCTAACCTGAGAGAGCCAGACTCTCCCCTTTTGGTTCTACTAGATCTGGTGTGTGTCCAGCACCAAGGGCCACGCAAGGACTGACACAGGTGCTGGGCTTGTTCTCATTGTTTTGACAGGAGAAAAACAAGGGTTATGCATAGAAATGTTTGTAGTGTCAAGGCCTCAGACTAAATTCTTTGGAGCAGGAACTGTCCTCTGCCTTATTCTTGTACAGGAGCCAGACATGGTCATCCCACTTGGCAGCTTTTGTCAGCTCCTAATCAGATTAGCACAATGTTTGCTCCCATTCTCCTCAAAAACAAAGGCTGGACAGACATTTTCCCAATCTGTCATTTTACATATACCTAAAACATTTACAGAGAAAAAGGCTCTTGCTCCTGAGAACAGAGTTAATTAGCTGTCAACCAAAACCCCTCCCAACTCCATATTAACAAGTGTGAGAGTATGTCCTGAACTCCAGCCCTGGCCTATGAGTTCAGCCTTACACATCTGTAAATGATCTTCAGCAGCGGGATCAGACCCAAAGGATCAGACTTGGAAGGGACCGGAGCATCCGCAGTCTGCAAACACCAAACCCGAGCCTCTCTCAGGGCACTGGAGACAGCACTGCTCCAGCAGCAGGAAACACACAAAGGCAGCTTGGAAAGGACCCAGGAAAAACCAACGTTCATTCTGAAGACAGAGTTCCAGGTCTGGAAGGAGTCAATGCAAAAATATGCCAGGGAAGAGGGAGGTTTCAGGTGCTCCCAGAGGTACCGTGGGCTGGGAACGCAGGCAGTGCCTCCAAAAACAAGGAGCAGCTGAGAACGGCTGTGCAGCCCTTGGTGTCTGAGGTGAAAGCTGGACAGAGCTGCTTTCTCCCAGCCCCAGCTCCATCCAGAACTCCTGCACTGCCAGCACCACTAACACGTGTGTGTGTCGTGTGTCGGTGTTTTTGCAGGAAAGGAAGTGGAGGTGAAGAAAAGCACAATTACCATTTGACTCACTCACAACCTGCTGACAGAGAGCTGCAGAAGGGTGATCACAACACAGAGAGGCCTGAAGGGATTCTTTTGGTACAAGAAGGACGCAGTGAGTGAGAGTTTCTGCCCTCAGGCTGAAGGCTCTCCCCAGCCTGGGAGCTTGAGCCAAGATCAGCTCTGCAGGGCTCACACAGCTGCAGATGTGAGGGAGCTGGGACACATCACCAATTCATTCCCTTTATAGAACTGGCCTGACTACACAGGCTCAAAGCTTCCTCCTCAGGAGGAATGTACACAGAAATGTCACACACCCCATCCACTCCCAAACCCCCCAGGAAGTTTCAGAAGTGCCATAATCCACAAAGAACATAAGGTGAATCTCATCCTGAGAAATCCATCTGCTGCTCCTGGAAAAAAAAACCCTTTGCAAACCCAGGGCTTACCTGAGGGGACAGGGAGGGTCATAAATAGCTTGAGTTTCTCCCAAAATACATTTGAGGAAAGGCAAAGGATTACCTCAAGGGTCAGGAAAATAGTCCTTTTTAAACACTGTAAACATGCAGGGTGGCAAAGCTGCCTGCCCCAGTTGCCCCGGCTCGCTCCTCTCAAGACGTTGCCTTGGCTTCAAAGCTGAAAGTCTCCTTGTTCTGGGAACAGTTCTGTTTTCCCACCCCAGCATCCTTAGCTGGCAGCTCCATCACAAATCACCACTGGCTCTGTCCCTCTGGCCATGAAGCTCATTGTCCAGTGATCTGTGCTGGCATAACCTTGGGAAGAGGCAATGGAGAGGCTCTGTTAGATGAGCCCATCCTTAATGAGGGCTCCCATTTCCCACGAAGGGATGTGGTCCTGCTGGAGCTCTTTGGAAAGACACTTCCCTCAGTGGGCACTGGGCTTGTAATACTCATTGTGTACCCACACTGCTCAGCTTTGAGCATCTCCAGTGTTGATGTTCCAGGCCACAAACTCCCAGTCCAGGAGGGATCACTCCCTGTGCAGTGACAAGCTGGCACACACCAGTCTGGAGGTGACAATGGCACAAAACACTATCCCAGGTGTCAGAAAAGACCCAGCTGGAAGCAGTCTCCTGATTCCACTCCCAGTCCCTGCACGCCACAGCTCTGGTACTCACCTAAATCCCCAGCTTCCAGCTCCACCTTGAACACCTCACAGTGTCCTCTGCACGTGTCCAGAGGTGCAACAGTCAGGGTGAGCTGCCCACTCCCAACAGCGAAGAGGCTGTGCAGACTGTAGCTCTAGGACAGGAGGAGAGGATTTCAAAAGCCTGGACAGCTTTCCTTGGCTCTGTCTGCCCAAAGCAGGGACAAGTCACTGTCCTGCAGGCAGGTGAGACGGAGCAAACAACACGTTTGCTGCTCCACCAGTTACCAGTGGATCACAGAATCTTAGCTGAGGTCAGCTGCATGCAAGGGTTCTCCTCTCCTCCAAGGCAAGGCAGGGCCTGCACATCCCCACAACTCAGGAAAACACAGAGGAGGAGATCAGGCCAGAAGCCTGAAGTGTCTCAGAATGAGTGAGACTCACTGCCAGGAAGAGTTCCCAAAATGCAACTCTTAAAACAATCCTGCCCAACTGTGCACAGAAAGACCTCACCCAGCTATAGAGCAAGGCCACACACATGAACGGAGCAGGCAAGGGGTGTTGGAACAAGATGATCTTTAAAGTTCCTCTGTTTCTGTGACATTTCCAGCTGCCAAGGGAGATGGGCACAAGGTATCTCCTGCCCCAAACTAGACACAAGTGCTTGGAGGCAAAGCCACCTTGATATGCCACTTTACACAGGGATGGACAGAACTGATACAACCCCAAATGCTCCTTTTCAGGACTGTATCAGCTAAAAATATCCTGCAAATCCCACAAAAACTCAGAGCTGCTGGGAGACAACTCACAGACAGGAGGAGAATGCCTTTGGAATTAATTTCTCACCTTATTCCCCAAATCTGGGTGACGGATGAGGAAGCAGCTCTCCAGGGACACTGTCTTGGGGAAGGACAGCAAAGAGGAAGCAGGGAAAAATTCCTGGAGAATCCGGGATCTATTCACAGACTTGTTCCTAAACAAACCAGCCCATATTAAAGAATCATCATACAATTATAAGGTTTGCATTTACAAGCTACTTTCCAGATAAAATTATTGCCAAACATTCATGCTTGATAAACAGCATGACAGACTAGCCCTGGGAGTCAGGAGCACAATTCAACCTCAGCCTCCAAACCTGTGCTCCTTCCCACTTTCCTCTGGGCTCCTGCACTGGGACCAAGTAAAGAGGGAACAAACAGATCCTTATGGATACCTGAACTTCATTTCCCTCTCCTTTTCCCTTAAAATCATCCAAGTCACTGACCAGATCCATTAATTACAAAAGATGCAGAGAGGTGGCATCATACACAACCATAACTGAACCCACATGGTGAGGCAGGGGGAATCCAAGGCTGTTCTCTAGACCAGGAAATGTAACTGGAAAAGGCCAGGTGGGGCTTGTTATCTTTACATCCCTGTCTAGGGGACTGATATGATTAATTCTTCTGTACCCTGACCATCCCTCTACCAATGCTTACTCTGACACCTCAAGAGAGTTACGAGTTTCTCAAATGTCTTGTTCACATTAAAGGCTTTGGCCTTTATGGGGCAAAGAGCTTTTGGTTAACAGGGGCAGGATTAGAGTTGGTCATATTTTCTGCACAAGACCAAACACTAATTGCAGGATTCTTTGACATTCCACTACTTCTCAGCGTTTGCAGAAGTCATGGCATCTCTTCTCAGTCAGCACCAGGGGTGGAGGATTTCCTCTGAGTAGACAGAGGTGATAGAAATGTGAACCAGTTGCCTCAGGTGATGAGATCACAGCCCAGATGATTTACAGCCTGAAGAACAGGACCAGGCAGTCCCTGGACAATTTTATCTTATAAGGGGAGCAATAGCTGGAGACCAAGCACCAACTCTCCATTTTTAGTGCAGTAGTCTCGTCCTCAGAACAAATCAGTGCCAGCAAGCAGAAGCAGCCTGTAACCCGCTCCTGTACACATTCCCTCCAGTTAAACTGCAACTTGCAGGCACTGGTGGTTCAAACAGGCAGAGCCTGAGCACCCCTACAGAAAGGATGTGTCCATCCATCACATGTTTTGTCTGACTCACCAGGGAAAGAAAAATGGGCAGCTCCATAATTCAGCTGAATTTTCTTCTATTATAACCTCTGCCAGTTCTGGATCCTGGGACTGAAAATGCTTCAGTTCTTCATAGGAGAGATGCTGCCCTGTCTTAAAGAACATGAAAAAAAGATAAAAGCTGTGCCCACAGTCCCTCCCACTAGAAAACATCCAAGAGCAACAGCCACGTGGATTGCTAAGTGTCCAAATACAATGATCATTAGTCAGAGGAACAATGCAGGGAGCTCTCTCCTCCCACATCTTTACACTGGTGTGAGATGTCTTCTTAGACACATGTCCTGAATGAGCAGAATGAGCAGTTTGAGTTCATGGGTGAAAATACTGGCAGGGGTTCTGGGCTCGTGCTGTTCAAGAGTTGGGACTCATCACCCAGCCTCACAAATCCCTGCATTACCTTGATTAGAAAAGGCTGGTGCCTCTGGAGCTTTTCTGATAGCTCTCTGAAGTCTGTCACTATGTGCAGGCTTTTCACAGCAGAACAGACTGTGCAGTTTGCAGGAAGTGCAGAAGTGTTCTGTCTGCAACCTGCTGCCCACCAGTCTTGGCATTCTGGGGAGGAAACAAGGAAAACCTCTTTAGCAAGACCAAAAATGGAAGGGAAAGGAGACAAATTCGATGATAAACTCATTATCTCTAACATGAAACACTGAGATTTCTTATAGTTTTTGGTGGCTGTAACTCAAAAAGAAGCAGCTTCACCAGGCAGGGAACTGGAGAGAATGTTTCCAGCACATTTTGGAGACACAGCTGAAGGTTGTGAGCAATGGGAGAGCTTATGGAAATTCCACTTGTCTGTACATGATACACACAGGCTCAGCTACCCTACCATGAGCAACAGAGGGATGGCAACCATCATATGTAGTGTAATTAATCTGAAACAAGTCCATAAGCAAAAAAGAAAAGTGTTATCAAGGAGATAAGGCCCAGTAAACAAAAAAAGATTCAGGGTGGAAAGAGTAACTCCCACATCGTTAGCACTGGTGTCATGAACCCTGTTAGGACACACCTGAAATCATCACCCTCCCCTTTACCACTGTGTTAACTTAGAAATACTTTGTCCCAAGCAATGGTTGCCCAATCTCTGATGTGCAGAAGATGCTGGGGAAATGTCAGATTTCACCAAGACATGCTGCTGCTGTTTCATTCATCCCGTGCATTGACTTGAAGATGAAATTGGAATAAAAGTCCCAGCAACCACTGGACCACAGCCACATTCATTTTAAATTCCAAAAATTGTTGTTACACCACAGTCAGCTGAACTGGCCTACAGTGAATACTGCATATGTTTACATCTTCAAAAATTTAATTTGTACATGAAAACACAACTTGATGCCTATATCCAGCCTCCCTCCTCTAATTAAAAGCTCTCCCAAAAAATCAAAGAAAACTTAAGAGAAGGGACTTGTTGCAGCAGGGAATGAGCAGGACAATGCTGAACACCCCATGCATTTCTATGTAAAAGATGTGCAGAGCAGCCACCACTCTGAAAGGGTGTGGCTCTAATTTACAGAACCACAAGAAGATCAAATTCCAGCTCCTGGCCCTGCACAGAGACATCCCAAAATCCCTCCCTGTGTCTGAGAGCACTGTCCAAACACTCCTGGAGCTCTGGCAGCCTCAGGGCTGTGCCCATTCCTTGGAGAACCTGGGCAGTGCCCAGCACCCTCTGGGGGAAGAACCTTTCCCTGATATCCAGTCTAAAGGCCCTCAACATAAGTTTTATATTTGGAGATACAGCAGCAGGTTCTGAGAAATGGGAGAGCTTAATGGAAATTCCACTTCAAACACAGATTTTATGGCAGTGACAGCCCTTGTTCTGCAGCCTTAATCCAACGGGAGAGGCTTAACTTGGGCAGTGGCAGCAAACCCATCCCAGGCCTGATCTGTCAGGGTGGGTCAGGAAAAACCCAAGGCCTGGGACGCATCTCACGTGAAATATCCAGGGATCTGTCCTCACCAACAGGCCCACCCTGCCAGCACATGTCAAAACTGCTCCAAAGTCTCCTGGACATTGCTGCAGGCAAACTCGGAAAACAGAGGGGATGGCAAAGGGAGAAAGAAAGAGGAGTGGAGCCTGGCTGAAAAATCAAGTTGGGAAACAAGGATGCACAGCAGCTTTTTGGGGCAGAAAAGACCATGCACAAGCTGCCTGTCACTGCCACTACAATTTCCAGCCACACTCATGCTTCTGCACAGGGTTAAGAAGGGATGAACAGCACTTCATAGGGAAGCTCTTGTTTTATTTTCCTCTCTGACATCTGCAACAGACCACGAGGAATGCTACAGAGGATTTACGTTCATTGGGACATAACAACAAGAAGCAGACTGGGATTCATTTTACTTCTTTCTTGCTGAGTATTTTCACCTCCCAAATGCTGCATTTCCCACCCTACTGCTGGGATATGGACTGAAAGGGATCAGGATATAATTCCTAGTCTTTCTGGAAGACACATCTACACTGCTTTCAGGGAAAGGGGAAAAAGGCAAAACAAAGTGTAAAATCCTTCTTGCAAGCAGAAGTCCCAGTCCCATGAGAAACTGCTCCAAAGTACTTTCCCTCCCTGCTCACAAGAGAAAAAAGAAAATCTTTGTTCCCCTGCCTGTAGAAAGCTTCAGTTTTACAACAACAAAAAAACTCTAATCACAAAAAACAGCTGGTCAGTGACAGGAAACAAAAGGCTGAAAGATCTCAGCAGAGAAAGGGCAGTCGCTGTGAAGAGAACACGAAAACATCTCTATGGTCTGTCATCAGACGGGGCGTAGCAAGACTGTAATTCCTCTCCGGGCAAAACTCAGAAACCTCATCCCTAAGCATTAAGCACAGTTGTCCCTAAATTTTCCCTCTAGGCTCAGGGCAGTACCCCACGGAACAGGATGCTAATCAGCTTGACAGTACAGAGCTTGATTCCTCTTTTGAGCCAGGCTGGGATATTTGCATTCTCAATTGCTCGATTCAGGAGGTGATTTCTTTTCCCCATGAATAACTAGAGCAGAGCACTGGTTGAGACGCATTTCAAATGCTGCAAGTGGGGTTGTGGGATTTTTTTTTTTCCTAGTAATTAATCTTTTTGATTTATTGTGGAGGGTGTTAGTCTGTGCACCAGCACGTGTGTGACTGGCATGACAAGTACAGGCAGCGCCTGCCCTTCCCAGGGAGGGCGGGAGGAGATGATGCACAGAGGAGCCAACTGCCACTGGGGACCAGGGCAGGATTTTACCCAGGATGCTGATTTTCTCTCCTTACCCTCCCTGCATTCCTTTTACATTATCACCCTGCCTGCCCAGACACCCTGGGGATTGTTCTGGTGGAGCGCACTGTCTGTGCACACACACGGCTGCTCCTGCTCGGGGATGCAAATGGAAGTTGCTCTTTTCATCCCAGCACAACCCTCACACCATGGTCCCATCCACTCGCTGAAGTGCTGGGTGTGGGCAATTATCCCTGTGGAGCTGGAGTGCAGGAGAGCAGCTGTAGCAGTGACACATCCAACTATCCATTACACGACAGAAGTGTGGCCAGCGTCTCTCGGCTTTCTCACCCCTTTTTGAGGGGCAGCCTTCAGTTTGTTCAACAGAGCTTCAGTTCCCCATCGGCCATAACCACCTAATATTTCCTTTTATGTGTTATTATTTCTCCAGAACAAGAGCTGCCTTCTCCCCCATGTCAGGAGAGCTCCTAGCAGAGCCAGGGCTGTGACTTTCAGCTGCTAACACAGCACAGACCAAGAGATAACAATCTTCCCTTAAAACACATCTATGATTAATACTTCAAGGAGTTTATGACTCTACTTTCCACTATGCAGAAAAATAATTTTCAAGTCACCCTCAATTTAAAATGAGTACCCCGCCCTTCTTGGCTGTTTTCACAGAGGATCTCCCAAATTTTTGGCTGCCCACAGCAAGAGAGGGGTGTGTGTGCACAGCTCCAGAGATGCTGGGTGTGGATGAACAGATTGTAAACTCAAGGCTCCTGAGAAGACCTGGCCCTGCTTCTGCCTGGTGCAGCAAAGCAAATTAACTCATGGAACTTGCCCACACGGTTGTGAGAGCAGGATCTCAGCAAGCCCTGCTCTCTTTAGGGACCATATAGAGGCCGCAGGATAATTCTGCCAGTGCAGAAGGTTCAAAGGGAAGTCTCTACCAGGGAGAACTTTTGTTCCTGCAGGATACAGAGCCAAGGGCTGCTCCTGACCCTAACAAAGTGTTCAAAACACAAAACCTCCTGCTTGTAGCACTGCAGGTGTTAAGGCAGTTTGCTGCCTCCCCACCAAGCTGGTTTGCTCCCTAGCACTCAGGGCTGCAAGGCTGAAGCAATCTCCACCAGGCAAGCACCAGCCAGGTCTGCACAGAGAAGTCTGGTCCCAGAGAAGACCCCCCAGGACCTCACAGCCCCCCCAGGTGTTGTGCCCATAGGGGCTGTTGCTGCCATCACCCACAGTAACTGAAAGGAAGCTCCCCAGAGGACTGGCTGATGTACTGAGCAGCTCCACAACCTGCAAAGGCTGGTTCCAAATCCCAGAGTCCGCTTTCTGAGGATGAGACTATTCATTCCCCAGACCAAACACATACTTCAGCGGGGCCAATCCTTGGAATATTCAAGTAACTTCAGCAAGCATTAGATGAACTCAGGGCTCCCAAGAATGGCTGTGCACTGAATATTCCCCAGACATTTCTCTGTCCTTTCTTGTAGGACCATTGTACAAACCTGGGTGTTTCATTAAAAGGGGATTCTGCCCCTCTGCCCCGCTCAGGTGAGACCCCACCTGCAGAGCTGCCTCCACTCTGGGACCCCAAAACAACACGTGGAGCTGCTGGAGTCTCAAGGAATCCACAGAAATGCTCTGAGGGCTGGAGCCCCTCTGCTCTGGAACCAGGCTGGAAGAGCTGGGGCTGTCCATCTGGAGAGGAAAAGGCTCTGGGGAAACCTTAGATCCTGTTCCAGTGCCTAAAGGAGATCCCAGAGAGCTGGAGGGAGACCTGGGACAAGGCCTGGAGCGTCAGGATGAGGGCGATGGCTTCCACTGCCAGAGGGCAGGGATAGATGGGATATTGGAAAGAAATTCTTCCTATGAGGGTGGGGAGGCCCTGGCACAGGGTGCCCAGGGAAACTGTGGCTGCCCCATCTCTGGCAGTGTTCAAGGCCAGGCTTGACAGGGCTTGGAGCAACCTGGGATAGTGGAACAATTTAGGCACCAATTCATGATCACAATCCATGACACAGGTAAATCCCTCATTCTTACTTTACAGATGTAGGAATTCCAAGCTCTGCAGTTACCAGGTGGCACAGTTTGGAAGAGGCATTTAGAACACCTTGTTGCACAAGCAATGTTTCCATCTTGCTGCAAATTCTTAACTAGGCTAAAAATTAATTTGATCATTTATAATGTCATGTCAAAGTCAGGCTAAACTAATGGGCTCTTAAGTAAGTCAGGCAGGAAACAAGGATTATTAATTACAGCCTGCAAGTCCTGATTAAGAACTGCATCAAAGTGGGGTTTTAAATATATACTACAAAGAGTGTCCCTGTTCAGCACAAGATCCTCACCCCTCCCTCATATTGAACTTTTATTGTAGCTCTGGGTATACTGAACATATTTATGCCATGAGAAGAAAGTACCTCCCAGTTTGGTTCACAACATTTTTAGGAACAGCTAGGAACAAAATAACAACTAAAAAAACCCCATTATCAAGAACCCCTTTATTGTTGTTCTGGGTAGAAGTCAACAGCTTGAAGAACTGCTCGTTCAGCTCACTAATGGGTAACGGCTGCTCCACCAGCACAGGGATCATTAGTCAACCTTGAGCAAAGCACGAAAATGATTTTGATCCAACCAGACATTGTGAAATCAAGTCTGCTGAGCCGGGCCCAAGAGGAATTCACAGCCCACTGGGGCAAAAGAGCATTATTTCCAGGAGAAATCTGCACCTACCAGTCTCAAGAATGGAAGGCAGGGGCCAAGCTGTCAGGAAAGCATCCAAAGTCCACTCCAGCTGCACCTCTGGTTACCTGCCCCAGCGACAGCTTGTGCTGATGAGTAATCTGCCTCAGAGGAACAGCTTTGGAAACAAATCCCTCCCAGCTGCTGTCACCTGCCTGATGGTGGCCTCAGCCTGTAAAAGGTTTGACGTGTCTGTGTCACAAGTGCACAGAGGGCTCTGCCAGGCTGCTAAATGCCTCTGCAAGAGGACACCTATGGCAAACGCTCATCACAGGGAAGTGAATCCAAAGTAAGGATTCACTCCACAAATGAGGAAACAAGAAATTTTGGAGGCTTCACAACACAGAAGTAAAAGGAAGAGTATTTAGTGTTCCACAGCACCACAATGGTTTGGGCTTAGTTTACTGCCAGCAAACCCAAATAAACAGCTCACTGGCTGAACAAAGGCCAAAGTAACAGAGTATGAACAGCTTGGCACCACTCTGCCCTGCAAAGTCAGCCGTTTTTTTCCCCCTTTGAACGAGCCAACACACGTCTGCTGGTTGCTCTCAGGTTATATCATAAAAGGGTTGTTTACACACACAAAAGATCAGATAAACTGGCAGCTGTGCAGTGATGAGAGGGAGCCCTGCACATGCTGTGACCCACAACCACCTCCAAATGCTTCAGCCCACAAAGCGGGTGCATGAAAGCACGCACGAAAACAAGAGCAAAAACCAGCTCAACTTTGCTGAGGAAAAAAAAAATAACATCCTTTGAGAGCAAGAGGAGAGGCAACAAGTTAGAAATCAGATCCTGACTTACCTCCCAAGCAGCATTATTGCTCAACCCTTCATTCAGAGCAGGCCTATGCTCCTTGGGCTCAGGAATCCCTGAGACAGAGCATGGGCTGCAAAGCCCATGGGCAAAGGTGGATGAACATCGGGGTGCTCAGCTGACAGGGAAAAGCTGGATGAACACCTGGGTGCTCAGCTCACAGGGAAAAGCTGGATGAACACCTGGGTGCTCAGCTCACAGGGAAAAGCTGGATGAACACCTGGGTGCTCAGCTGACAGGGAAAGGCTGGATGAACATTGGGGTGCTCAGCTCACAGGGAAAAGCTGGATGAACACCTGGGTGCTCAGCTCACAGGGAAAAGCTGGATGAACATCGGGGTGCTCAGCTCACAGGGAAAGGCTGGATGAACACCTGGGTGCTCAGCTGACAGGGAAAAGCTGGATGAACACCTGGGTGCTCAGCTGACAGGGAAAAGCTGGATGAACATCGGGGTGCTCAGCTCACAGGGAAAAGCTGGATGAACACCTGGGTGCTCAGCTGACAGGGAAAGGCTGGATGAACCCCTGGGTGCTCAGCTCACAGGGAAAGGCTGGATGAACACCTGGGTGCTCAGCTGACAGGGAAAGGCTGGATGAACCCCTGGGTGCTCAGCTCACAGGGAAAGGCTGGATGAACACCTGGGTGCTCAGCTGACAGGGAAAAGCTGGATGAACATCGGGGTGCTCAGCTGACAGGGAAAAGCTGGATGAACATCGGGGTGCTCAGCTCACAGGGAAAAGCTGGATGAACACCTGGGTGCTCAGCTCACAGGTAAAGGCTGGATGAACACCTGGGTGCCCACGCTGCTCTCAAGAAGCAGCAAGTCTCCATGCAAGGCAGGCATGCTGGATGCTCCCCTTCTGCACAAAGCTGTGCCAAAGATAAAAAAACACTTCAAGGCTGGAGTGAGAGAAGCATAGGGAAAAGTGTTTTGCCTGCAAAGGGTTAAGATCAGGGAAGAGACAGGGGCTGGCCAAGTGCCAAGGCAAGTCTCCAGCTAAACCCAAGGTGGGCCAGCCAAGAAGCAGAGGCCGCTGCCCTCTCCCAGTAACCAGCTGCTGCCCTCCCCCAGTAACCCAGCCTGCTGTGACCCATCCCCACAAATAGCTCTGGCACCCAGCAGGCTTTAGTAACACACTGACAGGCCATTTACAAGGTGTTGCTAAACACTGCTCCTCCAGCTGGGCTCCTTTCTCTACAATAATTACACACAAAGCCGTAAACATGATTTTAGCCCTACTGGTCTAGGCAGAAAGGGGTATTTAACACTTCTTCTCCAAGCTGGGGATAACTTGCACAGGATCTCTTTTCCAGCACTGAGATCCATGTGTGCTTTTGTCTGATTTTAGGTGTGCTGAGCAGTTACTGACCCAGCTGACTCTGGGCTGTGCAGGATGAGTGTGCCCAGGACCAAGTCATTATTAAAAGCAAAGCTGAATTTTCCTTGAGGTCATTACAACCTCTGCTACCAGTACAACCAGTACAACCTCTGCAACCAGTGCAAATTGTCACGTTGGACCACAGCCTGTTCCCTACTGAGAGACCTGCTCTGCTGAAGTTTTTGAGCTGCAGGGACTGAACTTAGCATGGGCAGACACACAAGTTAATGTGGGAGCAGCTTAATGCTCTGCTTATCACATCATTGCATGGCTGGCAGAGAACAGTTAGATCCAGCTCACATCAAAAATCATATTTAGATATTAACAAAGCTATAGGGATGACAGTTGTGAAGGAAAGAAAAATCAGGTAGAGTGACCACCAGTGCAGTTTTAAAACTTCTGTTAAAAGAATAGAAAACCCCTTTTCATTTGGCTTTACTGCAGACTTTGAGAGCTTATGTATTCCTAATGCTTGCAGGGGAGAGAGGAGCACTTGTACCCCTATTTTGCACCAGAGAACTGAAAACAGAGGAAATTGTCCATCCCAGCCTATGTGAGAAATTAATCCAGAATGCATAGGTCCTACATTTTCCTGGAATAGCATTAGATAGCCATGAGTTAACCCATGTGCCCATCAAAATACACCGTGTTCCTTATGGCAGGCAGACCCAGAGGTCTGACAGCCCACTGCCTCTCTGGGGCTATAAATGAACAGCTGATGTGCCAAGAGCTGCAGGCCCAGAGCAGCCAACGTGACCCAGCACCAGGGCTTTCACAAGCTCTGCATAAACACCAGCTCAGGAAGAGTAAATGCAAACCACATTTCCACAGACCCTTTCCCCAGCCACAGGGACCTTGCCCTGGGAAAACAGCTGGAAGAGAGGCACAGACCCAAGGGTCTAAGAGTCAGCTATCAAGGAACAAAGGGTGGGAACATAAGGTTTAATATGGGAATTGATCTGGGGGAAAAAGTCAGCAAGAAAGAGAGCACAAAGACAGGAAAAAAGGAAATTTACTTTGGACTCAATCCTATAAACAGTGCAAGAGAGTTTTGTGGATGCTGCTCCTCACCTCGGCTGCTCAAAGGTCCACCCACAGCCACTGACAGACAGGCATCCCTTGTCACCCACAGCACAGCTCTTGGGTGGAAGGGACAAGGATTGAGGGCAGGTCACCATGAGCAGGAGGGAGAGGGGAGCACATCCTGCACCTCCCAAAGCCTCACCACTCTTCTGACTGGAGCTCTTGGCTCTCAGGGGAAGCCCAGCAACTGAGCTGCCCTTGTTCTGCAACACAAACCTGGCTGCTCAGCCCACACCTCCCAGCAGACCGGGCTCCAACCTCAACCCCGGACACAGGAAAGCTGCCCCAAAGCTCAGGGGGGACAGCACAGCCCAGGCTGCCCCTGCCTGCCCAGGCACAGAGGAAGGAGCCAGACCACCCGTATCCACACCACGGTAACGTGTGCCAGCACTGCCGGTGGGCCACGGCAGCCTCCAGCTGACAACAGGTGGCTTTCAACAGGAACAGCCCGAGCTGGCTTTGAACTGGTGCCCAAGCACAGAAAGCTCCAAGCTCCATCCTCAGCCCCCTCAAAATTTTCTTCCCAGAACCTACGTAGGGAAAGGAAGAGGAGTCTGTACGTCAAGTCCCTTCATTAGTGGCTTTCTCTGCTGCTCGGGCACAGTGCAAACATCTCCCTTCTAGAGACTCAGAGGGGATGTCATTAAGACATATAAATATCTCCAAGGGATGCCAAGAGGATGTGCCAGACCTATCCATGGTGCCCAGCAAGAGGACAAGTAGTAATGGCCACAAACTAAAACACAAGAAGCTCCACCTCAACCAGAGGAAGAACTTCTTTCCATGGAGAGTGGCAGAGCACTGGAACAGCTGCCAGAGAGGTCATGTCCCCCTCTCTGTACCCATTCCAAACCCACCCGTTCCAGGTGACCCTGCCTTGGCAGTGGGGTTGGACTGGGTGACCTTCAAAGGTCCCTTCCAACCCAAACTATTCTGGCATTCTGTGATGAGAGAACACCAGACCTGCCTGTAAGACCTCCTGGACTTAAACTCTCATCAACAAACAAGACACAAAATGCAGCTTTAGCCCTTCCCTTCAGCAGACCACAAGGCCAAAATTAGGGGCAAAATAGTACAACACACACAAAGCAGGGCTGAAAGAGCTTGGGAGAGCACTCAGCCCCAAGCCATGGAACTCCCTCTTCCAGATCCCTGCTGGATGGTTTCACCAGTGTCCTCTGGGCAGCAAGCTGTGATGGTGACACCAGTGTCACTGGGACAGTGTCAGTGGCTGCAGCTGCCTGCTGGGAAGCCAGGACATGAGGGATTCCCACAGGAACCCAGCCAAGGTTCAGGCTGGGTGCTGCACTCTCCCATTTAAATAGCCAGGGTCTTGTCTGGTTCCTTTTGCCGAGGCAGGATCAAAGTCACTCCAGCCAACCCCAGTCAATCTGTTAATTGGGACATGCTGTGGCTTCTACCACAATCTAATTCAGTGGAAAAGAGAGCAGGAACTGCCTCTCCCCTCTCCTCTTTTTCCCAGAACTGTATTGCTGCTCACCCTATTGCTCATCGCTTCTGAAGACTTACAGGATTCACAGAGGCATGAGGGATTTTATGTGCATTTAAATAACAACACTGCATCCTTCCTCTCCATCCATCCTTCCCTCCCTTTTCCTCTGTTCCTATGGATGTTTCTCCATCTCCTCATCATTCAGCTGGTTTTTCCAAAGGTAGGCCAGAACTGCTCCTGCTCTTCTTTATCTTTACAAGGAGATCCTCATGGTTTCAGGCAGCCCTTGTCCTACAAGCCTTTAGGTCTGCCAAGAAACCTCCTTGGGCTCTTCTCATCCAAAGGGACCGTGTGGTAGCTGAAGGAAGAACCTGTCAACTTTCTGAACAAAAACTGATTGAACAAACACAATAGAACCACAGAATGGTTTGAGTTGGAAGGGGCCTTAAAATTCACCTTGCTTCCCCCTGTGCCATGGGCAGAGACACCTTCCACTATCCCAGGTTGCTCCAAGCCCTGTCCAAGCTGGCCTTGAAAGCTTCCAGAGATGGGGCAGTCACAGCTTCTCTGAGCAACCTGTGCCAGGGCCTCCCCACCCTCATAGGAAAGAATTTCTTCCTAACATCCAACCTGCCTTCAAATTTAGGCCATCCCCCTTGTCCTGTCACTCCTGGCCCTTATGAAAAGTGAAATGAGCATTAAAATTCCCACTGGATTCCATCTCAATACAGGAGCAGGGGAGTGTTCACCCATGGAAAAGCTGGAATACAGTAGATAAGCAGGCTCTTAATGTCAAGTGCTTATCAGAGCCATCTTCTCACCTTTGTTTTTCACTCCCAGAGATATCCCAATCTATAAGGAATAAGAGGAACAATGGGGGATACCCTGTCCCACCCATATGAATTGGAATCAACAGAAATCCCACGTTAGCGTCATCGGAAAAGAGGGAGGGAGAGAATGCAGAATGGTGCTGGCATTTCAGGGAGCTCTTTTTAGCTCTGGCAGGAAGGTCAGAGCCAACACAGACAACTCCAACACAATGAGGTGCCCAAGCTAAATATAAACCTGACAAGGGCACAGCTACAGGAGTTGGTTTTTACAGTGAGCCACCAGACCATCAACATTGTGCCACATCCCTGCTTAAAATAATTCACAGCTTTATCATCTCTGACAGTCTTTGTGTTCCAGCAGAGGCAGAGTCCAGGCTTGCACCCACCTGCCAGGCTAAGTCAGTGAAACGATTAACCAAAATGAGAACTAGCCAAACTTTTCCATTTCTATTATGGCATTCTAGGAAAATCTAGGACGTTGCTCTCCTGTGATGGGATCACCTCACAGGGAACCCTTATCTGACTTCCTCATACACACACACTGCCCTTAATGTCACGTAAACATGACAGCACTCAATCCCCCAGGCCTTTCCCAATATATCACTTGGCAAAAACTCCTTTTCCTTAAACGAAGCCACAAGTTGAGGTTTTTACCCTTTGCTCAAAGATATCAAGATTTGGTTGAGAAACTGGTTTTACCTTACTCAGAAAAAACAAGAAAAGGTGACATTTGCCTAACTGAGCTATCTCAGTTCTGGTTCTCAGAAGTGCAGAGATTTCTAGAGAAAACGGAACTCTTGTGGAAGAAAGACCCGAGGTGTTAAAAGCAAGGAAAAGAGAATGTGCAAGAAGAAAATTATCAAGTTAGAGATAAAATATGCTTCAGTCCCAGTGAAGCTAGAACTCAGGATGCTATTTTTAAGTACAGTGGTAGGAAAAGAGAAAACCATGATGCCAAGCCAGCAACACATTTGTGGTGCCCTGGAGATGTTCGAGTGACTCTTGTGGCTGGTATTTAAGTTGGTATTTCTTGCTAGGCTTATGTTACAGCAGGGAAAACATTTCCTTACTCTCCAACATGTACTTCTTGGCAATGGGCAGGGACAGCAGCCGGATGTGCCCGACGAGAGAGCCCCAGGCCTGGGCTCTGGAGAGCGGCGCTTCGGGTGGCAGCGGGTTGTAGGGCTGGATCACCAAGTAAACAGTCAGCAACACCAAGCCCAGGGTGAGCAGTCCCTGCAAGGGGAAAACAGGCACGGAGTTAATGACACTGCAGGGAGCTGAGGGGTCCTCACACCAGGACACACCTTCTGCTGGTATCAAAGGGCTGTGGCTGTGCACCACAACACAAAGACTCTTATTTTTGCTGTGTCTCCTTGTTCAGCTGCAATGCTATTTATGTACACAGAGTTGTCAGCCAGTTTTATTATTAGGGCTGTCCACGGATGAAATTAAGCAGCCATCAAACCCAAGCCACACAAACAGCTTTGTTCCTGTATTTTAGCACTGCAAATAATCCAGCATGAGATCAATCAGGATTATCTACAGATAGTTCCTTTTCCTCCCTACCTAATCAAATAAAAACTTGCACTCCTGCCATGCCTCTTACACAAGGAAAACCCCGTGGCTCTTGCAAACATCCGTCAAGCCTCGAAACACTTTGGCAGAGTTGGCACCAGCTCCCTCCTCCATACCAGAATCCCAAATAAGCCTTAAAGAGATGACATGACGCATTTCTCCCCCTGGCCAAAGTCAAACTGAATTAACAGCAAAAACAAGAACAGAAGCTGAAAGTTCAAATTTGCAGTTTCCTGTTCTCCTGCCTCATTTTACAGCTTTTTATAGGACACGAGGAAGAGAGCTTGAATTTTTTTCCAAATAAAATCCATTGCAATGGATTTGTAGAGATGACACTAAAGTATTACTGAATATTATGTCAGTGGGAAGCTTTTCAGACTCGAGGCAAACATCTGGTCTAGTGGAAGCTGTCCTGCCCATTGAAGGGACTTGGAACTAAATGATCTTTAAGATCTCTTCCTACTCAAACCAGTCTGGGATTGAATGGTCTTAAACCTATTAACAGTAGCATCACTTTGCAAGAGTTTTTATAGAATCTTTTAGCTAAGGCTTTTAAAGCATTTTTCTACCATCAAGCATGATGATAATAGCTTTATTTCATAGACCAGAAGGAGAATAAAGACATGTAGAAGTTTGTGGCAGGGTCAGAAACAGAGCCATGTTTACTTCATTACTCAACCCTGAACTTCAAGAATCTCTTTCCTTCCTCACATTTCCATTCAGGATGCCAACACTAGGAATCTTAGTCTGAAAAATCAATCCAAATCTCATTATTTAATAATTTATGGGAGAGGAAGATGTGGACCACGTAAATTTACAGCACACATGAGCAATTCCAAATCTTGGGCAGCTATCTCCTGTCCCCAAAGCAGCTCATGGCATGAAGGAAGGAAGCTACACTTCACAGCTTTTTAAATAAAGATCCTGGGAAATTCATCAAGAAAATGCAACGGGAAATAAAAAGCTCGGGTGCAAAGGAGAACCCTGACCCTCAAATGCTGTGTTCATGCACAAAAGTTGTCTTACCTTGTAGAGAGCCGCTAAGACAGGGTACCGTGGAGGGCCCCTCTGGGGTTCGTTTCTCTCCAAGAGTTGCTTGATGAACTTCTCAATGGCTTTTTCGGACATGCCACACTGGTGGCCAGTCTGCCTCACCAGATCAATGGTCTCAGAGAGCTTGTCATAGATGCTGAGCTCGTTGGCTGAAAGCTCCATGGCTTCTGAGGAGAAATCCCTGAGGAGAGATGGGGTGCGTTAACAGGAATCGACTGCAGCCACACAACCCAACAGCAGCGCGTGCACAGCCATCCCAGGAATGTGGCAGTGCCCAGGAAAGAAGGAAGGCTCCTCTGGAGCAAACCTGCTCCCAGCCAACAGCACAACACTGAGCTGCTCTCCTAATAGTCTCTGCTGCTTCAAGATCTCCCACCGACTCAAAGAAGCCGTGAAATTTCCTGACAAGAGCAGAACCGGCCGAGATTCGCAGCTTATGTAAATGAACAAAGCTTCCCAGAAATCCATGAAACTCCATTTATTCATCTCCTCCAAATGAATCCATCCCATAAAGCAATTGCTCACCAAGTACAAAAGCCAACAATACAAAGCTGATCATCGCAGGCAGCAGCCCTGCTAAGCCCTCCCGCGCTACAATTTCAGTCGCTTATTTTAACCCAGATTTGTTTTCATTAAATCCCCCGTCAGCAATGGGACAGGACAGAGAAACAAGCACAATGTGTCGGGCAAAGTTTGGCAGTTTACAATTTGTTTAAATTTTCGCAACCTAATGTCAAAGCCAACTGATTATTGAGTAACAGCAAGTGAGAGCAGCTACTCTGCAGGCAACAAAGCCCCCCACCTTCCTCTCCAAGTTTGCCTGCAGGTCAGAGATGCCACAGAACTATCTCAGCAAGAACTCCATTGTGCTGGGTGACAAAATGGCATTTGACAGCAAATTATTTCTCACTTACAGGAACACACCCATGAGAGATCAACATTAAGTTGCAAAAAAAAAAAGTATATTCCTCTACCACTTGCACTCTGCCACAAAGGCCTCTTTGAGAGCAGCTGATTGGCTCAAGAAAAGAGGTAAAGAAATTGCTGGACAAGGTACAAGCTGCCAATGTGAGAATCACACTGTAAAAATTTTTCCCATTGCCTGGGATAAACACTGGCACTGCCTGGGGGAAAGGCAGCATCTGCAGAGTTTTGTTTTGCCTCTTGTTTCTGATGTGGGTAACACTAACCTGATCAAACTGGGCCAGCTGAGAGAGAGTTGAGCAATGCTCTGCCCTGAGAGCACAGCCTGAGGATCATCACATAAAAACACAAGAAGCACGATGGATAATCACAGCTGAAAACTGAAATCATGCCCCTGTCCCCGTTTTGCTCTACAGTTTCCTGGCCCCAGGAAACAGCTCATGAATCTACCTCACCCAACTCACCACCCTGCTCCCCAAATTCTGTCCCTGCACTGTGAGAACTGTAACTATTCACAGGGCTCTGCACACAGCTGCCAGCACAGCCTGCCTGGGAAAGCACAGACCTGCTCTGCTCACCTGAGCACACACTGACCAGCCCTGAGTAACAAGCCACCAAAACTTAGATTTGCTCAGCTGTAATTTGTTCTGGCTGCTCCCACAGTACAAAGCAACCATAATTTTATGTATGGATAGAACTAGAGACATGATAAAGTTCAGATTTGAACTCGGATTTGCCTTTAAAGAACTGGCTGACAGCTCTCCCCCTAACCACCTAAAAGTCACAACTCAAGCAAGGGTGATGTTAATATCTTCTTTTTAATGCAACACTGGGATGTATTTTCAAACCCCCCAGGTTTCACAGCTTCAGCGATTGCTCCTCTCCCCACAAGATCACCCCTGTTCTGCCCTTGCACATTTGTTTATGTGGTCATGTGGAGCATCAGATCAGGAAAATTATCTGGCTGAAAAATAACCCCAGTTTGTTTGGTCAGCAGCTGCCTAAGCATTCAACTCCAGCAGTTAATGTCAGATGTTATATTGACATCAGTGTCAAATTTCTAGCCACAGCCACAGAAACACCAAAAAGATAAAAATGCCAAATTAAAACCCAAGCCCGAGAACATACTGCACTGCATTGCCAGGTTAATTAGCTCCTCTTCTACTGAAATTCCCTGCATTCTATGCAAATATTTGTCCCAGATCTTGCCACCTGAGCAGCCCCATGGGCAAGCAAAGCAGGTTGGGTCAATAATATCTCATATTAACCTCTCCAAGACAAGGACTTTTTTCCTCATCTGTAAAGCACCTGCCACACACGTGACAATAAAAACAAGCCATTGCTTTACCAACTCTTTCATTCATGCAATACCCTGATTCATGGAACAAGCAGAAGCCAGCACATCTGCAGGATATTAAAGGCCTTTTTTTTTTTTTTTCCTCCAGCTTTTCTGGTTACTCCAGTTGCCTGGACACTGTAAGTGGTGTGCTAAGTGGTCTAAAAGATTATCTAGTGTCCTCTGGCTCTCGAGTGCCAAAGCTTTCCCCACTGAAGTTGCCCCGTGCAGAATTCCAGCAGATTCAACAAGCTTCTCCTGCTTGCAGGATCTGCCTGGAACCACTTACAACAAACATCCCCACAGAAATGCTGTCAAACACTGCGGTTACCCCTTTTCCAAACAGAAAAATCGTGCTAAAATACAACACTGAGCTATATCCCAGTTCCCACCCCTCTCCATTTACATTCCACTCTTGAACAAACACCTTTGTAGACAACCCCTGTAAATCACAGACACTAAAAACCCAATCCAGCTCCTTGACAAACTCAATCCTCAAGCTAGGAAATAAGGCATTATGCTACCACATTGTTGGGAGAACAGATGAAGCCTTAAAAAACAAATAAGAACCCATTATTTCCCTTCCTATCCCTACGATACAACCGACAAAATAATAACAACAGGCTACTGTACCCTCTTTGCCAGCACACACACTGAGCAGCGCTCATCCCTTGCAAACCCTTTAGAGAGAGGCCTTTGAACGAGGAACCCATATGTTATTCTGGTTTTTTATGAACTCCACCACCCTGGGAGGAATCAGGAGCTCTCTCCACGAACAGAAACAGTGATGGCACTTAGCTTGCAGGGTTTGCACCCCAGCGCCCAGTTCTGCCCGCAGACCCCAGGGTGGTGAGTCCAAGGCTTTAGAATGAAAAGCTTTAGACAGAAACGGTGCTGGGGGAGTCTTTAAAAGGGAAAGCTCGCTCACCTTGCGGGTGAACCTACAATGCTGTACATATATAGAGATACAGATATAAAAATATATTCCCATCTGCTTGATGCCGCCTCCCTGGCCCTGCCAGGGGATCAGGTCCCAGCCTCGCGCTGAAGCCCCTCCGGAGGGACCCTCACCCGGCCACAGCCCCACGGCCTCGCCCGTGCTCCTCTGAGGCAGGGGAGCCCCGGCCAGGGGGTATTCTTAAAAATAAATCAATAAAGCAAGCAGGACACCCCCACACCCGGCTCCAGCCTCCACAAACCGGGGAGCCCCCCAGGCCGAGCCCGCAGCGAGAGGCCGCAATCCCAGCCCCCCCCCGCGACCCCCGCCCGCGCCCGCGGCCTCACCCCGCTCGCGTCCCGCCCGGCGGCTCCTCCCGCTCCGGCTGCGGCCCCGCCCGCCCCGCTCCGCTCCGCTCCGCTCCGGCTCCGGCTCCAGCCCCGGCCCCGGCTCCTCCCGCGGCGGGGCGGGCGCGGCCCCGCTTCCGGCTTCCGGCACGGCCCGGCCCGGCAAGGCACGGCACGGCTCGGGGCCTGCGCACCGCTCGGGGAACCAGCACCGCCAGGGGAACCGGCACCGCCCGGGGAACCAGCACCGCCCGGGGAGCCCCAACACTGCCCGGGGAACCAGCACTGCCCGGGGAGCCCCAACACTGCCCCGGGGAACCAGCACTGCCCCGGGAGCCCCAACACTGCCCCGGGGAAACAGCACTGCCCGGGGAGCCAGCACTGCCCCGGGGAACGCCAGCACTGCCCGGGGAGCCAGCACTGCCCCGGGGAAACAGCACTGCCCGGGGAACCAGCACCGCCCCGGGGAACCAGCACTGCCTGGGGAGCCCCAACACTGCCCGGGGAACCAGCACTGCCCGGGGAAACAGCACTGCCCCGGGGAGCCCCAACACTGCCCCGGGGAGCCCCAACACTGCCCCGGGGAGCCCCAACACTGCCCGGGGAAACAGCACTGCCCCGGGGAACCAGCACTGCCCGGGGAACGCCAGCACTGCCCGGGGAACCAGCACTGCCCCGGGGAACCAACACTGCCCCGGGACCGCCACATCGCCCAGGGAACACCGCCCGGGGAACACCAACACTCCTCGGGTCTCCCAACACTGCCCGGGGAAACAACACCGCCCCGGGGAACCCAGCCCTGCCCTGGACCCCCCACACCACCCGGGGCCCTCAACACCCTGCTTGGCCCAAAGCCTCAACATTCCCCAGGACCTCACCAACACCTGTCTCTCTGCTGTCCCAAGCACCCCTCAGGTCCCCCCAACACCGCCCTGGGACCACCAACACTGTCCTGTGACCCCCAACGCCTGCACTGGCCCCAGGGCCTCGCAGTGCCACAAACATCCCTCAGGACCCTCAATCACCCCAGTACCTCCCAACAGCCCCCAGCACCCACATCCCTCCCTGCTGGCACCCCCAATGTCCCCCTGAGACTCCCTGCACACGTTTCAGTCCAGAATATGGAGACCCCCTTTTCCAGCACCCATGATTATCCCCATGATTATCTCAGTCCATGATTATCCCAAACCCAGACCAGCCTGAGCCTTCCCTGGATCATCAGAGCTTCTAAGGACCCCTAAGACCCTTCCCAGCACCCATCTGAACCCATAAATACATTGAGACCACCCCCAACAACTACCTGACCCTGTCATCACACACAGACACCCCACCAGTATCTACCTGAGCCCATAAACACCTTGAGACCACACTCCAGCACCTGCCTGATCCCCCGTCATTCGCAGACCCCCCAAGAAATGTCCGAGCCCCCAGGCCCCCACCAACACCTTGAGACATCCCCCACAGCACCCACATGAACCCTCAGCATCTTCCTGAGCCCACAGCACACCCAACACTGTCCAGAACCCCCAAAATCTTTCACAGCCACATCTCACAGCATCCCTAACACCTCACTCCACCCCCCAGCACCCCATTAGTCCTCAGTATCACCCTGCAGCCCCCCCAGATCCTCCAGCACCCGCTGGGAGACCCTCACAATGCCCCCTTGACCCCCACTTATCCCCAGCCCCATGGGGGACACATGCTCATTGCCACAGGTCAATTGATAAGCACTGAGGACACGGTTAACACCCTCTAAAAAATGTGGGAAAGCCCTAAAAATTGTGGGAAGGGCTTCGAGGGGTAAAGGGCTGGAGATGGGGCAAGAGAAGGTCCCTAGAGGCACCCCTGGCATGAAAAGCTTGGGAGAATGCAGGAGCGAGGGGTCTCAGCCTCACCCTACTGTCAGAGAAGAGCTTCAGTCCTTAACTGCAATTAAACATATTTTCAGTCAGCTCTTGATTGTGGGTGTGATGGGTGGTTTTGGTATCTCTCTGATGCATTTTCATAGAATCCTGGAATGGTTTGTGTTGGAAGAACCTTAGAGATCATCTCATTCCACTCCCCCTGTTCCAGTAGACCAGCTCCCTTTAGAGCAACCTTGTTTAAATTTCAGCCTTGTTTAAGTTCTCGGCCTCAACAACTTCCTGCAGCACTGAGTTCTGCAGATGACTTAAACATTGCAAGAAAAAGGACTTCCTCTACTCAGGTTTGGATTTCCTGCCCTGTCAATCCCAGCCCAGGGAGTGGGATTGTCTCCTCATCTTGATTTTCCTGCCTTTCCATGGGAATGGGGTGAAATTCTGGGAGACACTCCTGGGCGAAACCCAAATCCCATGGCTGGGGCACTGAAAGCTGTGGTTGAAGATTTGTTCCAACTTGTCAGAAACTCATGTGGATTCTCAGCTTCCAAGGTGGATTCATCCAAGCAGGATGATGGTAAATACCCGCTGACTCTGGGCTGGGATCCGAGATCTTCCCAATCTTGGCTTGGCTGAGGCAGCTCCTCTAATTCTTGTGGAGCGCCTTGAGGAATTTCAAACAGCTTTAAAGGAAACCACCTGATTAAAAAAAAAACCATCCTGTGGTCCAAACAAGTATGCATTTCCCTCTTGCTATTAATATCCCAGGCCTTGATCCTCCTCCAAATACTGTGCAGGCGTTTAATGGCTTGCAAAGGAGCGGTGCCTTTGATCCCGGAGTGGGAATGTTTGCTGGAATGTGAATTATTAAAGGTGCTTTCAAGTGCAACACGCTGCCCATGTTTTCCAATGTGATTTATTGCCTGCCTGGTGTTTCTCCCAGCCTGTCAATGAAAAATTCATTTCCAAGTTTGACAGGGAGGTTTGGAGTGTAGTAACTCATGCTTTGGGCACAAACTCCATCCTTTTTCCTAGAGGTGATTTCCAGGGGAATAAGATAGACATTTCTTTCTGCCTGCTGTTCTGGGAAGGCTTTTTTTTTTTTTTCCAGCTCCCACTTTGGGCCCTGTTCAAGCTCCCTGGTCCTTCCCTGCAGCAGCAATATTGCAGTGGAGAGTAATTGCTGCAACTGCTGCCATCTAATGGGAAAATTCAGCCTCCGCGGCCTCAACTCTTCATTTTGGAATCAAATAAAACCGTTTCTTGCACAATCCTGCTGCCACTTGGCCAAGCAGCATCTTCCATATGCATTCCCAGCATATTTAGGCAAAAGGAAAAGCTGATCTGACGGGTGGCTTTACATGGGGAAGTGTTACAGACCTGGTCTCCACACAGACCCAGTAGAAAGTTTTTGGGTTGATCAGGCTGAAATGGTGTTTCTCTTATTACGGATCAAATTTGCAAAGAACATTTGGATTTATATTATTTTTAAATAAAAGAAGAAATAGTGAAGAGGATCCCAAACAATAAGAAAAAGCAATTCCAGATATCCCAAATATCAAACCCCCCAGGCACAGCTCTGAGCTGAACCACATAAATCCTTCCTGAGAAGCTGCTCCATCACAAAAAATATTGTATAAAGAAATACGGTAAAGAGCGATGGCCAGGGAATGGGAGCATTAAATATATTACATTAAGAAAATTAAGTGTTTTAATGATGGGGCCGAAGGAGAATGACTTGAGGTAGGCTGGAGGGAGATACAGGGGATGGAGACTTAGGGTACAGAGGTACTGTAGGGATAAATCAGGGTGTGAAGGAAAAATAAATCATCCCTAAAAGACTCAGAAATTCCAGAGTCACTGCAAAGTTGGACCCTGGCTGGTGACGCTGATATATATAAAATATATATAATTATATATGAAAATATATAGTGTTGCTAGAAGCACAACTCCTGTTGTCACTTTATTTTTCTAAAGCACAAACTGGCTACTATAATGCTTTGCCATTATGTACATATAAATAATAATGGCAACAAAAAGTAAACCCAACTAGGCAGAATTATTTCTGCAAACTCTGCACATAAGCAGAGTCTTTAAATACACCTGTTGAACTGCTGGGAATTTACATGGAACATATAAAATACTAAAATACAGCACTTGTATTCTTATTTATTTAGTCTGTATGTCTTTTTTTTCTGCAAAAATATAGTTCAATCAAGCTGTAAAAAGATTATTTTAAAACCCTCGAAATTGTGATGTGCTTATTTAGATTTTTCAAGCTGGATTTAAAACCAATTCAGTACTTCACAAAGAGCAGAAGGGCAGGATGCAGCAGCTCATTCTTCTCTGCCCAGCCTGAAATTTGCTGCAATAATTCAGAATTCTGCTCTGGGGACAACACAATGAAAGAAACCTCTTGCGAGCATTTATCTTCTTCTTATTTTGGATATGCTCTTGGGGCTTTTGAATTTATTTTATGCAAAATATTTACTAGTTTCTGACAAGCCCCATCACTGCTCACTGACGGGATAAACCACGGAAGGGAAAAATTAGCTTTACCTTGTGTCATTGGAGATTTAAGTGCATTTAGAATGTATTGAATATCTCATTGTTCCTGATCAAATCCAATCAGATTGCAAAGCCAGAGCAGAAGTCCCCACAGCCCAGACCACCAACAGCACTAAACCCCCTTGTTTTATACACTTGGATGGCTTCAGGTTTTCATTTCTTCTGTCCCAAGGCTTGGGTTTACTCCCTGCTGCTTCCAGTATCATTGCAGTATCTCAGACTCAGCTGGGTTCCTTTTCTTGGCCTGTTTTTGGTCTCCAAAAGAAAGCTGCAAAGTTCCCTGAGAAGTATTTTGGAGGGCTGGTGTGCTCTGTGGGAATGGCAGGGGGTCTCACACAGCAGCTTTTGCTCTCAGCATCCAAGGAAGATCAAGCAAGGAAGACACACAGGAAAAGAGAAGGTGTCCAAGAACTATTTTTATGCTTTTCTGGCTGTTGGTGCAGTTTCAGATCAGTGTGTGGGGTGTCTGTCCATCACCAGCAGCAGCCCTTTTTCTTCTGGGGTGCCTTTGGTACCTCTTCTGCCTTATTTTTCAATTCATCTTCACGAACTTTGAGCAACCTGGGAGAAAAGGAATCAAATTAGCTGGGTAGTTCCCCCGTTTTGTATTGCTGTGCTGTTTGTTTTGACAAGCCTTGGTACAAGAGGCTCAGCACAGCTGAAAGGAGTCAGGATCCTTCCAGTTCCATGTGATCCAAGAGCTGTGGATGCTGCTAAAAATTCCAACCTAAATCAAATCACAGAGAGAATTTGCTTCAGTCAAGCCGAGGAGAAATCAGCAGCATCCCCAAAAAGGTTTAGTTCACCTCCTTGCAATGCTGGTTGTTCAGGAGACAAGTTAGGGCAGTGCTAAATGTTCATCCCAGCAGGTGCTTCCCTGAGTTTTCCCTGACGTTTGGGCATGGAGTCTCTGGTGATGGTGACATCCAGTATTTGGAGTTTAAAAAAGCAAGGAGGGAGCCCATTTAATTGAGGACAGCTGGAAAAATCCAAGAACATGGCTCACCTTGTGAAGCTGACCATGGACTCGAAGACGTTGTGGCCCGAGGCAGCGCTGCACTCGTAAAACATGAGCTGGTGCTCCTGGAAGACACAGACCCCAAGTAGAAATGTAATGTTCCTGCACTGGAATAGTTCAATGTGGGAATAAATAGCCATGGGACAGTCCCAGTCAAGGGGAAACAGGAGGGGATCAAGGAAACAAATAACTCAATAACTTATTTACTGGAACATGAGGGTGAAATCCAGATTTTCTGGTTGCTACGACACCAGCTTTTAATACCAAGGAAAAGGATGACTGTGTAGACAGAAGAATTTGTGATTCCTTCTGGTTATGGGAGCAACACAGAGACAGGCATAACTAGATGTTCCCAACTCGTTTGCTCCCTACCAGTTTGGGAAAATAAGCATCTATCCCTCATCACCATTAGCAAAACTGGTCCATGGATTCTGGCCCAAATCCCATAAGCTTTAAAATTAAGTCAGTAAAGGTGAGATTCTTCTCATTCTCCTCATCTAATTTTTTTAGCCATCTGTATGTGAAGAGATTAATCAAACTTTGATCATTTCAGTATCTTTAAACCAGGATAGTGCTCAGTGGGTTTATTATTTTTATAATGCTGGGAAGATACTTAACACTTCACAGCAAAGATAGGCAGAGCTTAAAATGTTTTAATTTACAAATCCAGTTCCATAAACCAATTTACTGGGATGGTGCTGAGGCAAAATTGAAGTAGCAAAGGGAAAGCAAGGCCGGGAAGGGTGAGAGATGGGTTCAGAGAACATTTTGTCAACCACTGACGCATGAGGGGTAAATTAAAGGCTTTCCCCTTTCTCCAGCTCTTCAGGTTGGTGGTGTTGACCTTGAGCTGTCCCTGCCTCGCTTGGGTGGCTGTGCTTCACCACCTACCTTGGCCAGGCATTCACCCTCCTTTGTAGGGACCTGTCTCTGGGCAGCACAGTCGGTTTTGTTCCCAAGGAGCAGAACAGCAACCCCATCCTCTGCTCCTTCCTGAGTGAGAAAGAAGGGAAGATCAGAACCGCTTCAAAATCTTCCTTGAATCCCAGCTGGCCACACTGTCTACACATACCCGGGAACACTATGACTGACACCCATGGATTTGGGCTAATAACAAAACTTTAAATTATTGAATAAGTTCAACAGCATTTAAGATTTGTTTTCCCCTTAAATCATCTGCCTGTGTCTGTTAACATGACAGAGCACTGGATGAGTTACACTTGTAATGAATTCACTTTGTGCTCAACTGCAGCACTGTCTGAAGGTGCTGTGGCTGGGATTTACAGACACCAAGCGAGGCAATATCCTATTTTGTTTCAGCATTTTAAAACACTGGCTTTGTATCAAGTGGAAATCTCTGAAAATAAGTTTTTAATAGGCCTTGAATAACCTCCCATTCTCTAGGACTCAAAGTGGACAATTCTTGATGTAAAAGCAACATTTTCCATTCCTTTGCACTAGTTTTTAATTGTTTAAGAGTTGATTATTACCCTACTGGTTTTATCAACGAATTACCCCGGGAAACACTGCCAGTGTGTGAAAATCATCTATATCTGACTTAAATCCTCCACGGAGAAAGTTATTTTATAATGAACGCAATGCAGAATACCCTTTCCAAAGGGCTTTCTATGAGTCCCAAGAGCTCGGGACGGCCCCCACCTGGATGCAGCTGAGCCAGTAGCGCACGTCGGAGAAGGAGTACTCGGAGGTGATGTCGTACATCAGCACCACCCCGTCCGCCTTCCGGAAGAACTGCTTGGTCATGCTGCGGTACCTGCGGGCATTTTGGGTGATCACCAGGATGGTCTAAGGAGGTTCTGCCTAGGAGTGATGTGAAATCCTAGCGGACAAGGCGGGAATGCAGGTCTACAATACAGGCAACCCCCAGATTTGGCTCTTGTCCTGATGGCAGGGGCCATAGAACAGCCTGAGTGCCAGTTTTATCTTAATTACTTCCTTTATTATGCTTTATCAGATCACATACTGTACAGAGTCCCTCCTTGAGCAATCTCACCTTTGCTTAGCAAAGCAAAGGACATCAGTTGCCCCTAAACTGCAGGGAAAAAAACCCCAGGTTGTGTCCTTAAGCAGCACAGCACCTCACCTTTCCTGACCAGCTGAGTCCCACAGGCGGAGAGCAAAGCGCTCATTATCCACAACCAGGGTTTTGATCTGGTAATCCAGTCCTGGAAGACACAAAAGAGGATATTTTGATACTGTAGAGTTCTGCCCTGCAGCAGAAGTTGGATAGAGAAGAAACATGGTGCCGGGTGGTCGGAAGCTGCAGCTCCAGTGGCTGGTCCCAAGTGAACCTCTGGCTTTTAGATGTCTAATCACTGGATTTTGGGAAGGTCTCTCATCTCATGATGAATAAAACCAGGCTGGTGAAGAAAGGAGAATGGAGCTGAAAGGCAAAGCAGGGAGGAAAGCACTGGGCCGCTGTTGCTAAGGACAAGGAGAAGCAGCATTTCCTGCCCATGAGCACCCAGGCGTGGGGACTTGGTGGTTCTGCTTGGCCCCTGGGGACTGGTTGTACAACACGCTTGGCATGAGCTGTAACAGGCATGTGGGGACCTCCAGCAGCTTGTGGGGTGGAGGAAGGGGAATTGCAGCCGTGATCCAAGCGAGTGCTTGGAGAGGGGCTGGAGGAGACCTACCCACTGTGGCGGTGAGGTGGGGGTTGAAGGCGTCGGCGTGCAAACGGTACAGGAACGACGTTTTGCCCACGTGGGAGTCCCCAATGAACAGCACGTTGTAGAGGTGGTCTGGGTCCAGGGCAGCTTTAGGACAACCCCTTGGGGCAGCTCCTGCCCCGCCTGCAGTCACAGCCCCTGGCTCTCCTGAGCTGGGCTCACCTTCCTGGCTCATTTTCTGACCAAACTCTTGCATCTTCTCTCGTTGACCAACACTGAGGTCTTTGCTCTGCTCTCCCAAGAGCTGCCTTTGCCCCAGTGAGTTTTCTCTGAGGACCACCCCCAGCTGACCACTCCCAGCATCTCCTGGTCGCACTGCTGTGTGCAGTGTTGATGCTGGTGGCACCTCCTGCTTCGCATGCTCAGCAGGTCCAGCAGCCATGTGCTCTGCTTCCATCGCGGGTGGTGTCTCCCCCTCTGGCTGTTGGGCCACCGTGTGAAGCCTCCCCTCATGTCCCTGTGCTGAAACCTGCTCCTGAAGCTCCCTTTGGGCTGCCTGTCCCGGAGCACAAAGCCGCCACACATCTGGAATGAGAACATCCTCTTGCATCATCGTTTCCAGCTTTAGGGGGCTGAGATGTGACAGCACCTCAGAGACCAGGGAGGCCAACGCAGCATCATCATGGCCCTGGTTTAGTCCTAGACTCTGAGTTTTCACTCCGTTCCTCACCTCTGCCTCTAGCCTCTCTCCCTGTGACACTTCCAGACCGTGAGCTCCATCCAGAGGCTTCTCCTCTGCAGGAGCCCTCTCTCCCTGCAGTAATTCCTGTGCCTCCTGATTCTGCCCCTCAGGACCAATGCATGCTCCCAGTTTTGCTTCCAGACCAGGGCCCTCTGCAGGAGTGGCAGGCTCAGGACACAAAGCAGCCTCAGTTGGAGGGGGCACATCTGCAGCAGCAGCTCCTTCCCATGGGTTTGCAGTGGGAGATGGACCCAGAACTGCCTCCAAACCTAGAGTCAGGCCCTGCTCCCCTTCCCACATCCCAGCTACACCCAGAGGTGTCAGATCTACCTCTGTGCTCCCTCCTGAGCCTGATTTGGGCATCTGCTGATCTGTGAACAGCTGCACATCAGCATCAGCACTCTGGGTCTCCAGTGTGTGCAGGCTTTCAGCCTCCTCCTGTGGCTGTGCTCCTGCACCAGCCGCCTCTCCCTGTCGGCCTCCTGCCCCTTCTGGAGAAAGCACAGACTCCTGAGGCAGCCCATTCTCACCTTGCACTTGTGCCCCACCTTCCTCATCCTCCTTATTGTGAAGGGCTCTTCCCCAGAGCCTTCCCCATGGAGCCCCTGAGCTGAGACCCTCTGACAGCTGCAGATCTGCCTGGGCATCCTCTGCCTCCCCTTCCACTAACTCTGCTTTATCCCCCTGATCCAGGGGCTGCACCTCAGGATCCACACTCCCTCCCTGCTCTGCCCCTGAGGATGCAGCCTCACCCCAGGGCTGCAGATCAGCCTCTGGCCTTTCTCCTGAGGCTAATTTGAGCTCATCCCCCTCTGCAATCAGCTGCACGTTGGCACCAGTGCTTTGATCTTCCACTGTGTCCAGGATTAGAGCCTCCTCCACTGGCTGCACACCTGCATCTGTCCCCCTTCTCTGTCTGATGGTCACTCCAGACAGGTCAGGCACCAGCTCCTGCATCTGCCCACGCCCACCCTGTCCCTGTCCCCAGTCCCCAGCCCCATCCCTGGGCTGCACAAGTGCACCGTGCACCCCTCCCTGGGGGGTTTCTGTGCTGGCAGCCACACTCAGCTGAGTGTCTGCCCAGGAGTCCTCTGCCTCCATTTTCACTAACTCTGCTCTATCCTCCTGATCCAGGGGATGCACATCTGGAGCCACATTCCCTCCCTGCTCTGTCCCCATGGAGTCAGTCTGGATTAAGGGCTGCAGATCAGCCTCTGGTCTTTCTCCTGAGGCTAATTTGAGCTCATCCCCCTCTGCAATCAGCTGCACATTGGCACCAGTGCTCTGGTCCTCAGTAGTGTCCAGGCTTTCAGCCTCTTCCTGTGCTTGCCTGTCTTCACCAGCTCCTTCACCGTGCTCAGTTGCTGATCCGTGCAGATCAAGCACAGGCTCGTGTGGCAGCCCACGCTCTCTCTGTCCTTGTGCCTCATCATCCTTCTCCCCCATCTGAACATTTGTTCCAATTTCTCCTCCCCGTGGGACTCCTGAGCTGAGACCCTCTGACAGCTGCAGATCTGCCTGGGCATCCTCTGCCTCCCCTTCCACTAACTCTGCTTTATCCCCCTGATCCAGGGGCTGCACCTCGGGATCCACACTCCCTCCCTGCTCTGCCCCTGAGGATGCAGCCTCACCCCAGGGCTGCAGATCAGCCTCTGGCCTTTCTCCTGAGGCTAATTTGAGCTCATCCCCCTCTGTAATCAGAGGCACATTGGCACCAGTGCTCTGGTCCTCAGTAATGTCCAGGCTTTCAGCCTCTTCCTGTGCTTGCATGTCTTCACCAGCTCCTTCACTGTGCTCAGTTGCTGATCCGTGCAGATCAAGCACAGGCTCGTGTGGCAGCCCACGCTCTCTCTGTCCTTGTGCCCCATCCTCCTCCTCCACCTCCTCCAGCTGAACAGCTCTTTCACCCTCCCCTCCCCATGGAGCCCCTGGGCTGGGACCTTCATGGAACATCCTATCTTCCTGGGCATCCTCTGCCTTCCTTTCCAAAACCTCTTCTTTATCCCCCTGATCCAGGGGCTGCACCTCAGGATCCACACTCCCTCCCTGCTCTGCCCCTGAGGATGCAGCCTCACCCCAGGGCTGCAGATCAGCCTCTGGCCTTTCTCCTGAGGCTAATTTGAGCTCATCCCCCTCTGCAATCAGCTGCACGTTGGCACCAGTGCTCTGGTCCTCAGTAATGTCCAGGCTTTCAGGATTCTCCCTTAGTTGTAGCCCTGCACCAGCCCCCTCCCCCTGACCCAAGGTCACTGCACTGGGATGAGGCACAGGCTCGTGTGGCAGTCTGTGCTCACCCTGTCCTTCTGCCCCATCCTCTTTGTCATTCTCTTGGAGCTGAACAGCTCTTTCCCCCTTCCCTCCCTGGGGGTTTTCTGGGCTGAGACCCCCAGAGAGCTGCAGATCTGCCTCCACCAGTTCCAGTGCCTGAGACTTACCTGGGAACAGCCCACACAAGCCTGGGCTGCCCACAGGTGTTTCTGCAGGGGAAGGACCCTCACTGTGCACTGCAGCAGCCCCCATTTCTTCTCCCAGCCCTTCCTCTGGTTCACCCTTCTCCAGCTGCACACCTGGATCCATGCCCCCTCCCTGCTGTGTCCCTGGGGATCCAGCCTCATTCCAGACCTGCAGATCTGCCTCCACCTCTGCCAGCAGTTCCATGTTGGTGCTGCTCTGGGCCTCCATCAGTTCCACATCTGTTCCCACTCCTCCCTGCTCGTGGGTGGGTGGCACAGCCACTGCCAGTGGTTCCAGAGTGCCCACACTTCCTCTCCACCCTGCGCCTCCCCTGGCACACTCACCCTGCAGCTGCTGCTCTGTCTCCCTGGGCTCTGCTTCCTGCACCTCCTCTTCCTCGCCCCTGGCTCTGCTGCTCCCTGCACGCTCAGCTCGGGCTGGCAGCACCTCCAGCACTTTGGAGTCTGTGGTCTCTCCCCAGGGCTGCACCTCCGTCCTGGCACGCTCCTCGTCCAGCGCTCCTGGGCCAGGAGCCACCGTCACCTCAGGGACACCACTCCCATGGGCTGCTCCCACTTGTGCATCACCGCAGGATGGTGGCTCTGGCTCCAAATGCTCTCCCAGCTCAGTGTCCAGTTTCCCAGGGAGCCCCAGTGCTGGCTCAGCCCGTTCCTGCAGCGCTGTGCCCGAGGCCTGCACACGTTTACCCAGAGCCCTGCCTGACTGCTGCTCATCCATGGCAAGGCCCTGTCCCACTGCTACGCCTTCCTGCCCAGCCTCAGGTGGCCCCAGACCTGCCTCCAAATTTTCTCTCTGGCTTATCTCCACTTCCTCAGCTTCTCCCAGGAGTTGTGGTTTTGTCCAAGCTGTTGTTTCCTGCAGCCACTCTGCTCTCTCCACCTCCATCTGCACCTGCTCTCCTGCCTCCATGCTCTCTCCCTGATGCTCAGCCACATTCAGCACCATCTCCTCCACACCAGCACCCTTTCCTTGCAGGAACAGCATCCTCTCTGCCTCCTCTGGGCTCTCTCCCTGCTCTGCCCCTGGCTCCTGAGCCGTGCAGTGCCCAGCTCCTGCGGACGCACCAGCCTGTGTCACATCCGGAGCGTGAAGCTCAGCTGAGGCTGGCCCCTCTTGCAGGTCTCCTTCCAGCAGCTCATGATGGATGTGGCCAGGGAGGGTCTCCTGCAGGACCCCAGGGGTGGTTTCATGGGCGGTTGCTGCCTCTGGCCCCGTTTGGGGCTCAGCATGGTCCCAGGGGTGACAGGGAGTGTCTGCCAGGGGTGCACCCAGTGCCTGTGCCTTCAGATGTTTGCTCAGATCTGCTATTGCATCATTCATCTCTCTTAGCAAAGAGCTTTGGAAATAGACACCTTCCTCTTTTAAAGTTTCTGGGAAGGGGTCCTCTTCTGCAGAACTTGCTTTCCGCGGGGCTCCTGAAAGGTTTATTTCTGCTGGCAGCATTTCCCAAACCCTGGAAAGGGCAGAAAATGGGGGCAATGAACCAGCTCCCAGGTCAGGCTTCAGCTCCCTCCCATCCCCAGTCAGGCCCAGAGGGTTTCTGATCTACAGCCTCACCCCATCCCTCTCCAAACCTGATTTTATTTCCCCTCACTGCACTTGGAGTTCACACAGGCAGCAATGGGGGCAAGGGAAAGGGGAATGCACATGCAGGCAGCCAGACTCGGGGCTGCACCCTGGCCTCTGCCCAGTACCCATCTTAACATTGTCAGACAGGAAAAGACAGCTCTCAGCCACCTACAGCCAGTTCCTGAGCCAAGAGGGTGATGAGCTGGGATAAGAGATGTGAGCTCCAGGGTGAGAGATGAGTGGGTGGGAGAGGAGTGCTAAAAGGACAAATATCATTGTTTGCCTGGGGAGGGTGGAGGGAGGGCCTGGGGCTCAGCCCCAGCTCGCAGACCCCAGGGGCACACACAGGAGCAGCAGGACCCCTTACACTTGGTGGGTGCTCTTGGCTTTGCTCTCGCTGCTCTGGGATCCCAGCCTGATCCGCATCTCGGAGCGGAACTTCTCGCTCTTCCCAGGACTCAGCTGCAGGAAACAGTGGGAAGAGGAAAGAGAAAAATGCTTGGTGAGGGAGAATATCCACCTGAAATGATGTGGAGTTCTCCAGCAGGTATCCAGCTGTACCCACCCAAAATCTTGGGGGTACCAGAAGTAAGGTGGTGCAACCCCCTCCCTTCCCAAACATCTGTGCCAGCCCCGTTTGAGAGAGATTTTAGGGGAGGCAGTGCTGCAGGAGCACCCTGTGCTCTTGAGCTCCTCAGCAGTCCCAAATGGAACAGCACAAGGCCCAGGGCCCCCTGTCCTGTCCCCACACACCCAGCTGAAGTACCTGTGGGGACATTGGCACCTCGATGGGTAACTCTGCCACCACTCTGTCCCTGCAAACACAGAGCACAAGGGTCAAAACGGGAGCTCCATCCTCTCCACCACATCCACCCCAGCCCCAGAGCTGCCAGGGTAGTGATAGGGCAGGTCAGCAAAACCCACGATCCTTGGATCGGTCTATTGAGCCCTCCTGGGTGAAGGACACCCTCATCTCTCCGGCACTGCCCTCCAGGGACACATTCAGTGCCTGGTGCTGATAGTCCTGCTTTTTCCTCTGATGCTTTGCACGTCAAACCACGATTAACCTGCACCATGGGCATCACTGGAGCACCGTGATGGCTGAGGCCCATCCAAATCCTTCCCCATCCAGGAGGAAATGACGAGTGTGGGGACACACAATGCCACACCGTCACCCAGCTACTCACCCGGGCTCCCCCATGCGCTCCCAAGCCACTGTAGCCCTCATTGTCCTCAGGTGGCCCTGGGTCTGCTGCAGCTGCTGGTGCAGGTGCTGCAGGTGCTGCTGCAGTGCCCGGTTGCTCTCCTCCAGCTGCTGGTTCTCCGTGCTGGTGACTTGCTGGGAGCTGTGGAGGCTGCGGCAGCGCCGCTCCAGCTGCGGGATGGCAACCAGGACACTCAGAGCCAAAAATCCCCACGCTAAATAATTCATAATCACCTCCTCAAGACCCGGGGCTGAATTTCACACACCTCCCCCCCGTGGGTGGGAAACTCAACTTGTGTCCTCGAGGGATGGAGGGGAGTGCGGGGATGGGGGTGGCAAATGTGGTGTAGAGGGTCCTGTGTGGCAGCCTGCAGCAAGGGCTGCTGGGGACACACCGGGATCGGCTGTGCAGCACCGCGGGGTTGTTACAGCACAGCCCAGAGACCCCTGACTCACAAAGGGGGCTTGGGGCCAGCCCACCTCCATCTGCGCCGTGACCAAGCGCTGCACCTCCCTCTCGCTGGCGTCCAGCACTCGCTGCAGCTCCTCGCCCTGCTGGCGGCTCCGGGCCATGCTCTGGGGTGGCGCAAGGACACTGGCACCCTCTCACCCATCGGCAGCTGCCGAGGGGGTTTGGGGTGCTGGGTCCCCCCGGCAGGGACAGCAAGGGGGGCAGGAGGAGCCGGGGACCCACCTGCTGCCGCAGCCGCAGCTGCTCCTGCTGGATCTGCTGCTCCAGGAGCTCGCAGAGCTGCCGCACGTCCTTGTCGTGCTCAGCCACACGCCTGTGGCGACAGCAGGCCCGGGCAGGGGGGTGAGACCCCGCTCCAGGGGGTGCAGGCCCGGGGACCCCACACTGCCCTCGGGAGCCTCAGGCTGCGGCTGGGTTTGCCCGGAGGGCACCCAGCACGGACGCGTCCGGCAGTCCGAGTCCGGCCCTTTTGCCATCCCTTCGTGACTGTAGAGGGAGCCCGACCCCAAACATTGGCAAAACCTCTGCTCCGGCCGCTGGGGGATATGCTGAAGGCACGCAGGTTCCTCCGCACGGCTGGGGTGGCCCTCCAGGGCCCCGTCCCTGTCCCCATCCGTCCTGTCCCATCCCTGTGCGCTGTCCTGGGGTGACTCACTTGTTCAGAGTCAGCTCCAAAGCCTCCTTCTCGCTCCTGGCTTCTTGGATGCGGTGCCTCATCTTGGCCAGGAAGTCCTCCAGGTTGTCCAGCAGCTGGGGCTCATCCTGCCGGAGCTTCACCCAGAGCTGCCAGATCTCCTGTCTGCAGGGAGAGGGGTGTTTTGGGGTGAGCATTCCCCCAGAAGCCCCAAAGCCCCAAAGCCAGGCCGGCTGAGGCACTTCACTCACACTTTTTGAGGTGTGTGAGGGCAGATGAGCTCTGGGGTCGCTGTGACCCCACTCCTGTGCTCAGGCCAAAGGCACCTCCAGGGCATTTCTGGGCTCCCTGCCTGTGTGGGGATCTCCTGCCCCAAGCCTTTCCCCCTCTATCCGTCCTGCAGGACACCCATGGGTGCCAAGCAGGGCACTTACTCTTCAGAGAGGTTGTCTGTGCCCAGCTGCTCCATAAAGGCAGCGAAGTGTCTGCGCTCCTCGCTGTCCCCCACTTCCAGCGCCGGGGCGGGGAGCACCAGCTGCACCCTCCGGGACGCCGTCTTCCTCCGTCGGTGCTCCCTGGCAGCTTTTTGGGAGCTCAGGAACTGCCCTGCTGACAGATACCCCAAATCCTCGGTGCCCAGGCAGGGCAACAGCAAAGCCCGAAGCCCAACACTCCCCCCTCCACATCTTCAACAAAGCGGTTCAGCACAGCAGGACCCTGCACCAGGTGAGCCAAGGGCTGAGAGCTGGTCATGGGGACAATTCATCCTGTGCCACACAGCAAAGGCAGCACTTCACATCCCCCAGGAGAGTCCCGGGATCGTGTCCAGGACCAGCCCAGGCTGCACTTACGGAGCCCAGCCGTGAACTCCTCTGTGCCCAAGCGCCCGGTGCCAGCGGCATCCAGCCCATCGAACACAAGCTCCAGCTCCTCCCTGCTGCACGGCAAGCCTTCCTCCTGCAACTTCTAAAACCAAAGCAAATCAGGGTAAACCCCCCCCATCACACCATCTCCAGCGACCCCAGCAGGGCTGGAGCCCAGGGGACAGCCCCATCCTCACCTGCATGTCCGAGCGGGTGACAACTCCTGCCTGCTCTGTGTCCCTGTCGCTGAGCAGGTGCTGCACCCTCTGCACGATTTCAGATGCCCATGGTGGCTCCTCACCGGGGCCCTCCTGCAGCTGCTTGCGCCGGCTGGAGCCCAAGCGCCGGCCCTTGGCGCCCGCCCGGCGCTCGGACATGGCCTGGCCTGGCCTGGTGGGGACACTCGGCCAGCCCTGCCCTCGCTGGACACCTTTGCTCCAGCCTGGTAGGAGACAGCAGAAAGGGAGCAAGCTGGAAGTTCATTTTGCTGCTCTCAAGGGCCCAAACCCTGATTGCTGAGAAGAGTTTGGCAACAGGAAGGGAAGACAAGCCCTTATCTCTGATTGCACGGCGCCAATGGAGCCTTGGAACTGCAGCAGACACGGCTGCTCCTGCCAGCCATCCCAGGGGCTCCCAGCCCAGCTCCCACCTGCTGAACACTCCTCCTGCCACCAGCCAAGCACCCATCCCAAATCTCCCCACGCTCTTCCCTGGCTGTGGAGGATGCACAGGGCACCAGCACCAGCACAGGCCACCCAGGAGGTGACACCAGCAAAGGAGCAGCCGAGGTGATGCTGGAGGTCTGAGCAGGACGTGCTGGTTCCACCTGCCTTCTCAGAGCTCAGCAGCACGTTTTAAAATTCCTCCCCCAGTTTTCACAGCTGTGAGTCACCTCCGGGCAGAGGGCAGGAGGCCTCGGGGGCTTTCCGTCACGCTGCTGCTCGCCCGGGCTTGTGCGGCCTGAGCTGGGGACCCCCAGTGCCCTGTCCCCAGCCTGGCTGGGTGGCCGTGTCACCGACAGCCACCACGCCATCCCCAAGAGGGGCTGTTCTTTGCATGGCAAAGCCGAAACTCCGAGGGAAGGAAACCACAGCCGTGGGGAGCGGTGACGCAGAGCCAGGGCCGTGCTCGGTCTGGCTGAGCCCGGCTCTCCACTCCCAGCCTGGGGGGACAGCAGCTCCTCCAGCCCTCTGCCCCCTCCTTTTGCCATGAGAAACAGATCCTGCTACACCCCAGTGTACATCAGAAATGGGAACAGGGCCCAAAACCAGCCCCAACCCCTTAAAGCAGGAGGGTCTTGTGGAGTTGCTGGATTCCCACAGGACCAGAAACACCCTTGTGGTGGTCTGAGGCTCAAAGCCAGCAGAAGTGGGAGCTCTGGGGGGCAGGGGGGTTGCTCAAGGCATGGAGAAGCCCCTGGTTCCCGTTCCAGCTCCAGGGCAGCTGAGCTGGGCTGAGCCCACAGCATGATGGAGGAGCTGAACGACAGGGGGATGGGATGGGATGGGACGGGACGGGACGGGACGGGACGGGATGGGATGGGATGGGATGGGAATTGTGCCCCTCCCCCCCAGCCATGCAGGTCCTGCCATGGCATCACCAGCTCCCAGTGTCCTGCCTCTCTCCACAGCACCCTGTGCTGCTCCCAGCCCTCAGAAAGGAGTCCCCAGCCATAGTCCCTCACAGGCAGCAGGAAAAAGCCCCCTTGGATCACCAACAGCGAGAAAAAACCCTTATTTCCCTCACTTTTCTATTTCTTAAGGTGGTGCCCAAGCCATCCCCAGAGCAGCAGGACTTACCCTCCCCACGAGGGACGCTCAGTGTGGGGCACACGGGGCCGAGGGGCTCCCCAGGTCAGAGGGATGCTGGTCCCACCCCGCTCTCATCTCTCTTACTCAAGGCACTTTCCGTTCTGGGGTGACACCAACTGCCGGTGCTCACACATTTCCTGTTTTCTGCGTCGCAAGTGGGGTGCAGGAAGGACCCATCCAGAGGCTCACGGTGTCCCCAAAGTCCCCACATCCCAAGGCACCTCTGCAAAGGCACTGCCAGTGCCATCAGGAAGGGCAGCAAAGTCCCTGTCCCTTCCTGGTTTGCAATGGTCTGGGGCTGGGGGGTGTTTGGAGTGGGGGGAAGAACAGCAGACAAACAGCAAATGTTATTTTAGAGCTCCAAATAACCCAAAATACAAGATTATCTATAGCCCACATATTATAACGTCCTACCAAAGACAGAACAACCTGAAAATCCCCCCTGTGGAGGCTCTTTGGCCCCAGCATTTGAAGATGTCCCCCCTGTGCTGTTCTCTAATGTTTTTTTTTTAAGGCTCCTGGCTGAATTATAAACTTGGCTTTAAACTGAGCACCAAACCCACCGGCTGCTGCAGCCACTCTGCTTCATGAGGGACAGGGGGATCAGATGGACCACAAGCATTTTTCCTGCTCTTTAACTGCAAAACGTGAAGAGAACTCAGGCAGGAGGAAACACTGTTATCTCTAGGGCATTACTCAAACAAACATCCCCCGGCCCACGGCAGATGTGAGCCCAGGCTCCCAGGGCCGGAGCTGTGGGGTGGAAGCTGATGCCCCAGCTCTCTCTGCCCATCTAAACAGGTGAAATCCCTCACTGGGAACCAGCCACAGCCTGCTCATTTGCTGTTTAACCTAAGGGAGCAGCAGCCAGCTCAGGTCCATCCGCTCCATCAGGGCCAACGAAAGCTCAGCTGGATCTTCTCCACACTCTGGGCAAAGCTGGTGCTGCTTACCCCAAACTGAAGCATCCCCTCGGTCAGGCTGGGGAGCTCAGCGCATCCCCTCACCCTCCAACCCTCTGCAATGTTTGTTGCTGCACAGAGAAGGCTGGATTTTGGCTTTCCCCAAGGATTTGAGGAGAAGATTTTCCCTTTTGAAGGGAAAACCCTAAATATCCGTGGGAGAGCTTAATTTGTGCCCTCTGCCCAGCAAGACTCTGGCATTGTGTTTCCAGTGGATTAGCAGTGGTCACCAGAGGGCACAGCCCGGGAGGGAGGGCACGATCCAACCCCGAGGAGATGCTGGAAGGTGCCAGTGAAACAGGATTGAATGTGGACAAGGGAAGGGAAGCACCTGCCCCTCCCCCTGTGGGGGTTTGACCCTACTTTGTGCTGAGGCCAGGCTGGGGTGGGAGCAGTAAAACACAGCCTGGGCTGAAAGTGGGAGCTGCTGGGAGCCCATCACTCTTTTGTGTCCCAAAGCTGGGGGACACAGTCCTGGAGTGTCCTGGGGACTGAGAGCTCAATCCCTGGTGCCCAGCAAAGCCAGAACCTGGCTCTTCTCAGAGCCACAAACATGGACAAGGGGGTTTCACTGATTTATTTCTCATTTCCTTCATTGCTACTGCTCCTGGTAAATGGGAGGTGACAGCAGGGGGGAGCTCCTGGCAGCAGCCAGGGGGCTTTGGAAGGACTGACATAAGGGGAAAGATTACAGGGGCTAAATCTGTAGGGTTTGACTGAGCAGCAGCTCAAAGGCTGCGTGTGTGTCAAGGGCCATGGGCCCGCACGGATGTCACCCCTCACTCCAGGGACAGGCAGAGGCTTTAGGGATCCTCAGCTGAACAATGACACGAGGCTGTTCCTTGCCATCAGCTTTCTTTTCATCTGGATCCTCTGCAAATCAGGTGATTTCTCACATTAACCAGAACCTGAGTCTGCATCCAAGCCTTGCTCAGTCCTCCAAGGAAGCAGCCAGTGGTAGAGACATCCCTGACTCCCCTGGGATCTCGGTGTCACCCGGGAAATGCCACTGCACATTTCCACCAGCAGTGCCACCATATGCTCTTGTGTCCCCATCGCACAGCGTGGGTCACCCTTGTGGCCTGGGCAGCCAGCATCCCTCTAAAGGGGTAAGGGAGGGGAGCAGCTTGCCCGTGGCTAATGGCCACTTGCACCACGGGACTGGGTCCTGAGGGCAAGGGGGAACAGGGTCACAGTGGGGAAGGGGGAATGATGGGGGCAACAGAGGAGCCACAAGGGCCTCCAGGGACATCCCACACAGACAGCACTGGCTTCTGCTGGGGACAGGGTGGTAGCACCAGACCACTGTCCCCAGGGAAGGGGGTCAAGCACAGAGGATGTGGCAAGGTTTTATCCCTCTTAGCCCTCACAAAGGCAGATCCCAGCTCAGGGCTGCACCCCCTGAGGGATCCCCAGCCTTTGGAACACCCCCCTCCCCCAGCCAGGCCCTGCTCCCAGTCGCCCACATTAACCCAGAATGCCTTTGCACAGGTGTTTATTCAGAGTTAACACTTACAGACAAACAGGTATTTCCCCTCTCCCCACATCACTTAATAGCATTATTTTAAATATAAATAAACATTTAATGCTGGGAGCTTGGCAGCTTCACCGACAGCAAAGTGCATCGTGGTGCAAGGTGGGAGATCAACCCTGTCCCTTTTCTTCCTGGGACCATCTTGCACCAGTTTCCAGAGTCCAAATCCAGCAGAGCAGGAGATGAACTCCATGAAAGTGCTGAGACTTGACAGTGTCGAGTCCCTCAGGGACTCATCCTTCAGTGCTGGAACTGAGCAGCCTCTGCTCCAGGCCACCCCTTGGTCCCAGAGCAGAGCCAGGTAAGGGTCCTCTCCCTGCCAGCCCCAAAGGAGAAAAAGTCCAGGAAAACAAGCTACAATTCCTTATTTCAGCATCATTCCTGCTGCCGAGCAGGACTTCTTCCTAGAGGAGCCCAGCAGAGCCAGAGCAGGGGCTCCCCAGCCTGGTGTCAGTGTTGAGGGAGGCAGGGACACAGGGGCAAGCAGCACCACTCAACAAGCCAACAACAAGGTAAGAAAGTGGGATGTGGGGCCAGCAGAGTGCAGGGGATCCCAAAGCCTCCCGGGGGCAGTGTTGGTGCCCCGGTGGCTGCTCCGGGGAGTCACCCCAAGGAAGGTTTGTCCAGGGAACAGCTTCCTCTGCCCAGAGCCGTGGGAAGGAGCAACCTCCACATCACTCTGCTCCCACACACAGAGAAGTGTTCGGGTCCATCCTGTTGGGACAGAGGGCCACCCCCATGTGCCAGCAGCAGGGGTGTCCCGGGGCTCTACAGTCCACACCAATGACTTTTCTTAAAGATATCTGGTGCCACCAGGTGGTTGGGACACAAGTGTCCCAAAGGACCAGCCCCTGGGCAGGGGACAGACCACGGCTGGACAGCAGGATGGCACAAGGACGCTGTTTGGAGGCACAGGCACAGGGCAGAGGACGCTGTTCTGCAGGCAGGGCAGTGCCTTAGATCCACCAGGTCCATCTCAGTCCTCCTCCAGCCCCACCGTGGGGCTCCTCCTCTACATTGCACACAGTGAAGGTCCCTCAGGACCCCAGAGTTACTCATAAATAGGGAACTACAGACTCTACATTGCTACAGGTGAGCACAGCACAGGGCGGGGGAGCCACGCTCGCTCCGGTGGTGGCAGCTGCCCCAGCGAGTCACGGCCGGGGCCGGGCAGGGACGATCCTCCGCTTGGCACTGTAGAAGTCTGGAAGGAAGAAGGAAAGGGTTGGAAAGTGTCTCCAGCCCGCTGGGAGCAGCAGAGCAGGAAGAGGGAGGTGTCCCCAGGGAGGCTCCCCAAAACCAGGCCAGGTGGTTTTCACCCTAAAGCCCCCATGCAAAGCTGCTGGAGAGCAGAGCTGTGAGTCTGCATCATCTCTGCTGTTTGTCTCATCTGCAGTTCTACTCCAGGCCCTGACCATGGAGGATAGGAAGACATTTTCACTGTGAGGGAGGTGAGACACTGGCTCAGGTTGCCCAGTTCTGGGTGCCCCAACCCTGAAAGTGTTCAAAGCCAGGTTGGATAAAGGCTTGAGCAACCATAGTGGGAGGTGTTCCCGCCCATGGGACCTTAAAGATGATTTTTAAGGTCTATTCCAACCCCTTAAAATTCTGTGATTCTATGACTGGGTCAGGCCATTGGAAATGAAGGTGATGAATTTGGGGGCATCTTCAGCTACAAAACCCACAGGCCCAATGCCAGTCCCCTGCACAAACCCAGCAGCCAAAAGGCACCAAGCTGGTGGCCTTTTTCCCTTTGGAAGATGGGCTCTGCTTCCCTAGGAGAGATCCAGGGAGGGTGGGACCCCTCCCCAAACCCAAGAGCCAGGCAGGGCTCTGGCACCCAAGTCCCCTCTCTCTGTCCCTGCCATGACATCAATGCCACCAAGCCCCCAAGGAGTGACACCTACCCCCAGACTCACCTTTGATCGTGGTCTGCCCACGTTTCAAGCTCTGCAGGGAACCAGCCTTGTAAACCTTCGAGCTCTGCTGAGCCTCCTCAGGGCAAATCCTGCCAACACGGTCCTTGGGGGGGACCCTGTGGGCCAAGGAGCTCCTGCTGTCACTGCTGATGACAGCCCTGACCAGGCTGTGAACCTCCTGGGGCGTCTGCTCAGCCACCAGGATCCTCTCCCACTTGAACGGCCCTTCCAAGGGAGTCTCTGTCTCAAAGTTGAAGTTCCAGCGCTGCTGAGCTTCTTCCAGCTGTTGTTTCATCTTGTCCTCAAAGTCGTGCTGGAGCTGCTCGTGGTCCACGGGGCCAAAGAGGTTCCTGCAGGCCTTGCTGCTGCATGGGGTCTGCCCAGCCCTGCTCTGGGACAGCGGCATCGTGGCGGCTGCGGGGAAACCAGAGCGAGTTACAGGGGTTGGGATGACGGGAGCAAACACAGGGGAGTGCTGGCCACCAGGGCAAAGCACATGGTAGCCAAGGTGGGACAAGCTGGGCTGGGTCTGCAGTGAGGCAGTTCAGAGGGGACTGACACATCTGGACTCTGACTTCGGAGATTTTAGCAAAGACTTGAGCACGGCTGAGGTCAGACACAGCCCAGTGCGAGACAGGAGGGTGGGGAAGGTGTCAACATTCCCTACTCCTCCTCCAGCAGGCAAAGCCCTGCCAGGTTGGAGCATCCAGCACCTTGCTGCCACAGACTCCACCCAGAACACCCCTTGGGGCACCAGCCTGAGAGCCACACCAGGATGATGCTCCCCTGGTCCCCAGACACTGCCCAACCTGCTCATTCCCACTTCCATACAGGCAAGGGCAAGTTGGCACACGGGCCAGTGAAGCAACAGGATGTTTTTCTGGCCAGTTTCTTCATCTCAAGAACTCAGACCCGGTGGTAAGGAAACCTTCAAGCAACTGCAAGAACATGCCACAAGCTTGACCACTTTGTTAACCACCCTCCTTATCTGCAAGGAGCTGTTGGGTAACCAGAAACAAGACCTTGTTTGTTTTTTTTCAAATCGGTGCCAAAAGCCTTGACCTTCCTAGTAAGTGACAAAGCCTTTCCATCCGAGCAGTCCTCCCCCTGACACACATGTGGGGATAATGGACCCCTCACTACACCCCACTTATGAGGAACCTCGACATAGAATCAGAATTGTTAAGGTTGGAAAACACCTAAAATATCGAGTCCAGCTGATAAGAGTCAGCACTGCTCTGGGATTTGAGTTTTCAGAGCTAAGGCTTGCCCCTGCTTTGACAGCCACACTCACTAAATCAGCTTTAAAAGGGGAGATTCATAGCACCCATTTCCCACCTAATCTGGGACTCTCAAAGCCAGGCCACAAAAGATCCTCCCCAGCCCCAAACGTCCCCAAGAAGTGAGTTCTCAGCCTCCTGCAGGGAAGATTTCTCCCCAAACTCAGTACCTGCAGCCCCTCTGGATTGCCTGTGCCACAGTGTCTTCCCCACATTCCACCCCTTGAAGTGTGCAAGAAGTGACTGAATGTGGCACTCAGAACTGTGGTTTACTTGACAAGGTGTGGATCGGTCAGATTTTGGACTCGAGGATCTTGGAGGTCTTTTCCAGCCTTAATGATCCAGTGATTCTATTACCAGGCATGTCACCAAGCCAGTGTGCCAGTGGGCAGCAGGGGAGTGCCCAGCCCAGGGGCTGGGGGCCACATTCAGTCCCTGTGGCCACCTCCGTGGGCACCCTGTGCTCAGACTCAGCACCCCGAGTAAAAATAGAAATCCAGCTTCCTATCTCCGGGCAGTCTGAGCACACAGACAAGGGTGACCTCACTGCCAGGCAAGTCCCAGCATGTCCAGGCAAGCCCGGGCAGGTAGTGGGAGGGGGACACGTTCCGTCACCCTGGCCACACACCCCCCAGCCCTCCCCGCCTGCGTCACGAGCCGATGTCCCCATTCTCAGGTCAGCGACGCGACTCAGGTGCCACCCTGGAGCCTCAAGATAACACCCTCGCCCTGACTCACGTCTGCAGATTGCCAAAGCCACCAACGAGGGAGGGACCGGGGCCGGGTCATCGTCCCCTCCCATGGGGCTGGTGCCGCTTCCAGCGACCTCTGCCCAGCAAGAGCCCCGAGGCTCCCGGCAGCCGGCAGGAACCCCAAGATTTGGGCGAGGAAGCGGCAGGTGCACGGCCCCATTAAAACCTCTTCCAGCCGAGCTGGGTGATGAGAGCACCCCTGGGGGACACCCAGCGGGGCTCCACGGACACCTGCGACACCCAGGACCAGTCACACCAGTTTGGGGAAGGCTGGGCGAGCAGGAGGGGCGGGGGGCACCCGCGTCCGGGAGTGGCTGAAGCCGCTGATCGCGCGCAGAGAACGCCCGGCTCATGACACCGATGGGCCCGGGGGGGCTGGCACGGGGGTGGCCGGTCCCCGCCCGGACCCGCAGGATGCTCGGTGGCGGGACCGCGCCCGCACCGCGCTCCGCACGGCACCGCACGGCACCGCACGGCACCGCGCAGCACAGCACCGCGCCCCGCACGGCACCGCGCAGCAGCGCGCAGCACCACGGGGCGAGAGCGACCCAGCCCGGCCCGGGGGCTCTGCATCCCCCGGGGGGCTCCGGGGGCTCCGCACCGCCACCCCGGCACCGCCACCCCGGCACCGCCACCCCGGCACCGGGCGCGGCCCCGCTCTCTCCCAGCGCCGGGGACGCGGCCCCAGGCGGAGCCACCCCCGCTACGGCGTCTGCCCCGCTCCAGGCACCGGCGCTTCCCGGGGAAACCGGCGCTTCCCGGGGAAACCGGCGCTTCCCGGGGAAACCGGCGCTCGCCCTCCCTCCCTGGCCAGCGAAAGACCGGAGTCGCCAGTCACGGCCGCGCCCGGTCCCGCCCGCACTCACCGCCGTCTCCCCGCGTCTGCCGGTGCCCGGCGCGTCCCCGGCCTTTATAGGGAGGGCGGGGCGGAGCCGGGAGCCGGTCCCGGCGTCGCCCGGGATTTCCCTCCCGCCCCGCCCCGGACCGGCCCCACGGCAGCCACCCCCGTCCTGCGTGTGCCCTCTCACCCCCACCGCTCCTTCCTCTCCCGTCCCGGTTCCCGGGAATGTGCGCGGTGCCAGGGGAGACCCGGGCATACCAGGACCGTGGGCACCGGGACACCCTTGCTAGGGACGGCGGGGACCAGTGTCAGGGGATACAGGGACCCCCCTCCTTGGGGAGTGCAGGGACACCCCTATAGCAGGAGATGGAGGGACCCCCATCAGGGGGAAGGGGGAACCCCTTCCTAGGTGGGTGCAGGGACCCGGCATCAGGGATCAGAGGGAAACCTCAGCCAGGACATAAGGGCCCTCCTCCCTGGGAGGTGCAGGGAGGTGTATTCCCATCAGGGAATACAGGGACCCCCCCCCCAACACGAGGAAATGCAGACTCCCTTCCTAGAGGGGCCAGGAGACAGGGAGATGTCTCTGTGAGGGATGCAGAGACCTCCTTGTCAGAGGGTACAAGGAGCCCCCGGCAATGCAGCCAGGGTGCCACATTCCAGCCGGGAGATGCAGGAGTTCAGCCAGCTCGAAGGGGTCCCGTCCTACCCAGGCTGTCCCACCCACCGGGCCACTGTAGGAAGGAGATTAATGGATCAAGGAAGGGTGGCTCAGCCCCTCGGGGGTGCCAACCTGAGAATCACACGGTGATGATTCTCCCCTGGCCCCCAGGCACTGCGCAACCCATCCCCGGGCCGCCCCCAGTCTCTCCAACTGAATTGTCTCCCCCAGGCCTGGCTCTGCTCCACCAGCTGAACCCCAGCACCCGCTGTGGGTGGAAAAAATTGTTTGGAGTAGAATCTGCTGCTCTGAGTCCTGCAGATGTCCAGGCAGGGATGAGGAGGAGGAACAAGTCTGTGCATGTCCTGCAGGATCCTGTGGCAAGGATTTGAGGGGATCTGGGGCTTAGCTGGAAAATGCATCCAAGGAAAGGTGTGAAGACAGGTCAGCTTCTGCTGGGGTTACTCTGCGGGCCTGGAGGGAGCTGCCCTGAACCTGGCCGGTGGCTCCATCCCTGCCTGGCAGCCCGAGAAGGGAAGGGATGCCCTCGGAGCCAGCCCCGCGGGGCACAGGGGCTGTGTCCTGCCAGCCCAGACCTCACGGCTCGGGCACATGGAGACAAACACACCCTGCTCCCGTGGGCACAAGGAGGTGACAGCACAGTTCCAAGTGACAAAGACTATGTTAAAGTGATCCCTTGGGAATGCCAGGTCTCCTCGAAAGCCCCTGCAGGCAGCAGGTACCGGGGTGCTGAGGAGGACCCTTGGTGTGCAGACCACTCCTGCTTTTTCCAGCTGGACTAGCAGATTCCCACTGGCCAGGGCAGCTGGAAAATATGTCTGGGCATGTTTGACTGGAGGCTGCCACAAGCTGCAGGAGGATTTCACAATTACTCGTCCCCACTCCGTGGAGCTGTGCCAAGGTGCTGGAATTTGGTTCAGTGGTGGCTGTCCAATCCCCCAGAGAGGCACAGTTGGATGGACAGGAAAGGTGAAAGGAGGATGGGGAATGGGATATCATCTTAAATTCATGCTACACTGCTGAAAACCCATCCTGTAAAGATGCAGTCTGGACTTAAAGGCTCCAAAATTCATCCTTTCTGTTTGCAATAGGCAGGGAGAGGAGGGGGCAAGTTGGGACAGGGAAGTTGTCACTAGTTTTTCCACCTAGGAATGATTTCTGCTCCTGGGTGCAAGGAACAGCGTTCAGAGCCTCATGCAGAGGTGCTGGGTGCTTGCGGATCATTTCCTTGCCAAGCTCCAGCTCTGCTCCAGCTGCAGGTGTGGGTTTGCTCCCTCTGGATGTGAGGGATGCAATTGGCACCGCCCCAGCCCAGGCATCCCCCGGGTCAGTGCAGCTCCAGTGCCACCTGGGACTCTGGGATGAAGCAGCATTTACCAGAGGATGCTCTCTGCTTAAAACACATCCCTTTTTCTCCATAAAAGGCCCCCTCCCTCCTGCCCCGCAGTGCACAAAAGGAAATGGGAACATCAAACCAGCAGCTTTTTGAAGTGGCAGAGGAAGGAGCTTGTGCAACCCAGAGTGGCCCCAGAACCATTGGTGCAAGACTGAGGGATTCAAAAAGTGAGATAAGCCGACCAGCCTGGCTGCTGGGAACATCCGAGTTACACCAGGGGTTCATCCCAGGACTAAACCAGCGAGAAAATCAATCAAATACAGATGTTCCCTTAGGAAAGTAAGTCTCAGTGATTTTTTGGTGGGGTGAGGGTTCACTCCCCACACCCCGGGATGGGGGTATGGGCAGGTTTCTGGCTCTTGCAAACTCCACTCTCACTTCCCTTCCTCCGGGAGAGGGGAGCTCCAGCCACGCCGGCTTCCGAGGAGACCTCAGCCAAGTGGGTTATTGGAAATGGGAAGTGGGGAGAGGGATGGTGTCAGGGTCTGGGTCAGGAAGTCCATGGGCATGTCTGCAGTGGCATTACCAGAGAAAAAAAAAAGGGGAGTTGGGGCGGGGGAAGAGTGATTAAGAAGGCAATACAGGAACTTAAAAAAAAAAAAATAGAAAATCCCAAAGGTAATTCATGGTGTTTGATCCCACAACACCGAGGAGGAGGAAGAGAAGGAGGAGGAGGGCAGACACAGGACTGGGGACCAGGATCAGCGCCGAGGGCTGATGGGCTATTTCCTTCTCACCATTTATAGCCACAGTGTGGGATCTGTCACCTCCCCTGTCCCGGGCTCACTCTCCCCAGGGCTCCCAAACCCCCACCGGGGAGGAGTGCGGTCGTGGGAGAATCCATGTTTATCATTTCCTTGAATAACCCGTCCCGATGCCTGGAAGCAAAAGGAATATATTAAACGACTGCATATTTCACAGCCTTCAAAGGAACCCCCTTCCCAGCACCGGGGGCACTCAAATACTGAGCAGCAGCTGCTACCTCAGCCAGGGAGCCCTCGGGAGCATTTCATTCCCAGGGGATCTCCCCAGGTGGGTCCTGCAGAAGCCGAAGGGGGTGGAAGCCTGAGCAGACACGGAAGCAAACGCATCACTCAGGGCAGGCAGAGCCGGAGTGTGACTCAGCCCATCCGCGCACAGCCTGGGATCCGTCAGGGAACGTGCCCGGGCACATCGCTTCTCACTGAGGCTCGTCCCCGTCCCGTGTCCTCCTCTCACTCGGGAAGCAGCACCCCCAAAAGCCACGGGGACACGGGGGGCAGTTCCAGCGTGGAGCAGGGAACGCCTTGGGTCTGCTGGAGGAATCAGGGTTGGAATGCTCCAGCCTTGGATAGGATGGAGAACGGGGAAACGTGGAACTGTGTTTACAGGAATAACACTCTGAGGGCCACCCCGTGCTCATCAGGACTGTTTTAAAAGCACACAGATGCCCACGTGTAGGGATTTGACACGGTTTTGAGATTTAGTGGTCAAAGGTCTACGTGAAGAGGACTTTTTGGGGCGGGGAAGTAATATTCCTGTTAGATCAACCAGCATAGAGGGGAAAACAGCAAAGATTTGGGCAGATGAGTATCCCTCAGGTCTTTTGGAATGGAGATGGCAGAGATCAGGGCACACGTTTCTCAAGGTGAGATAAACATAAACTCTGCAAAAAGGTGAATTTCTACCCAGGGAAACACCCTGAAAATGGGGGGAACTAATACAGGACCTCTGCCCCAGCACAGAGAGAGGGGAGGTAAGCACACGGGGCCGGGGTTCAGTCCTGCAGAACGCACCATCCTACACCCCAAATGTCCAGCCAGGGCTGTGTCCCACTCCATGGGGCACAGGGGTGATTTTTTTCCGCTCCTTAAACAGCTTTTATTTGCCAGAACATCTCAGGCAGGTGGAAATTACTCAACTCAGGACAGCAGATTGCCAGTGACAAAGTCCCGAGTATTCCGACACTAAAAAGCCTCTTCAGCAAGATTTAAATCACCAAGAGTTTTTTCTCTGTTTTTTTTTTTTTTATTATTTTATTATCTCTGCTAACAAGCTTTTTTCTTTTAAGTGGGAAAAGTGAAGGCTCTTAATGAAACCCTCACGCTCCAGCAGAAGTCTAAATGAACCCAGTGTTCAGCTGGAGGGCGTTTATATCCCAGCGAAGCCTGTTTTCCCATCAGCTCTTTGAAGTGCCCTATTAAGTGATTTTATACTAATAGGATTTTCCCAGGAAAGAAAGACAAGAATGACAAAACGCTGAATGCTTGATTAACTCTGCCCCTAAAAGAACTCGGATCGTGTTAATTGACTGTTCCCCTGCCATATCCAGCCCTTGTTTGCCCCATTTATGAAGGCATTTTGATGAGACACCAGACCCAGCAGAGTGGAAATAGAGTCCCACCAAGCACAAATAGGGGATGAGACAGTCCTAAAACAAGGCCTTTGCTTACTGGAAATATTCCTGGATGCGGGAGCCAGGCTATGAATCGGTTGCTTCATTCGGCCCCTCACTCATTTTCATCCAAGATTGTTTTTAGCCCCATTCATAGTCATTAACGTAATTGCTTCACTGACTTTCCATGAGCAGCTTGGAAGCTTTGTGGGGTTTTTTTTGCTGGCAGCAAAGGCCTCATTGTTCGGAGTACGGCCGGGCGGCCGCAGTACCTGGCTCCAAACCCTGCACCCGGCTGCCCCTTTATTCCCTTGCTGCTCCACCTCATTGCCCACGGCCCCGGAGCACGGCAGGACGGGGCAGACACCGGAGGGGACACAGACACCCACTGGGAACCAGGGCGAGCGGCTCCAGCCTCTTGCAGTGCTTCCTGCAGGGAATAAGGTCCATCCAAAATGCTCACTGGGGGCTATTTTACAGCCAGCAGTTCCTCAGGGGCATCTCAGTGAGGGCAGGGGGAGGAACAGCAGGACCTTACCCAGCAGGATAAGCAAGTGGAGGGAGCGTGGGGCAGGACTGCTCCTGTCCATGCAGCTCACAGGTGCCCAGCCCTCGGTGCAGCCCAGCCCCTGGAAGCTGTCAGTGGGTGTAACTTCTTCCCAATGCACAGCACGTGTGGCACCGTGCTGCTGCTGAGGAGTTTGCTACTCTCCAAGCCATGGATGGTTCAAAATCCGCTGGCAGCTCGATCTGGCCCTTTATAGCCACGAGAAGGAGGTGAGGATGGGGAGCTCTGACTAAGCACTTGCTCACGATGTCACCTCTGAAACAACCCCGATTCCATGGGGCACCCTCTGCCTGGAGCACCCAGACACCAGGATGGGGCGTCTCCACTCTCAAATGCTGGGAGTTTGGGTTGTCCCACACAAACCTGGGCTCTGGGACGTGCACGCTGGCCCATTTGCCCATCCCAGCACCCGCTGGCTCAGCGTGTGTCACCGTCTCCTGGGATCTCCAGTCACACCTTTCGGGAATGCCCCAGTCCAGCACTGCCTCGTGATTCACTTTGTGCTGGGGGGCGAGGAGTGAGGCTGGGCGTGGGCAGAGGGAGGGAAGGGGCACAGCCAGGGGCAGGCAGACCCTGAACATGTTGTGAAATGGGATCTGTAGGAGGGCAGGACCAGGACCCAGACAGACAGACAGACAGACAGAGCTCTGCCTTGCGCGGTGACTCGTGCACAGCCCAGAGCAGAGCAGAGGTAATGGGAGGGGACAGCTGAGATGGCAATAAAGGCAGGGGTGACGATATGGCAGCCACCACCCTGACACGGGGTAAGGGTCAATTGCACTTTTCCTCCTACATGTCAGTCAGGCAGAGCAGGATATCCAGGAATGGGGATGGAGGAGCGGATTTCACCCCGCTGGCCCCTCGAGCTGGGCCATGGGGGTGGACATGCTTCACACACTAGAGGGGCTCTGCCCAGTTCCACAGAGATTAAAGTAGGGGAGTTCCAGGTGCCAAAATAAAAATTTCTCTTTCAGTTTCAGGAAAAGAAAGAAAAATTGCTGGAACTTGGAGCTGTGGTCAGCAGTGCCACAGAGGATGGAAACAGGGTTTAAAATGTTCTGTACTTCACCCACCATAGCGATGCTGCACCAGAGCCCTTCCCACCTCTGCACAAACCTTGGCTTTGCAGAACACTGAGAGATTTATAGATTATCAATTGTAAATCCACAACGGGAGCAGGAGGGAGGCAAAGGGAGAGAGAGGGATGTTGTAAAGCTGGGAAGTGCCCCTGCCCCTGTGCTGAGCACTGCTAAGGCCACAACTTGAGTCCTGGGGTCAGTTTTGGGCCCCTCACAGCAAAAAAGACATTGAGGGGCTGGAGCGTGTCCAAAGAATGTAACAGAGCTGGGGAAGGGTCTGGAGCACCAGGAGTGGCTGAGGGAGCTGTGGGGGCTCAGCCTGGAGAAAAGAAGGCTCAGGGGGGACCTTCTGGCTCTGCACAATTCCCAGACAGGAGGGGACAGACAGAGGGATCGGGCTCTGCTGCCAGGGAACAGGGACAGAATGAGAGGAAACAGCCTCAAGCTGCACCAGAAGTTTAGGTTGGATATTAGCAAAAATTCCTTCACCAGAAGGGTTGTCAAGCACTTGTCAAGGCTGTCCAGAGCAGTGGCAGAGTCACCATCCCTGGACATATTTCAAAAAAAGTGTGGATGGGTTAGTGCTGGACCTGGCAGTGCTTGGGGGAACAGTTAGACTTGATGATCTTAGAGGGCTTTTCCAACCTAAATGATTTCATGATTCTATGAAACAGGAAACACTGAAAATATCTGTAGATCAAAAAATACCCCACGGATCCCTGTCAAACATTCCCTGCACAGGGGAACTCCTGACTCCAAATCTGGTGGAGTTTCATCCACGAGTTTCTGAGCGGCACGTGTCAGCCAGGCAGCTGCAAGGACAACTTGGCAGGAGTGGCAGCAAACCACACCTGGAGCTTATCTCCCCAGCTGGGGCAACCTCCTCCCACAAAGTTTATAGTACAAGAGCATGAAAAGCTGATCAATCCAGCACCAGGAAGAGCAGCACCCAGTGCACAAAGTGTAATAACACTGGTGTTGGGCAGAAATCCTTCCCTGAAATGAGGCTGAGGCCCTGGCACAGGTTGCTCAGAGAAGCTGAGGCTGCCCCAGCCTTGGAAGTGTCCAAGGCCAGGTTGGATGGGGTTTGGAGCAACCTGGACTAGTGGAAGGTGTTCCTGCCCATGGCAGGGGGTGGAACAAAATGAATTTTAAGGTCCCTCCCAACCCAAACCATTCTGGGACTCAGTGAAACACTGACTGCAAACACTTTGTATAAAACACTGACAGCAAACCCTCCATCAGCAGGGAGGGCTGGGACAGCGCCGGGACTTCCTGCTGAATATTTTTGAATATTCATGTTCTAAGCAGCCTCTGCCCACGAGGAGATAATGCCTCTCTCACAGCTGGCAGGGGCGATCTTCCCAAGTGACAGCCCAAGTGACACAGTGCCCCACCCTGATACCGCTGCTGCACCCCGATAGCGCGGTCCCGGCGGAGCGCTGGGGCTGCCCAGGGCCCGTCACACACCCCAGACTGTTTTGGGGGTGGCATCAGGCACATGACAACTTCTGTGTTACCCAGCAAAACACCCAAGAACAACAATGTGACTGTAGCAGGAGGAAACTCCTCAGTCAGGGAGGTTGTGGAGCGACAGCGCTGGACATGGTGACAGGATCCAGATGGGAAGGACATGTGCTTCCCTTTTCCGACTGGGATCACTCCCACAGAAAATCTGACGGCTAAAATGACTTAGAGGAGCAAGCAGAAACACCACCCAAATCAATGTGAAGATTTGTTCAACTCCAAGTTATGTCAGCCACTAAATTATTAAATAATAGCCACATGAATCACTTAGGAACGAACATAGCGTTCCTCTTGCATGTCTCTTTTATATTTGTCTGGATCCCGTGTTTATTTTAGTCCCCAGCCGTGTTTGTTTGAAAAGCATTAACAGAGGAACTCGTGGCCGTCCCCAGTGAAACTGCAGAAACGAAAGACCAACCCCAGACAGCTGATGGCGTTTGGAGGAAGCCAGAATGCTTCTCATGTGAGAGCCTGGGATAAGGCTTCAGCTCCAGCAAGCCCCTGACTGACCGACTGCAAAGCATGGCCAAACAAAAATTGGCTTTATTCTGCCTCTTTCTGGCAGGTTGAGGCTGTGCTGCGTTCCAGCAGCAGGGCAGTGGAGAGCTGCCTCTTTCTGGCAGGTACGGCACGGTGCCATCGCCCCGTGCAGGAGCTAAGGTCCAACCGGAGCAACTGGAATTTCCCTCCTGCCCTCCAGCCTTTTGTTTGCAAAAGGGGCTGATGCTCCAGTTTTTCCACTTGTATTTTTTCTTTTTCAGCCAAGAGCTTCTGCACTACAACAGCACCAGAGCAGGTAGACCTGTGGGGGGGACTATAGCTCAGGCTTTGGGATAGTATTTGTGGGGCAGGATTTGAACAGGGGTACAGGGACAGGGATTAAATCCAGCAGAAATACGTTTGTCCAACATTCAGCCACTTTGAGGACCTGTGTATCAGGAGACATTGAGACAGCTCATGGTGATGAGATCATGGCAAATGAAAGTAAAACTGGAAATTGAAAAGAGGTGGTAACAGCAGTAAAAAAATGCATAAGTGCGCAGGCACTGCTGGGGGAATGGCTGAACTCAATATTAGTTAGAGGGCTTTTCCAACCTTAGTGATTGCATGATTTTATTAATAAACACAAAACCCTGAAAACATCTATAGGGCAAAAAATCCTTCCAGCAGTGGGTTCTGCTGATAGAGCCCCACCAAAGCAGGAGAGGTTCCTGGGCAAGGTATAACCTGCCCAAGGCTGCTGCAGAAGATCCATGGGCATTGTGTGGTGTCTCTCTGGTTTCAAAAAGAAGGAAATGCAAAGGCAGAGGATGAAATGCAAGGCCCTTCCATCAGTAACACGTTGCAGTTCCAGCTGTGGCTGGAGGATAGAAGAGCAAAGCTCCAGAATCAGACTGGGTTTGGATGATGGGGGGGTAGCACAGCACACCTGTTTGTCCAAGAGTAAAAAAGCTCTTCTTTCACAGAGCAGCGTTTGGCTCTGGACTTCTGCAGCTCTTTTCTGCTCTTGGAGGGGGAGCAAATCAGTTTAATAGAGGAGAAAGCAGGAACTGCCAGGCTACACCTCTGGACAGGGATTTGGCATAGGGAAGCAGCAATCCTTCCCAAGGCTCAGCTTTGAAATCAACACTGGGTATGAGCCATACTGGCTCCCTTCAGCTTTCTGAACAGGGTCAGCTCTGACAGGATAAGGTACCCTAAAACCTGGTGAATTTGAGTGAAACAGACAAAAACTGTTTTTCAAGGGATTTTTTCCTTGTTTTTCTAACATTATCTGTCAACCTTCGTTTTCTCTAGTTGTTTTCCTAACTAGCATATGCATATGGACATGTCATCCTGCACATGGAGCAGACTAACCAGAAGCACTGTCAGTGCTTGGGATGATCACAACTCCTCACCCAAGCATGACCCTGTCTGAAGGCCAGTGAAACAAATCCCAACAAAAGCAAGGACATCCTTAACCTCTCCACTTTCTAAGTGCAAGGCACATTCTTAACATGATCTTTGGTCATAAACAAAGACCAGCATGTACACAAAAAGAAAAAAAAAAAAAAAAAAAAACAAAAAAACCAAGATCCTCTTTTTTGCAAACCCATTTGCACACAATGCTCTCCCCAGGGAGACTGTACAAAATAACTGGGATGTGCTCAGACACTGCTGAGGACCTCTGAGGATTAACCCCAGGATGCTTCTGCCTGAAGCAGGGGCAGTTAAACCCCTCCCCAGATTAGAAACACCGTGTAAATCATTACTGTCAGCACCATGAAACCAGGCCCTGAAACAATTTGGAAGGTGTCAGGCAGCAGCAATTGCTCCATCACTCCAGGGGTCTCCAGAGCAGGGCTGTGGGCCAAGGAGCCTTGGATAGTGTCCCTCTGTCCTACCTTGGCAGAGACAAACTGCTCAGTGACTCTTCCTGCTGTCTTGGGGGAGAGGAGAATCTTGGGGAGAGGCAAGGGATGTCCCTGGCCTTAGAAAACCAACACTTCCTTGCACGTTTCATTTGAGAGCAAACTCTGTAAACACAATACTCCCAGGCCGGTCACTCCCTCAGACAGGAAGGAGATGCCTGAAATCCACAAATGTGCTGGTACATCAAAAATAGCTCATTACCTATACCCTGTGGGAAGGGCTGTCCAGTCAGTGTTTATGCATATTTATACATTTCCCATCTTTCTCTAGAAGCTGTTCGTTGTGTTCCCCTTCAAACCTCAACATGATTATATAAAACCAGATTACTTCTGATCTGAGGGGCAACTTCTTCATTCAGCTGTGAATAAAAGAGTCAGAAACCTGAAACTGAAATGCTTCCAGTTCTGCAAGACTACTGCGTATGAAAACCACAACCAGCTTCCCAGTGTCTCTGGCACTTCAGATTTTTCTCTCTGCAGTAGCTGAACTACTGCAGGCTCCTTGTTCCCCCAGGTAACCACAGGAAGAACGTCTGTGCCGGCAGAGTCACCACAAGCTGTGACCCTTACGCACATCTGACACTGCCAGAGGCACGTAGGGAAAAGGAACGGAACCAAGCGAGGCTCCGGGCAGCCCCCGGGCCCCGCTGCCTGGCCCGGAGCCGGGCTGGGGCTCCGGGCAGCCCCGGGCCCCGCCGCCCGGCCCGGATCCGGGCTGGGGCTCCGGGCAGCCCCCGGGCCCCACCGCCCGGCCCGGAGGTCTGGAGAGCAAAGCGGCCCCGGCCCGGAGGAGCCGCGCTGACCTCTGCCGGGTACCGGCGGCACTGCAGGGCCCGAGCCGGCTCCACCCGCTGCTCCCTCACCCTCTGCAGGTGAAACGGGGCCCCGCAAAAGCCGGGGACGGGCCTGGGCATTCCCAGCTCACCGCTGAGTCCCGCTCCAGGGGCAGTTCGGGTTCTCACAGCACCTGCGGCCACCCTGCATTTCTATGATGCGAGGTGGGAGACACAGCAACATGCACTCATCAACAGAACCTCAGAGGGGTTGGAAGAGACCTTCAAGACCCAGCCCAACCAACACCAAGTCGTTAATAAAATAAATCAATCCAGACACTGAGCTCAGCAGCACTAGCACATCCCTCCTTCCCACAGTCCTTCCAGCTTCACCACCTCCTTGTCCCTGCCTGGAAACCATTAAGCAAAGGAAACTCCACCACTCGTGTTGGTCATGAGGGATTTAATCTAAACCACACAACTGAACCAATGGAGCCATCTGGGATTCAGGTGCAAGGGAGCCCTTGGGCAGTGGGGCAGCTCCACCTGCCTTCCAGCCATGCTGCATTTCTACAGGAAGTGAATCTTCAGGGTAAGTTGTGGTTTCCAGACTGAGATGGGATGAATACCTTAATGCTGCTCCCAACCCACAGCTGGCATACAAAGCCCATGGGAAACCTTTGCATCTCCAGCTGGTTTTCCAAGGAATCACTGCAGGGCTCACTGTCAGGCAAGCAGGTGGCATTAGCTACTGAGCACCCCAGCTGAACCTGTAAAACAGGGATTAGACTGCCATGGTGCAGTGACACCCTGCACCTCACCACAGACAGGTGAGCAGGTACAGCTGTGTTGGGACACTTCACAGCTGTGGGAAACTGTCACAGTCAGGGACGAGTTAAATACTGAACAACGAGTTGTAACCAAAACTTTAATCCCAAGGATCTCACAAAAGACATTTTACAAGTGACATGAAAATTCTTGTACAGTAAAGAAATGTTTAATAACTAATGTTTCCAATGTACCATTAGACACAACACATCCACTCCAGGTGTCAGTTCTGCTGTGGATTTGGTCTATTCAGAGCTTCTGGAATACATGGTCAATCAACAATCATCTAATGAAGGACTCTACTCACACCAAGTACAAAATTAACTGACCCTACAGCTAAAAAGTTTCATTTCATGGAATATAAAGCAGCTCAGTCAGAACTGGAGCTGGATGAAGCTGCAGACCCCAACCCTTTCCCTCCCCATACCACAGGCTCACTACTCTCTTTCCCAGACCTGGGCTATGGAGCACCTGTGTCCTGCTCTGCTCCTGGCCTGATCCCACAAGGAAAACATCACCCCTGCACACTTCCTCGAGCCGAGCCCCAGCAACCCCCAGCCCAGCCCTGCTGTCCCAGCTACACAACACAGACCATTTGCCATTCCACACACACACACACACACACCTCATGTCTAGTAGTACATTGGAAAACCATTAATATTACAAATCATAGGATCTGCTCAGAACCATATACAGATTCACATCTTTACACCTGCCACCTGTTACAAGATACAAGGAACAAAGCAAGTTCGACAGCTAAAACATTTTAAAAATGCACCAAGCTTTATGAAGTCTCAAAACAAAACAATGTTCTGTACATACTCCTGGCCTCGGATCTCATGACTTCCTGTACACAGCTCCTTCCCACAGTCCTATTTCCTCTCATTTGACCTGGAGCGACTGAAGAACAACAGACAGGTAAGGTTAGGATCAGGCATCAGGAACAGCAGATTTCCTTTAAGCCCCCCAGCCACAATCAGCAGGTGAAATGTAAGCATTTTTAAAATACTGTTTATTTAATAAAACTGAGTATTCTGCTGTTTAAGGTGAAGAATCTCTTACGACATTACAGGTGGTTCTCCAACAAGGCACAAAGTTATTTTCACATTTACTCAGAACACACAAACACTGACGGCTCTTCTTACCTGCGAGACCTGGAAAAGGAGCGAGAAGGCTTGTGGTTCCTCTCCCGTGAGAGTGATCTCTCTCTTCTTCTGTCTCTGGAGAGGGACCTGGTACAGATCACAACACCACATCATCAGAGCAAAGCTTAATTAGGCCAAGGAGGCTCCTTGAGGAGCTTCCCTTCAGGAGTGAAGGTTTCAAACTATTCATCCAGGGAAAACCTGTTACCCATGCTGCTACTAACCCTTTCTTGAGGGAAGAATAATTAGCCTGAACCAACAACTTATAATGTGCTGTAAACAGGCATGTAGTACTTTGCAGAAGTTTGGGGTGGTTTTTTTTTCTTTTTTCCTTTTCAGAATCCCACTAAATCACATTCTGATTTATGGCTGGACTCCATCTTAATTGTCTTTTCCCACCTCAGGGCTCAATGATCCTATGCTCACAGTATCTGTGAGAGAGTAACACATTAACACTTAAACTTTGGGGAAAACTGACAGAAGACGCCAGGCAGCTGCAGCAAGGAAATTACTTCTGTTCTCAGTATCCTTCCACTGCTATCCCTGGAATCTCAAACAGCTCAGTAATTTCCAGGCAAGCATTATGACAGAAGCAAATCTGTTTCTCTTTTACCAAACTACTGACTGTGCACAGCCCACACGTGGAGCTGTTTTGGGCTGTTCTCTTCAACCCCCAGGCTGGAGCAGTCCATGGGGTAGGGAAGGGATTCGTACCTGCTGCGGCTCCGGGAAAAGCTTCTCCTTCGCGGTGATCTAGAACCAGAAAACCAAATGTGAGGCACTTTATCCATTCTTTGAGCTTTAACGGGGTGAGGCATTTCCCAACTTGTCAAACTCACTGTTGGGCCCAGGGAATGTGCCAAGAATAACTGGCATCCATCATCCAGTAAAAGGCATAGAAAGATTAGGCAGTAAAACCAAGCTCAGTGTGAACAGCACGTTTCCAACCACGAATTCACTTAACTAAGAACGCGTCAGAGCAGAGTTGTCCAATGCAACACTTTCCATTTCAACTAAATACACTGCCCAGAACACCACACCAAAGTCCCACAGGTGGTTCAAAAAAAAAAAAAAAATAGCACAGAGCAAATGTTTTGGAACCCATGCAAGCCAAAAAGGTCCATAACAAGACATAAAAGATATCAAGTGGAAAAAAAAAGTGAAAATGCGCTCAGTGTCAATATTGATAATGCCATTAAGTGCTACATTAGAACTGCATATTTGTGATTGTCATTTTTAATGCCATAGAGTGTGTTTAGACTATTTTCTTATAAAAAATAAAAAATTTAAAAATATAACCTTAGCTCGGCCCAGTTCATCCCAAAAAGTAATTGTTTTAAGTTTTGAAAACTGTTAGTAAAACCATTTAAAGGTGATAGGATTTTTCTGGCAAGGAAAAGCTACATTCGTTAGAGCTTTATTAATTTAGTTTGGCATCTCACATGCAAATATCCTGGTTTTTACATTATTCACAGTGTAAGAGCTTCCATATCACCCTTAAAAGTTTTCTCAAGCAACATATGTACGTTACCACTCAATTATGCACAGCCAGCCTTTGATTGAGAAAAGTAATTACTTATAAGCCGCTTACTCCTTATTTTAACCAGCAGTAAACTGTATAAGCAGGAAAAACTTACAAGTCTTTGGTTTCAACAAGCTAGAAATGGTGAGGTGAGGCTGCCGGACTGACTGCCAAGAAGAATTTGCTGAAAAGGTTTTGCCAGATGTTGCGTTGTATTTAGTTGGTTGGCGAAGGGGGTGTTGTGGATTTTTCCTGCTTTTTTGTTAGCCGAAGGCTGCTGCTGTAGTTGTTGTGAAGACATTTGGTAAATAAACAGCTGAGCTGATTGGCCGGGAATGTGTGGGCGGTCGAGGTGGCTGCTGCCGATTTGGTTAAGGTTGGAGAGAAGGCTGAGAGAAAACAGCATGCTCGGGAACCAAAGGGCGGTGCAACCTGACGACTGGCCATGCCTGGGTCATGTGAAACGACACCAGCCAAGCTGCATGGGGCGCGCTGGTCACATGACGCTGAAAGGGCTAGTTGGCTGGCTAATGCAGACTCAGAGGGTGGTGAGAAGAGACATGATGGTGACTCTGTAACGGGTTCATTTTTATTAATAGATGGACCAAAAAGCATAAAAAAAATGAAAAACAAGCCATCAGTACAACCATCTATTAGCTAACAAATACTCCTAATGTGTTATTTTTTTCAACAGCAAAAGGGTAAGCTTGAAACCCTGGCTTGGGAGGACTTCACTCACCTGCCACAGGTAAATTCAGTCCTGTAAAAACCACGGTGCACACTTAAACTGCCAGACAAACTAGTCTGTGTCCAAGAACGTGCCAGTTCCCAAAAATCCTGCCATATGCTAGAGCTGGGTTTGCAAACCTCAAGTGACAGGATCGTCACACGATGCTTTATTTCCACGCTAACACTAAAGTGTCAAGATTCCAGATGTTTAGAGCAACTGTTACTCAATTATTAAACAGCTGCTTGCTTGGGAAGTATTTAAGTTCTGTAAACAAAGTGGAAAAACCCATTGGTATGGAAATGCTATACTGCTGTATGTCATGTTTTGCCATTATGGAGTAAAGGAAAGGAACAGCCTAAGTTGAAGTATGGGGAAGAAAGGGAAAGTGTGACTAGAAGATGAGCAGGTTTTAAGAGGAAGGAGGATAAGCCCAGGACAGAGGGCACTGGCTACCAACTGCACAGTCACCTAAGGACAAACGCCAACAACATTCAACACAACTGAAGTTCACCTCGATTTTGTGGGGGGGTTGATTTTGGGGTTTTTTTTTAGCATCTGTCATTTCCGAATCACAATCAGATAGATGAATGCCATCCATCAACGTGCCTTTAACAAGCCTGCTTCTAGGATGCTACGTGGTAACTGTGCCAAGAGCTCTAGGATTGTGCTGTGCCCAGGTACCTGCGCCGAGGAGGGGGACTCCTCCTGCGATAGTCATCCCGAGGGCGCCGGCCCCACGACGGAGGGGGGCCACGGTTCCGACTCCGCTTCTCCCCGTTGGAGAGCTCCACTCGGACGCGACACCCACACAGCGTTCTGGAAGAGAGGGGGACTCTGGTTAGCACTGCCAAGGAAAGGCAGCGTGGATAAAGCATACGCGATCAAGAAGATGGAAAAACAATGCATAAAGGCAAAAATGTTCTGTCATCAAAGCACAGTGCCCAGAGCCAGCTCCAGCATGACTGCAGGGGACCCTTCTCTGGAAGTGTCCAAGCCCAGGCTGGACAGGCTTGGAGCAACCTGATCTATTTAGTGGAAGGTGTCCCTGCCCACGGCAGAGGGTGGAACTGGATGGGCTTCCAGCCCAAACCATTCTGACGTTCTTTGGCAGACAAAAGGTTTGGCTGCTTCTCAAAACTGCTGTGCCAGTAAAGCAGGCAGGGAAAGAGCAAAGGAGAGTCTCCACTATCAGTTCTACCTCTTTATAGTAAGACCATCTGCAATTTAATTAACACACACAGAGATGCAAGTAATTTCTAACTTGGGAGCTCAATTGAGAAGTGCAAAATTAACCATTACAATGCTGTTCACAAAGGAGGGCAGGGATAGATGGGATACTGGGAAGGAGTTCTTCCCTGTGAGAGTGGGGAGGCCCTGGCACAGAGAGCCCAGAGCAGCTGTGGCTGCCCCTGAGTCCCTGAAAGTGTCCAAGGCCAGGCTGAATGCGGCTTGGAGCAACCTGGGATGGTGGAAGGTGTCCCTACCCATGGGGAGTATGGGACTGGATGAGCTTTGAGGTTCCTTCCAGCCCAAACCATTCTGGGATTCTATTGCTGCACTACAAGAACACCCTTATAGTATCATAAAAACAAACAGTGCAGCAGAAATGTGTCAAGACCTTAGTCCTGCAGTTTAAGCTTCACAATTTAAAACTGTATCACTGCTATAATAGCTCATATTTTGACCAGCCAAGCCAAGCACACTTTACCTTCCATCTAGTTCTCTTACTGCATCAGCTGCATCTCGGGGATCTTCAAATTCCACAAAGGCAAACCCAGGAGGATTTCTCGCCACCCATACACTGCGCAGTGGTCCATAGTAGCCAAAAGCTCGCTCTAATTCTGTTTTGTTGCCATTGTTTCCAAGGTTACCCACATAGACCTTGCAGTCCAGCGGACAAGAGTCACGATGCATTGCTAGGACAAGAAAAAAGAAGTTCACATATATTAAACACAGCGCATGTGCTTGGTCACTTCCAAGGGAAGTTACTCTATTAGCTGCTTCCCCCTGAAACTTCAGCAGCGATGCGCCGTGATGGAGACACTGTTTGGAAAGGGCGAGTGGGGTGGGCGAAAACTTAAAGCACAACTAGAGAGCTGCTATGCCACAGTGTGATGAATATTCACTATTTCGGGGAAATTCGTTTACTTTTACTGTTTAGATTGCTGGCGGGAGGTCCTGCGCCCCTTTTCCTGCTTAGCGCGGGGGGGTCTGCAGAGGGCGCTGCGCGGGGGAGGCTCCATTGTTCCCGGATCAGGATTAGGATCAGGGCGATCCGCGCACGAACCGGGGGAAGGGGGGAGGGCAGGGCCATCTCCCGCCGAGCTCCGCGGGCAATGCCCGGGGACTCGCTCCGGAGCTGCTCCTCGGCGCGGCGTGAGGGACAAGCGCAGCCACGGGCGGACAGGACACCGCCACACCGCCCCCGCGGCGCTTCCCACCCCGCGTGGCCTCACGCCCCGCGGGGAACAGGCCGAGAACGGGCTCCTCCCGGCAACCCGCCGCCTCCCCGCCCGGTTCCGCTCCGGGCCGCGGCAGCCGCCGCCCCAGGCCCGGCGATACAAAATGGCGGCCGCTCTTTGTTTGCCGCCGCCGCTGCCTCCATCCGCCCTGCCGGGCACCGAGACCGCGGCTGCCGCCTCCCCCCCACCCTCCGGGATGAAGATCCTCACCGGTGCTTAAAGGGAGGGCGCGCGAAGGGAGCCCGCGCTAAACTCAGCCGACTCGACCCTCAGCGAGACCCCAGCTCCGCTTTTCCTCACTGGACAAAATGGCGGCTGGGACGGACCCCGCCCGCCCTTATATAGGGCCAGTCCTCTCCCACGTGACGCCAGGCGACAGCGAATCAGAGGGCGCCGTTGCGCTGATTGACAGGTGGCGTCACGGCGCGCGCGCGGGCCCCCGGCGATAATGGCGGGAGCGCTGAGGGGGCGCCGCCCGGGCCCTGGAATCACGGCTGCCGTTTGTCCCGGCTAACATGAAAAATAAAGTTTTATTTCCTTTTGGTCTCTGGCCCGATGAGCTCCGTCCAGGAAGGGTTTACACCTCTGAGCGCTTCAATTCTCTCAGACCCATTTGTCCCCCCGAGCTTTAAATAAGTGTGTTGAGCAAACTGCTGTAAGCCAGAGTTATTTGTAAATGTTATGTCCGGGCTTGGCTTACTGAGGCACAAAGGACGGAACTGGTTTTTTTTGGGGGTTTTTTTTGGTTTTTTTTTGTTTTTTTTTTTTTTTTTTTTTTTTTTTTTTTTTTTTTTTGTTTTGTTGTTTGGTTTTTTTTTTTTTGCGCTTGAGAAAACGAGAGGATTTGAATGGAGGAATTTAAGTTACAGAAAATGCAGCGCTGTTGATGTGCTTTGCCAAACTCTCATTCATACATTACATTTGTACATACTCTTATAAACGCCAATCACTTGGTTTTTAAAATTTTTTAAAGTTTAATAATAATAAAATAGTTATAAAAATAGTAATGCAATTAGAGTAACGAAAATTTAGAGGTAGGACAATTACAAGACAATAAAAAGCAAAGAATTACGGATGGATGCTCTCGGGCACTTAAGCCCGATAAGCATGCCTTGTGAACAAAGGAATAATCTTAATGAAAATTTAGAGTTAGGACAACTACAAGACAATAAAAAGCAAAGAATTACGGACGTCCGGATGCTCTCGGGCACTTAAGCCCGATAAGCATGCCTTGTGAACAAAGGAATAACCTTTAAAAGCAGTAGCCTGTTGCATATTCATACATCTCATACATGATGCATAAATCCCTTGCAAATTAAGAACTTTTCTGGTTTTTGTCAACTTCTTCCCCTTAATCCTGGTGGTTCCATACAGACGGAGAGAAGGTGGAAGAATGTTTGTCTTTTCCGATAAGGAGGCAGTAATTCTTTATGGGCCCCCATCATTGTCATCTCTGTGTGAAGAGTTTCTTCATTATCTCATCTCTTGCTTGAGCTAGTAAAAAAAAACCCCACATACATAGGTTCTATTTTAACTACAAAACTACATTTACCATACTATTAAAATGTTAATACAGCACTTCTAATCAATATAACATAATACATATAGTATTCAATTTAATATTTGCGAAAAGCCAATCATAAAATATGCATTTTTCACACATACGACGTGGGTTTTAACCTCTAATTAAAGTATTAACTTGCTCCAAATGGGTTGCCCTAGATAACAAACCTCCTGATTTCAGTTGTCAGGTAATATAGGAAACCCACCCAGGGTTGTTGCTGCAATAACTTCCCAAAAACCTCCCCTCGCAGCCAGGCTGGGTTTAATCCAGACTTCAACTCTGCAGGTATAATTAATAATATTTTAATCATGTCATACACAAAAAGGCATTTTGAGTCCAAATTAAGGCTTGTTGACTCTGTTTTCCAAGCAGGAACTGTGCAAAGGATGGGATATCCTTGTCTACCAGAATTCCAGAAACAGAACTGGAATTAAAAACAACCAGCTGATATAATTAACTGGAATTTTCCAAAATCTTTTGCAGCATCGCCAATTATTTTTAAGAGCTTTTTCTCAGTAAAATCTTCAAAGGGTCAAAACTGGCCAAGGGACAGAAACACAACAATGATTTTGAGGTAATGAATGCTCCGAAGTCTCTTTATTGTGTATAGTTATCTGAGAGTTACCTGCCTTTAATTAAGGAAATCTAATCCACTGCAATCTAAATTAGCTGATGGCTAATTTCCTGAGGCAAAACAAACAAAGGAAATAATTTGAAGCTATTTTTCACTTTGTGACTTCTTTGAGACCCGTGATTTCCAGCACTTACCTCCCTTCTCCAAGGGGGTTTGCAGCATTCCTAGACCCTCCTCACTTCACATAATGTGCATTTCAAACACGATTTAAGTTTTGTAATAACTGATATTAAAAAAAAAAAAAAAAAAGAACAAATATTAGAGACCAACTTGGACAAACTTATAATCTTTAATTTCATACTAAAGTTACACATGATGTATGAAGACAATTCCAGGTGACAGACTTGGGAACAAAGGATTTATTCCGAAGCCAGCTCACCTGCTGCAAAGCAAACAGAGCACTCACCTAGGACATGTTACCTGCTCTTTTCAAGCACTTCTTCCCTGCGGTTAAGCCTGTCACATTTTATAAATCACAGTCCACAGTAATCACGTCATACAAACATAATCCGTTTTCGGTTTGTTTTTGGTGTTATTCAGAAACTAAACAATGCCCATCACCGGGACACGAGGCAGAGGTCAGAGTGCTCAGCCAAATTCCCAGAGCTGAGGCTGGGATGTGCCAGCACAGCCACAAGACTCTTGTGTCATTCCAAAGTCAGTGGTTTGATTGTCCTCCCAAAGCTGGTCCCCAAACCAGCCCTGTGGATGTCACATACGTGGAAGCTTTATGCTACATTACTTCTCTCCTTCTTCCAGGTTTGTGAGTGTTTGGAAAATCCTGCTGCATTGCACTCGCTGGCTTTTACCACTTGTGTCCAATATCATTGGTGAAATGTTTTATAACACCCCCAGACCAGGATCCAAGACCACACTGATCTGGAGTAAGGTGTTCCAGTCAAACTGTTGCTGTGGTTGCTGAGATTTCAGTCTCAGAGGAAAATGAACACATTCTAGACATTATGATTTCGAAGAAACCTCAGCTGTGTGAGCCAAATTTAAGAGATCACTGAGCCACAGAATAGCCTGAGCTGGAAGGGACCCACAAGAACCATCAAAAATCTACTCCTGGCCCTTCACAGGACACCCCAAAATCCCACCCTGTGACTGAGAGCATTGTCCAAAAGCTTCTGGAGCTCTGGATGCCTCAGGAGACAGATAATATTGACTGGAGAACACTTCTATCTGCAAGAGGATCTCTTTGAGCTGCTCCTTAAGCAAAACTAGACACCAGCAAAACCAGTTATTTACTGGCACAGTTCTGCCCACAGAAAGGCCTCTTGTGGGAAATTCATTGCTCAAACACAACAGGAACTGGTGGGGGGATGCATCTTCAGTCAGAAACCGACTGCACACGGGCACATCTGAGCCTGCTGTCGTGAGGTTCCTGTGGATTCGCCCCATTTTCACATCCTGCCCATCCACCAACCCTGGTGAAGGCTGTTTTCTGAAGAAACAGAGACTTACACAAGCCTGATCTTTAGATATATTTCAGTGCATAGGTTTATTCCCACACACTCTTCTGTTTAAAGGGTACAAGTCCCTTATTTCCTCACTTTTAAAACATATATTTTTACACAGTGAAAGCTTTTATCTCTACCTCAGACTTCATGTAAAGAGAGAGTGAAACAACAGACTGTAATTTATATATCATAGACCCAAAGTAAGACACAACACCAAGCACAGGGGGCACAGCACGTCCCCAAGACTCAGCATCTGGGGATTAATTATTGTGACATTTCTTTACTTGGATGACATTTAATTGCTCATCCTCCATCTTCACCTTCCCAGGTGTGAGGCTTCTGCCACTCTTGGGGTCTCATGTCTAAGCTATTGACACCACAGTGACCTTCTCCTGCAGGGGCAGATCCCAGAGAGTTCCTTCTCATGGAGACAGGGCCCATGGCACTGGGAGACATCCCTTCTTTTTTTTTTTTTTTTTTTTTGTTTTTACTCAGGTGAGGTCCTCAGGAGACTTCTGCAACACTGTGGAACCTGGGATAAGCTCAGAGTCCAGTGGGTGTTACAGAAGCAGCAGAAGGGATCTGAGTCTTTGTCTCAGTTTCACCTGAATTTGTTTTGCACACATTAAAATATTCCATCTGGAGATTATTTTGGGCAGAAAAGAGAACCAGCCCCAGGCTTGGCTTCAGGGTAGGTTTTGGAGGAAAAAACACTCACCCTTGCTACCATGTTCAGACAGAACTGTGAGTCCCAGGAGCTTCTGCAGATCTGGCTTGAAATCAGAAAATGGAAAATGAAAACAGCGAGCCTGAGTCACTGCTGTTCAACTCTAATTTTAATTCCCTGGAAGATGTGAGTTTTCTCTGGAATGACGCAGTACACAGTGCACAGGGGCCACGATTTCAAACTGCTCCTGGAACAGTTTGCCCCCCTCCCAAAAGTGATTGCTGGCACCTCTCCAGACGGCACAGGACTGTCCTCAGCGACACGGAGGTGGCACAGAAGAGCTAAAAGGACCCAGAGGGAGGGGAAGCCTGGAACTCACTCCTGGAAGCTGAACTTCACCTCTTGAAATGGTTATGGAAGCCATGGCTCTGCTGGCTCCTTCCCCGGGGACAGAGAGCTGGTGATGCCCCTGTAGCACCTCGAGTGCAGGTGTGATGGTGCCAAACCCTTCGTGGTTTGCTGTGAGGTGTCATTTCCTCTGGTCTCTGAGCGAGGGACCAGGGAGGGCAAACAGCCCTTCGGCAGCTGCTGCTTCTCCAGAGCTCAGGGCAGCTCTATTTACCCTGAGCGTGGTCAGAGCGTTTCCTCTCGGCAGGGCGGTGCCCGGCTTTCCACACACGGCACAGCAGCTCACAGGATTTCGGGTCTGTTGGGCTAAGAAAAAAAAAAAAAAAAACAACAAAAAAACCACAACCCGAAAATAATAATAATGAAAAAATAGTTGATGTTCTCGTCAGGGAAGCAGGAAGATTTCTGGAGCCCACACTCCTGTTACTGGTGAGTAACAGAGAACAGCACACGGAAAAAATTCCTCAGATCTCTCAGCCCGTCTCCTTACAGATAGAGGATCCCTTTGATGCAGCACAGCCTTTGTTTAATTAAGTTTTCAAATCCCAGGCCAGAGGATCCCCCTTACCCTAACGAGGCTATTTGCACATTTGCTTTGCTTTCTGTTCCCTCCCCCAGTTCCTTCTTCCCCCTCAACCGGGCCTCCAGGCTTTCTCTTCCCTTTTTCTTTCATGCCTTGCAGCAGGCCATATTCCTTTCCTCCCCCACCTGGCTCCCCGGGGAAAGGACTGGAAAGCAAAACAAAAGAATCACTCCCTGGGAAACTATAATTGGCACAACCCTCCTGCTCCGAAACTCCCGCTGAAGGTGAGGGAACAGCGAAAGCTCCTCCCATGCAGGGACCAGGAAAAGCCGGAGGGAGGGAGTGAAGGCTCTGAAGCCAAGGCTGAAACCTTGGATGGCTCCAAGAATGCTGTGGGGGAGGCCCCGAGGGCAGCAAGCTCTGGTCAGCCCGAATCCCTCCCTCGTCACCTCCCCTGCAGAACGGGCTCCTACTCCATTCTGCACCGCTCAGGCCTCTCACAACGCTTAACTTATCCCAGCTGAAAATATCACCTGGGAGTGCTGGTGGTACAATTTCCCCCTGTGACACTAGCGCTGACCCCATTACAGCTGGGAACGTTTCCTCCTGGGTGTGTGCCTTAGGTCTGCAATGGACACATTTTATATTTTCTTTAGAAATCTTGTATCTCTCATGGATATAGGGTAACCCTGGCACGGTCCAACTTTCTGAGAGATGTCACAAAGTGACGACCATGGTTATTCTGACTTCTCCAGAGTCCTTGGTGGAAAGAAATGGCCGGGGGAAGGGCAAAGCCATGGCAGTGTGGTGTGACCACCAGAACATTCTCCGAGTGCTCCTGTCCTGATCCCACATCACCATCTCTGCTTGTGGTCACTCAGTTGATGTTTTTCCGGTGGAGATGCTGATAATTGCATCTGATGAAAACCCATTGTACACTGGAGATTTGAAAAGTTCATGATGAATTGTCCCAGATGTTTCACACAGGACTTTGGCCAACGCTTATTAATCCTTGAAGATGTATCCAAGGGATCCACGGCGGATAATTTGGTGTAACAGTGTAAGTGCTGCCCTGGAGACTCAGACGTGAAGCTGGGCCCTGATCTACCAATATTTAATGAATGTCAGCCTTAATTGGTGATGCACTCAAATGTGTGACACTCTCCTTAACGATCAGGACACAGGTAATGAAATGGGGAATGTTTATTGGGTGTCTCAGACATAGTGTGGGGCTCAGACAAGCTGCCTTGAGGAACATAATGAGAAGCAATTTGGTGTCCGTGGAAGCTGCGAGAGCAGGGGCTGTGGAGCCCTGCAAGGGGCCTGTCTGTGCAGGACGTGTCTGCATCCACCTGAGCCTGGCTTTGTCAGGAACGCAGCCCTGTGCCTATGGGAAAGGAATCCGTGGCTTTGGAAAACACTGAGCAAATGATCTTTCCAATCTTCCCAAGGAATTGCTACTCAGAGGTGACAAATACTGTTTTTCACTTTGAGAAGCAGGAACTGGTCCTTTTAAGTAGTTCCAGCCTAATGATCCAGCCACACCCCGAATATCCAAATTCTATTGAAACGACCTGCTTTGAGATCATACAGTGAATATAAAACCTTGTGTGGTGTCAGCTTGCAGGATTTCAAAACATACTGGAATTTGGCTTTTTGCCTGTACTACTACTTGCATTGTTATTGCTTAGTGAGTTTCTCCCATTTTCCAAGATTTCAAATTTTTTTTTTTTTTTTTTACTGTACAATCAACAGATTTAAATTAAATTTGTACTGAACATTAAAATCCAGGGGGATCTTATTTTGGTTGCCCAGAGAAGCTGTGGCTGTCCCATCCCTGGAAGTGTCCAAGGCCAGGTTGGACATGGCTTGGAGCAGCCTGGGATGGTGGAAGATGTCGCTGACCATGGCAGAGGGTGGGATGGTGGGCTTTAGAGTCCCTTCCAGTCTAACCATTCTGGGATTTTATTATATACCAGCTCTTGAGATTTTCTGTAACTTGAACTTGCTTGAACGTGTCCAGAGGGAGGAAACAAGGCTGGTGAAGGGCTTAGAACACAAGCCCTATGAAGAATGGCTGAGGGAGCTGGGGGTGCTCAGCCTGGAGAAAAGGAGACTCAGGGGTGACCTTATCACTCTCCACAACTCCCTGAAAGGTGGCTGTAGTCAGGTGGGACTCGGTGTCTGCACTGACAGAACGAGAGGACACACCCTTAAGCTGCACCAGGGGGAGTTTAGGATGGACATCAGAAAAAAATTCTTAACTGAAAGAGTGATTGGGCACTGGAATCATCTGCCCAGGGAGGTGGTGGAGACCATCCAGGATGTGATTACAAAAAGCCTGGACGTGGCACTCAGTGCTGTGGTTTAGTTGATGAGGAGGTGTTAGGTCATAGGTTGGACTAGATGATCTTAAAGGTCTTTTCCAACCTGGTTGATTCTGTGATTCTGTAACTGGGTTTTGCTGACTGTACATTGCAGGTGTCACCAGTACTGTTAATTTAGATTCCTCTTACCCAACTCAGGGTCCACACCTGAGCCATAAGAACAGGAAAAGAGCAAAATCTATTTCCCCACCAGAGATGCTTTTCTGGATCAACCCTGGAACAGTTGGATATCCGCTGTCCATCATCTTGGGACACAGCAAAGCTGTGTTAGAATCAAAAGTTCCCACAAAACACGAGAGACTGCAAAGGAAGAAGAAACTGCCTGCAAAGCTGTGATCTTTTCCTTAGTCAGAGCTGAATCTTTTAAAATCCCAGATTTATTATTGCTGGAGCTGTCTCATTTCCCTGGCACAAGGTCTTAGTCACGGAGTGCTGTGCAGCCCATTCCCATTGTTCCTGAGCTCTCTGGGCTGCTATAAAAGGTGGTCAAGGGCACTTGGTGTCACTGTGCTGGAGCATCACCACGGGGCTGGCAGGAGACTCTGCAGGTCAGGACTTCCCTGGGATCCAAACACCATCAGTAAGTGAATAAAGTTCCTTTTGTAACTGGGAGATGCTTTTAATTAGAGTTTACTGTTGATCACTGTCGCAAAGTGTCATTTCTCTATTGTGTGTGAACATTCATTAGCATAATTTCAAATATCCCTCAGCATTTAATACACACATCTCTATGTATATTTATGTGCATGTATCTGCATTTAATACACATGTTTTTTATCAGAACGAATACCCACTTGTTATTTCGCATCTACTTTGATTTCAACATATTGCCCAAGAAAATTATTGACAAATTACTGAGGCAGGCTTATTAAGAACAAGCTTGTTAAAAGCAAATACAGAATTGATGTCTATTTACGTTCTGTTAATGTATAATTTGCTTTATTATCCAGTCACTGACAGTATTCAAGTTAGTATAAAGACAAGTCATTTGAGGAGATGCTGAGTTTTTTATTATCCCAATTTTTTTCTGCACAGAAAGAATTATTCCTACAAAAAATTGTACAGGAACTTGTCTTTACTACTCTTACATAACAATTTAAATGCTACAACTTTTTTTGTTGTTGTTGCTGTCCCTCCAGGTTTTGATGTAACAATTAATACAGGATTTGCTGGTAAATGAATAAAGGGCTAGGCTGGAGCCAATCCTAAAGCAGGGTACAGTCATTAGTACCAAAAATACAGAAATTTTAGGGCTAGACGTGGCAATAAAGGTGTGGTGGGGTTGAAGGGATGGGTAGGTATGGGTGTACCAATGCCAAGAGCAGATATAGAGCTGGATGAAATGATAACATAGATTAAAATAATAATTTTTAATTGCACAATTACATCTTCTAGTTGTCCCTTCCCTAAGCCAAAAATCCACTTCTTCACAGAAAATAAATCCAGCATCAGTCTAATATAATCCTGGATATTTGGGTGTCAGCACTTGTCTTGCTCGTGGAAAAGGTTGTGTTATTGAAGGCCCAAACCCAAGGGCTGTGAACATGTTTTAACTTAATATTCCTGCTCTGCCTTAAATCCCTTTTGGCTTTCACAATTTTCAGCAATCCTGATCTTTGTGTCAAATTGCTGTGAAGATTTTTTTATCAGGAGGGTTTCTTCCAAGTCCTAAAATAATTTTCTGTGCTTGCAAATGCACAAGAGTTCAAAATGTTATATCGAGAGGCAACAGTGGGAAAGGAGATTTAGGACTCTAAGCAAGGAAATGTAGAAATATCCTGTGAATCCTATCTGTCCTTTCCTGTGCACGTTACAAATCCATGGTCTGGGATGATGTGGGAGGTCCTGGGATGTTTTACCACAGCACAGTGCTCCACTCTCACCCCTGCTTAAAGGCTGAAATTCATTTTGTCAGGTGAAAGCAAGAACAGAGGAAAAGATTTCTGATCACACCGTCAGCCTCTGGTCCTGTGGAGCTGATTTAAAGAAGAGAGAAAATGTTCCAGCCCCAGATATCTCTGCAGACAGTTACATTTTTGGCAATTCTTTTTTTTGCCTGTTTTGCAATGGGCCAAGACCTTGAAAAGTAAGCAATATTACCTTTTTACTTCATTGATATCATTAGAAAACTGCTCATTTTGATTTCATGGGCTGTGTTCTGCACTGCTCTTAGTTACTCCAGGCACGGGAGAAGAAAAATTTGATGTATTTGATACAGCACCATTTTACCTCACCCTCTCTGCAGTATAAAATTAGACCGATTGCATTTTTAGATGTGCAACATGGACCACATTTCAGTTGTCACTTTTAAACACAGTGTGGCAAATCACATAAGGATGTTCAACAGAAGCCCTGGAGATGGCACATTCTGAAATTCCATATTTAGGTTCCCATTCAGATCCAAATCTGCAGTAGGAGCCTATAGCTGCTGTTAGATCTTATCTAAGCAGCCTGGAATCCTGAAACATTTGCATCTGAGATTTAGCCTGCCCTCCTCAGTCAACAGCTGACTCAAAAATTTTGGTGTATCTGAAGAAAATAGGAGTTTGGTTTCATTTCATGGACGTCAGTGATTTCAGGTAAATTACTCCCAAGTTACAACTCTGGAAGGAAAGAAACAAACCCAAGAGTCCTGTAACACTGAGGTGATGGAAAAGGAACCTTATTCTGCTATTGAAACCTCTGAAAATAATCTAAATTTGGGAAAGATCAAATTGTCAGTCTCCCCAGTTTACCTTTCTTAAAAAAGAGGAGATTCAAGGCATGCCTTTGGGAATAGCACACCATTTCAGCTTTGTTGGAATCTGAAATGCAGGGAACTCTCAGGACTTTGGGCCTGTAAGCCAAAGCTTAGAATTAAACACGGGATTTGACCTGAGACTTTAGAAAAGGCTTCCAAATTTAGGTGCTAAAAGCAAGAATGTGGATTTATAATTTTAAAGCAGAGACACATTAAACTAAGTAGAAGAAAGTTTAGAGTTTTAGGGTACAGTGTTTTAGGTTTGTGTGTCATAAGGAAGCTTACACTGTAACATAAGTCCATAAGATGAAATATTTAAAGATTAAGTCAAAAACATAAATATCCTTGTTGACACTGTTTTATTAGTTAATAAATCCTTTAAAAGTCTTTTAACTAGAGCTCTTGTTACCTTCTGAGCCATGCAGTGAAGATGTGAGCCAAACTCACCCTTCCTGCCTATGTAGAAGATAAAAAAAAAACAAACCCACACCATCTAAAACAACTCAAAAAACCCATCTCTAAATTAATTCAAAATTCTTTCAAAATCCCCACAAACTTCCCATCTGCAGGAATCTTTAGACTTCCTGACAGGCTGCTGGAGCCTGAGGCATTTCCAGTGCTCCTCAGTGCAGAGAAGCATCTGGGATCGATGGATGCCAGTCTGCATCTCCCGTCCCTGACTCCCTGTTCCTTCCCCTGCAGCAGGAGGGCAGTGACCGAGCACCAGCTCCTGCACGACAAAGGGAGGGCGCTCCAAGGGCTGAAGCGGCTGATGTGGCTGCACCACGCCCTGGGTGCCGTGCACACCGCCAGCAGCAGGGATATCCCACTCCCAAACGCCAGGTGGGACGCGCAGAAGAGCCAAAATCCCTCAGATTTCAACAGCAGCGATGGAGATGAGGCTTCCAGCCAGATGAAGCAGCTGCTGGAACCGATGGAAGCTCCGGGCTTCCTCCCACCAAAGCAGCTGGATGGGAACATCCCAGAGGGTAACTGGAACCCATAGCGCCTTTTCAAGCCCCTTTGACTTCTCCCAGCACTGTCAGCCCAGCCTCTGTCCTTGGCTTTACACGTGCACTGCTGGAGGGAACAGCCCCAGCACAAAGGGGAACAGCAAAATGAAAACCCTTAAGGGCATTCACTCCTCCAGGTGTTCACAGAGACCCTCCCACAGAGGGTTAGGGTCCTCTCCCATCTGAGCGCTGTGACTGTGAGATGCAGAACTCCAACAGGTCCCTTCTCTTCCCCTGCCAGGGCCCTCCATCCATCCCATCCATCGCTGGGGATGTCTTAGGCATGCTGCAGCCAGCTGGGGCTCCTGGAGCTCACACTAGCAGGAAGTTTGGGGCATTAATCTGCACATTCGCAGCCTAATGTTTTGACAAAGAACTTTAACTCTGGATACAGGTTCTCTTCCATTCACACCTGCCTGCAGTAATTTCACACTCTGCTCTAGTAATCACTTTTCTTATAGTGTAGTTACAAAGGGTTTTTCCTGCTCCCTCAGCATGCAGACTGTTTTAGACACCTCGGACCCTCAGGTTTTCCTTTGTTTTCTCAGGTAGAAGTTGGCAGTGATCCCCATTCAGCCAAAGCCCCAGACACTCACCTTGTTCTGCTGATGGAGGAGATGAGAATGAGCTTTCAGGATCTCTCTTTGAGCCTTTTGTTCCACACTTCCTTTTCTTTTCTCAAGTGAAATCCTCTCCAGGAGCTCCCACAGCAGCAGGAAAACAGATTCATGAGGCCACCTGTGTCTCCTGAGAGGTACCACTTGATTTTGCTGTTCACCTTTGATAATAAATAGATCATCTCTGTCTAAGCAAAGCAAGGTCCAGTTTAACTGTAAAGTCAGTCTTTCAGAAGTTAAATCTGTCATGTGTGTTGCAAATATATCAGCTTTTCCATTGTGTAGGGACACTGTTTTAATCCTGAAAAAATTTCTCCGTTGCTGATAGACTTCAACTGTGCTGAATGCAGTTCTCAGTGATTAAAATGTTAATAATAAAAACCCTTTTCACTCTCTTAATTGCACTGTTTTTTAATTTTTTCTTCGGTAGAAATGTAAATAAAATGAAGCACAACATTTTCCCAATGTCTCCACACATCTGGGATGACTATTTGTTATGTCATTCCTCATAGCTCCCTACTAGGTTCCCAAGGCTAGTCAAACCATTATTGAAGCTGATGGTTTCAGATATTTTAGATGAGCTGGCAGGAGTGAGATGAAAATGAGTTGTGCAGCCCCAGCTGTACAATGAGCTTGCTGAGCTGGGATGTGGGAGCTCTTCCTCACCAGAGTCAGAGGATGGAGCCCCGAGGACCTGACTGTGACAGCTCAAACCTCTGGGAAATGATCCTGTCCTGCCCAGCACACTGTGGATCAGCCTCTCTGTCCTTCTAGATGCAGTTTCCTCGGGGACTGAGGGCTTGTTTCCGTGATCCCTGAGAGGCAGAAGTGACTGTTGGTGGCTTGGTGGCCTCTGTCCCCTGGGCTCCTGTGGCCATAGGGGGATGTGTATCGCCTCTATGGGGACGGGCAAAACCAACCTCCTCTGGATGGTGAGCCCAGGCTGTGTGCTGGGAGGCTGCAGGTCACAGCACCATTGTGGGAAGGAGGCAGCTAGGACAGGACTTCCCAGGCTGGCAGGAGTACCCCAGGAGCATCCTAGAAGCAGTGTAGGTACACGGCAGTGTAGATACACAGCTTGTGGTAATTGGGAGTGGGGCTGCGGCCGAGCCTCATCCCCAGTGGGCTCCAGCTGTGTAGATCAGGGGCCCAGCATTGAAGGGAATGAGACATGGAGTGCCGAGGTGTACTGACCAAGCAACCACCAAAGGGTAAAGAGGGCACACAGGTGCAGTGCATGAAGGATAAGGGTGTAAAAAGTTGTGCTGAAGAACAAGAAAGGACAGATTCTTGCAGCCTTCTGAAGTGACACGATGTTACTCGGTATGGGCAGACACCCGAGGACTTGCGCTGTGGTATTGTGTACGGTATCTGTACGAGCGAACGCTTAAAGCCTTCTGAAACTGTAAAAGGTTGTGCTGAAGAACAAGAAAGGACAGACTCTTGCAGCCTTCTGAAGTGACATGATGTTACTCGGTATGGGCAGACACTCGAGGACTTGCGCTGTGGTATTGTGTACGGTATCTGTACGAGCGAACGCTTAAAGCCTTCTGAAACTGTATGGCGATGCTCTGTGTATCGCGGACGTCTCGACTGTGACACCGCAGACAGGCCGGCACCGCGGAGCTCGCAGCGCCGGTGCCTCTGTCCGGACTCAGGGGAGAGCAAGGGCTGCTCTGGCTCCGCGCCCGCCCGTCCGCAGCCCCGGGCCGCCGCAGCCCCGGGCGCGGCGCAGGCGCTGCCGGCGGGGGCGGGCGGGCGCGGGGCTCCGCCCGGGCGGGGCGGGCCGGGCGCGGGGCGCCTGCGCCGCCGTAGCGGTCCCTGGGCCGCCCGTCCCGGCCGGGTCGCTGTCGGTGCGGGGGGCGGCGGTAGCGGCCGTGGGGGTTCCGGTGGCCCCGGTCCCGAGCCCCCCACCCGCCGCTCCGCAGCCGCCTCGCCGGGACCCCGCCTCGCCTGCAGCTCCTGCCGCCCCTCCCGGGGGCTCCGGGTAAGCCGCTCCCGCCTTGTTCCCACGGGCGCTCCGCATCCTCTCCCCGCCCTCCTCTGTCCCTCCCTCTCCGCGGGCCCTTTGCCGCTCCGGGGGAGCGGAGCGCTGGGGTCCGGCGGGGCTGGGGTCCCGGGGTCCGTCCAGCGGTGGGTGTCCCTCCCGCGGGGCGGCCGCGCTGCGGCTCCGGGGCCGGCGGGAGTCCCCTGCTCCTCCTCTGGTGGTGGCTCGGGCCCCCTTTGTCCGCTCCCGGGGATGCTGCCGGGCCCCTCCGCCGGCCGGGCCGCGGGGCCGCCACCCCAGTGCCACGCCGGTGTCACCTCCCCGGTTGAGCCCCGGTGCGGGGGCGTCCAGCCCCGCTGCCTCCCGCAGCCCCCGGGGTGGTGGTTGATGGGCTCTGAGCGCCCATCCCCGTGGAAGGAGCCCCAAGCACTAACAGGTGGTTTGGCACCGATACTTTCTCTTTTCTTCCCCTTCCTTTTTTTTTTTTTTTTAATTTTGTTTTTGTTTTTTGTTTTTTTTTCCCCTGCACCCCCTTTCTGTCAGATAACTTTCCTGGTTTGTTCTTTAGGAAGTGAAAACCACCCATGGCTTTTACACCTCCCACTCACAACCACAGAGTGTATAAGTCCCATTTCTGGGAGCGTGAGCACTCACCTCAGATATGTAACCCCATATCCAGGGGTACTCGCAGAGTGTGACCCCCCACTCGTGCCTGCCACTCTGAGCTGCTCTTGCATAAAGCCACGATTCCACCTCACATAAAGACGTAATTCCATCTCAAAAGCCACCCAGCTGGAGATGGTCACCAGCTCGTGTCCCACGAGGAACCTGTAAAGACAGCACACACGGAGCTGCTGTCTGGGAAGGAGGTGGCTTGCAGGGCCCTGTGGTGACGCCTCGTAAAGATCTGCAAAAAGTGAACAGAAAGAGTCATTCGAGTGTGTTGGCAGCGCCCAGGGTTATAAAAATGGGAAGTGTCTCACCTGTTTTGTCTGCAATTTCTAGTAATAGTTGCAAAACTCTCTTACCTTACTGCGAGTTACGTGATGCACAGGAGAACCAGGGGTGGTTGTACATTGGAAATCTTTAGGGTTTTTTATGCATATCAGGAAATAGAGCTGGGGTGTCAAATCCACTGAAGCTGCTACTGGTTAGGGGTGCCACACTCCATTTATATAGTGTATTCTCAGAAATTGAAAGGATATTAAAATACATATATCTTTCTTAGAAATAAATATGTTACATACTTACACTAGGGTTTGGGGTTTTGGCTATTTTTTTAAGCTACAGCTTGCTCAAAGGCAGTGATCCTCTGCATTTGACCAAATTTCTGTGAGAAAACATCTTGTAAAAGTGTTTAAGGACAACTAAATGCTCTTTTTGCTCATTCCTCAGTTGCTCCCTTTTTGGGATGACTTGCAGGATTTAGATAAATTTCACAGCAGAAGAGCCAGTAGGTAACTGGTGGAATTATTTCTGCAGGGGTTATGAGAAGAATAACTTCTGGATTAGATGTTTCAGTGTGATATTCCTGAATTTTGAACATTCATTAAAGATAGAATGTGGTGGGAGCAATAAGCACTTGCAGTACTGGCTGAAATTGTGGTTTTTGAGGTACAAAGTTTCTTTAGTTTCCTTCCCTCTAATTTCAGATCAAAAAATGTTCAAAACAGGAAGTTTGACTTGTACCTTTTATTTTGTAAGACTTTTCCCTGCTTAGCTTAGACTGGTGGTATTTGTTGTTAAAACCTGAACTCTGTGATTAAGCATCACTTAATGGGTTTGGACTCTTGTTTGCAGATTATTTGTAATTTATAATGTTTGATGTTCCTCCTTTCTCCTTTCCTACCAGCCATGGCCATGACAGGCCCTACGCCATGCTCATCCATGAGTAACCACACCAAGGAGAGAGTCACAATGACAAAGGTGACGTTGGAAAACTTCTACAGCAACCTCATAGCTCAGCACGAGGAGCGAGAGATGAGGTAAAAATCCTTCTTGTTTCCCTTCCATACTGAAGAAGAGCCAAACTTTACATTGAACTAGTTTCATTTTAAAAGCAAAAATAATAAAATCACAGACTGGTTTGTGTTGGAAGGGACCTTAAAGCTCATCCACTCTCACCCCCTGCCATGGCAGGGACACCTTCCACTAGCCCAGGTTGCTCCAAGCCCTGTCCAACCTGGCCTTGGACATTTCCAGGGATGGAGCAGCCAGAGCTGCTCTGGGCACCCTGTGCCAGGGCCTCAGCACCCTCTCAGCCAGCAATTCCTTCTCAGTATCCCACCTAACCCTGCCCTGTGGCAGTGGGAAGCCATTCCCTCTTGTTCTGTCCTCCCAGGCTCTTGTCCCAAGCCCCTCTCCATCCCTCTTGGAGCCCCTTTAGGTACTGGAGGGGGTTCTGAGGTCTCCCTGGAGGATTCTCCTATGCAGGCTGGGCATTCCCAGCTCTCCCAGCCTGGCTTCAGCCATCAGAGCATCTCCATGGCCTCCTCTGGACTCTCCAGCAGCTCCGGCTCCGTCCTGTGCTGGCCAGCTCTGCAGGTGGGGTCTCACCTGAGCAGGGCAGAGGGGCAGAATCCCCCCTCCCCTGCTGCGCACACTGGGGGAGCAGCCCAGGGCTCCGTGGGGTCTGCACTGGGGCATGTCCAGCTCTGCCTCACCAGCACCCCCAAATCCTTCTCCCAGGGCTGCTCCCAGTCCATTCTCTGCATTTGTGCTGGGATTGCCCCGACCCATGTGTAGGATGTGCGGGAAGACAATGCAGGGAGCCAAGGAGGGGCTGTTGTGGGGAGTCACTCAGTGCTGCCTGTGACTGACCTGAACCTGGGGCACCTCTTTAAATTCCCCAGTCCAATCCAGCAATGGACTGCACTGAGCTGTGTGACTTAACCTTGGCTGGAACCCTCTAATTTGCTGAATATCCTCAAGTTGTAGCACTGGGACTTCTGCTGTTCTCCCAGCTTGCCATGGAGTCTATAACCAGAATTTGGAAAATGGTTCAGTGTTGGTTTGGCTTTGCTGCCAAAGCTGTAATGAGCTCCCTGAGGAGCTCCCCAATGCCTGCTCACTGCAAGAGCTGCAGAAATGAGGAAGCAATTTAGAAATAAATACTAATGTGCAAAGATATTTGCTTCAAAGCTTCCGATGAGTAAAGAGAGACTGAGGTCCAATTCAGACAGAAAATATCACCGATTTAATGAGTTTCTTTCTCCTCACACAGCTCTTGCCTTTAAAATTTATTTACTTACTATGAGCACTGTTGTGTGTTCCCAAAACCTCAATTATTTTTTCTGTTTAGGATCAAGACCTTGTCTGAACAGACTGGAGTTTATAAGTTACATGGTTTTTGTAACAACAGACATCTGTGGGTGTTTAATTTGGAGTTTAAATAGTGTTGACACTGTACCCTGAAGTGCAGATTGACCCTGTTAGGGACATTTGGGGGAATTTCAGCATGGCTTTGGCATCACTCAGTCCTGCTGAGCTGTTTAATTCTGTGTATTGCACAGACTTTGCTACTGGAGTTGCTGGTTTGAGTGTGGGTTGGGATGCCTGGGCAGGGCTCACTGGTACTTGAGCAAGGGCATTTTCATTGTGCCCGATTCTGAAGTGATAGCCCCAAATATTATCACATCACAGCAGCTGCAGAGAGCCCCGGGAGACAGGAAGAGGATCTTGCAAAGAATGACTTGCAGAAAGAGAAGGAATTTTTTAGTACATCTGTAATGTTCCAAACCACCAGGCCCAGTTCAGCCAGCTGTTAATACGACCGGCACTGGGAAAAAGTTGCCAGAGGATAATCATTGCAAATGTCCCCTGAAGTCATTCCCCTTCTGAAGTCTTGCTTCCTCCTTTCTTTTCTCCCAAATAATCCTTTTGTACTAAGACTGAAAATATTTCTGATTCTTTAAGGGGGAGAACATGTACAGACAAGTTTCCTCTTCCCAAATATTTTGAGTGTTTCAGGGATTAGGAAATCTAAACTAACTTTTCTCATCTTGCATGTGAATAATTTGAGATGCAGAGAAATTTTAAATGTGTTTGAATACTAATTCTTCCTGGAATAAGTGAAATTTTGGTGTTTAAATGCTTCTTATGGCTCTGGCCTGAAGTGACTTGCCCAGCTGTCAGAGAGAGATAAGAACAGAACCCAGATCGCTCAATTTGTATTTGTGTACAGCAAAAATGTACACTTGAATAACTTGTGGAACTCAAGGCAGGTTTAGTTTATTAAAACCAGAGAGGACAAGGTTGGAATTATAAAACTGGATAGTAGATTCTTCAAAATTAATTTCCTGTCTGAGTCTCTCCTTTAAGGAGAGGTACATCTTTACCTCATAACTTGCTGGCACAGACCAGAGGTTGTGGATATGTGCACCTTGTTAAGAAACAATGATTCAACCTGTTTTTTTTTTCTAATTTCAAGGTTAATGATTCAACCTTTATTTTTCTAATTTGTCTCTGCTCTAGACAAAAGAAACTAGAACAAATGATGGAAGAAGAAGGCCTAAAAGATGAAGAGGTAATGAATATGGAAAAACTAATCTTAATGGTTATACAAGAAATTTTCTTTTTCTAAATGGAGATCTGGGATCTTTCCTTGGAATTGCTGTGGTCCCTGTGGAACCCACCTGCAGAGCTCTCACTGGGGTCTTTTAACTCTAGAAAAGAATCAGGAGGTCGGCACACGCGCAAAAGGAGACGGAGTTCCTTCGCCTGAAGAGAACCAGGCTTGGCCTGGAGGACTTTGAGTCTCTAAAAGTAATAGGCAGAGGAGCATTTGGAGAGGTGAGTCCAGAAAAAAATGACTACGTGTGTTTTTAACTGGCTCTGGTGTTTGTTAAAGACTTGCTTAGTTTGTACAAGCAAAAGGAAAGTGTAACAATCACTGATTGTCACCGATTTAGCTGAACAGTCACCTGCAGCTGTTTTTTTACCTAATAAATGCGGGTTCAAGGCATCCTGTGCTTTAAAGGAAGCACAGTGATGTTGAGAAGGACCTGATGGACAGCTAAATACAGGTTTGCAGTGGGTTTTAAAGGGGAACTTCTGAAGCTGGACTTCAGGAGAGGTGGAGGGCCCTTGCAAAGTCTCTTCAGAGAAGGGGCTTTGGACCACCTGCTTTAGGTGTGTTGCATTATGGTTTTTTCTGATTTAGAGATGGGGTAATTGAGAGGTGTTTTAAAAACTTTTATTCTGTTTTTAGTCTCATGTGAAGGGTGAGACAATACAGATGTTATAATTTACACCATCACAATCAGAAGTTAACTATTTCTTAGTTACAATATATTATTAGTGTTTCTTGGTCTATCACTTTTTGCTACACTATATTGTAAATGCTTTAAAGCTAGTTATCTCAAATTACTCTTCGTGGGTCTTATTACAATGTATTTCTTTTAAAACTTGTTTCTAATTCTGTTTTTCTCTCAACAATGTTTATCCTATTCCATAATACTTCTAACTTAATATTTCTTACCTCAAAGTTTACATACAAATGTATACTATGTGAACTTTCTGTTAAATTTTAAGAATTCTCTACAAATCTATTTCCTACAGGTGTGAATCACTCATGGTCCTCTGTTAAAATAACTGCAGCTCTTAGCATTAACAGGACTTTCTGCCACTGCTGTGCCCTGTGTAATGCTTCTTGTGTTTTATAATCTGAGACAATTTCATGAAATGACAGCCAAGGGCTTGATAGCCAACTTTGCCAAGAGCTGTGCTGGGAATGCTGGATTTGATCCAATCTTTGTGTGCCCCCAGGTGCGCCTGGTCCAGAAGAAGGACACGGGGCACGTTTATGCCATGAAGATCCTACGCAAAGCTGATATGCTTGAGAAGGAGCAGGTGAGGAACACCCCGAGCAGGAGCTGTACCATGGGTCACTGTGGTGTGTGCAGAGGAGGAATAGGCATCTGTGCTTTAGCAGCTAAAAATTCTGGGGGGTTTTTTGTGTCTTTTCTTATAGAGGAAATAAGTCAGAAAAATCTCTGAACTCGCAAGGACTTCTTTTCTAGTGGGCTCTTTCAACACAAAGTCCTGTGCAAATGATTCAATGCAGACTTCAAGGCCAGTGTTTTACTGCACTTTTGACTTACAGGATTGGATATAAATACCAGAGATACAACTGCTGGAATTCAGACTCAGAGACATAAAGCAGCAACATTTAACATATTTAAGGCTTTCCTTTGCTAGTACTTCTGGATATATAATGATCTGGGACAGTCATGTGTTCAGCACTGGGATGAAGCTCTTGTGTTTTCAAAAAGAGATCTAATCAGTAGGTAAAAATTGAGGTTTTTGTTTATAGGATTTATATAATGTATAGGTTTACTAGGTGTATATATAATAAGTATAAAATATATGTATCTAATCAACCACATGTTGAAGTTCTGATAGTGTTTCTGCCTTTGTGCAGAAGTTTGACTTTTGTCTTCTCAATATTTGATGCTGTTCAGAATAATAATTGAATTGCCTCTGAAATAAATGCATTTAATAAAACTTATCCAATGCACTATGTCTGTCCAGGTTGGCCACATCCGTGCAGAACGGGACATCCTGGTGGAGGCAGACAGCTTGTGGGTTGTGAAGATGTTCTACAGTTTCCAGGACAAGCTAAACCTCTACTTGATCATGGAGTTCCTGCCTGGAGGTAACTCTTGGGAATGCAAGGGCTGCTCTCCTTTTGGGGATTGCTAATTTCTTCATTACAAATGCAGTCTGGGACTAGAGTGCATGTGGGTGCCCTGCAGTGGTGTTTGTACTGTACATCTGGAAGGGAACAAGATTTCTGCTTTTTAGGGTACTGAGGTGTTTGGGCAGGCTTCAGGTTTCCTGTTGGGGTCTTCAAGCTGTAGATATTTAAATTTGATTTTAATATTTTTCTATTTAAACTTGGCTTTAATATTCTTCTATTCTAATATTCTACCCTTGCTGTGTATAGAGCCACAGCATATCCAGGTTTGGCAACCTCTAACCTGCTGTTTTAGCTGAATGCAGCAGAAATAGCTTTTTTCTACAAATGTCTTCACACTCAGTGAGAGTGGAGCCCGTGTGTTCACCTCTGGGGGGTTTCCAGGTGACATGATGACACTGTTGATGAAGAAGGACACTCTGACAGAGGAGGAGACGCAGTTCTACATCGCCGAGACCGTGCTCGCCATTGACTCCATCCACCAGCTGGGATTCATCCATCGTGACATAAAACCAGACAACCTCCTCCTGGACAGCAAGGTATGGGCTGGCCACAGGCTGGGGAGGAGCAAAGAGGCCTTGTGATTGCTCATATTGACCTGAAGGGCTGTTGACAGTTGTGGAAGAAGATGGTGCTTCTTTATTTAGCCCTGTTCCTTCCAGCTTTTGAGGGCATATCTGCCAAATTGCCGGGGAGAATCCCCAAAAGCCAGGAAAGACCCCAGCTCCACTCAGACCCTGAGCTCTTCTGACAGCTGTTTAAACTATTTTTGGCTATTTCAGATGCAGTTTAGAGCACGTGGTTTCAGTTCCCTCTTAGGCAAAGCCGTTTCCCTTTTCTCTCACATCTGTTACACTCCCACTTGCCAGCTCTGGTCGTACCAAACGTGAAGGACGTGGCTGTTCAGTAGCCAGGCTGAGAGTGGAGAACCTCCCTCAGGGTCAGGGTGTACCCCCGAGGGCTGGCCAGGCTACCTGGTTATTGCAGGCACTTTGCAAAAGCCTGATTGTTTCAATGTCCTCCTATTGCTCACTCCAAGTTTGGCTAAAATCAAGGTTTCTTGGGAAGAGTTTGCCAGCAGTAAATAATGACTTTCCCACTACTGTGTAATGCACTGTTGGAATTACTGTAGAATCCCAGAATGGTTTGGGTTGGAAGGGACCTTGAAACTCATCCTGTTCCACCCCCTGCCATGGGCAGGGACACCTTCTGCTGTCCCAGGTTGCTCTAAGCCCTGCCCAGCCTGGCCTTGGACACTTCCATGGATCCAGGGGCAGCCACAGCTTCTCCAAGCAGTGTGTCCATTTCAGAATGTTCACATTTAGACATGATGACATTTAGGACTTTGAAAAGGAGGTATATTTTATAGATACACTTCTGAAAATTGCACATAGTCAGTGTGGTCACGTTATGCACCAGGACAGGTTCAATCACTGAATCAAGGGTGTTTTTCATCTCTTGGGGCCAATACACAACCCAGGGACTGCAGCTGCCTCTGGAGACATTTCCTTTCACCCTGAAGTGGTTGAGAACTTGCAGAGCAGAGGTTTCCTGAAGTAAATTGTCACTGGGCTTTCTCTGTGGAGTAGCAGTGGAAATGATGGCTTCATTCCCTGTACACATCCAGTGTTGGGTTTAAACAAGGAAGGCAAAGGACCCTGAGGGGCTGGAGTGTGTCCAGAGAAGGGAATGGAGCTGAGGATGGGTCTGGAGCACCAAGAGCAGCTGAGACACCTGAGGGGGTTAAAAGGAGGCTCAGGGGGCCTTCCTGCTCTCCCTGCCAGGAAGGTGCAGCCAGGTGGGGGTCAGGCTCTTCTGCCATGTCTCAAGTTAAAGAATGAGAGGAACTGGCCTTAAGTTGTGCTGGGGAGGTTCAGATTAGATTTTTTTTTCCACTCTAGGAGTGGTCAGGCATTGGAATAAATTGCCCAGGGAGGTGGTGGAGTCACAGTCTCTGGAAGTGTTCAAGAGGCATTTGGATGTGACATTTGGAGACATCATTTAGAGGTGTTGATGGTGGTGTTGGGTTCTCTTCCAACCTTGCTGATGCTGTGATTTACTATGATAATATCTTATATATTTTTTTTTTTGTTTTTGTTTATTTTGTGTTTTGTTTATTTCTAGGGCCACGTGAAACTCTCAGATTTTGGTCTGTGTACTGGACTGAAGAAAGCCCACAGGACAGAATTTTACAGGAATTTAAACCACAGTCTTCCCAGTGACTTCAGTAAGTTCTTTGGCTCCAAAGAGTATCCAGTTGGTTGCTCTTGGGTCCTGACAAAACTCCTTTCAGTGTGAGGGCGTGGCTGCAGTGAGGAGTCTAATAATCAACTTTACATCTTGAGGTGGATTTTCATTTTCTGGAAAATCAGTTCAGTTAATTTAAACCCTTTTTCATTTCCAGAAGTTTGTCTCTGAAACAGACTCTGCTGTAGCCCTTTGCACGTGTAATAAAATGAGAACTCAGTGACTCGGTGGCTGCTGGCTGGATCTCAGGTGTTACTGAAATTAATAAACCAGCAGAGTCTCTGAGTATCCAGGGTTATTCTCAAGGGGAAGGACGTGGGTCATGGAGTTACATCAACCCTGAAAGCATGGCTTGCTAATGAAAGGCTCAGTTAGATGCTGCCCACATTTCATAGGTTTGGAAGGTGCTGAGAGGTTTAGGTTTGGGGTATTGACACACATCCTAAATGAGATATTTAGTGTAATGGTTTTGGGGTAAAAATATATTAGGTGACCAGTAGGATTCAGTCACAGCTATTGAATCTCCTTCAGCTTTCCAGAATATGAATTCCAAAAGGAAAGCAGAGACTTGGAAGAGGAATCGCCGGCAGCTGGTGAGTAGGTTCCACCTGCTTGGAGATGTTCCTGCTGAGGTGCTGCATCCAAATGGAACATGGATTTACATGGAAGTTTTTAATGCATCTGAGTTCTGGACAGTTGTGAAAGGAAAAGATTCAGGCATTTTTTAAAAAGAAGAGGAATGACTCTAGTTTGTCCTTCATCCATCTGCTGAACAGCTGGTGACATATGTGCTAGAGATAGCACTGCCATAATTATTTACATGGATATCTGAAGTCTCCCAGCCAAAACTATCAGTTCTTGCCACTTCCAATCTCACAAAGGGCTGCTGACCCATTCCAAGGTGACCCATTACAGGACAGTGAAACCCTTCTCTGTTTTCCTGATGCTATTTTAAGACTCTTTCATGTGAAGACATTAATTTTGTCTCTACATATCTTGGAGGAAAGGCTTTAAACACCTTTGCGAAAGGATCTTGGAGACAATCTGGTGTCTTCCTCAAAATAACCACTGTTGTATAAGTTCCCATGTCAGGCAGTTTTCCCTGCAGATGCATAACTGATGGTGTTTGTTCCAGGCTTTTTCTACGGTGGGAACTCCAGATTACATTGCTCCTGAGGTTTTCATGCAGACTGGATACAACAAGCTGTGTGACTGGTGGTCCCTGGGGGTCATCATGTACGAGATGTTGATTGGTAAGGAGCAGGCAGGGCAGGCTGTAAGTGGGAATGGTGGAGCAGAACATCAGCTGTATTCATAGAATCCCAGACTGGTTTAGACTGGAAGGGACTTCAAAGCTCATCCCTGACACGCCCTGCCATGGGCAGGGACACCTTCACTGTCCCAGGTTGCTCCAAGCCCTGTCCAACCTGACCTTGGACACTTTCAGGGCTGGGGCAGCCACAGCTTCTCTGGGCAGCTTATTTCTGAGCTTGGGGTCAAGTTCTCAGAGCATCCACTCCCTGCCTGGTGTCTGAGGTGTGTTTTGGCTTCAGGAATTAATTTTGCTTGATCCAAGATTATATTTTTGTTTCTTTTCAGGTTATCCACCATTCTGTTCCGAGACTCCTCAAGAGACATACAAGAAAGTGATGAACTGGAAGGAGACCCTGACATTTCCTCCAGAGGTTCCAATCTCTGATAAAGCAAAGGATCTTATTTTAAGGTGCCAGCCCCATGGTTTGCCACTTAATACAGCACTAACTTTCTTGTCTTGTCTCTGTATTCTGTGCCTCTCATGTTTTGTTTCACATGGAAAAACCCAGATGCTACAAACTGTTACACACATGCATCAAATGCTGAACTCCCTTGCCAAATACTTTAGTCTTCAGGACATTTAGTGGTTCCCTGACTAAACTGTCCTAAAAAGGAGTTCCCATGGAAGTGCTACTACTCTGGCAAAATGCTTCTGCTCCTTATTTTGCCTGCAGGCTTCTCATGGAAGGACACAAGTTCAATCCTTTTGACAGAGCTGACTTCTTGCAACAGCAATGATTTTGCCTTTGTATGCACTGGAGCATACAAATGTATCCCAGTGCTTGCTGACTCATTTGTACTTCAGTATCTATTCTCAGGACAGAAATATAAATGTCTGGTTTTCTAGGCTTTATATGTTCTCTACTCTGGTCCTGAAATGGAAAGGTCACATTATCCTGTTGTTAAGGAGTAGCACATCTTAACTGTGGCATTGGACATGACATTCCTATACATAACTTTGTGTGTTGGTTTTGCTGTGGAAGTTTTTAGTCTGCTCCATTTATATGTTAAGATTTTAGTCTGCTCCATTTATATGTTAAGAAACTGAAGCAGTATCAGTTCAGAAAACTGTTCCATTTCTGGATGGAATGCTTCCGTTTTCATTCTCCCTTCATTTTCATTCTTCCTTCCATCCCAGATTTTGCTGTGAATGGGAGCACAGAATTGGTGCATCTGGTGTGGAGGAAATAAAGAGTAACCCATTCTTTGAAGGGGTTGATTGGGAGCACATCAGGTAAGATGCTTTGCAGAAAAGCAACTGCTCTTCTCTAGGGACTGCTCAGGCCAGCCCTGGTCTGCAGCAGGGAGCAGCTGACTGGCATTTATCAAATCCAGCTGTGGGTGAGAGCATTTTGTTCTCTGCCTGAAGCTTGCTGAGGTTTAGGTACCTTCAGTCTTGCTTGTGTTAGGAAATGGAAGGTGGCTGAATCTTGCTTTGTTTGCCTTTGAAATCTCAATGCTTCATCTGCTCTTCTTGGCAGAGAGAGACCTGCTGCAATTTCAATAGAAATTAAAAGCATTGATGATACCTCAAACTTTGATGAATTTCCAGAATCTGATATCCTTAAACCAACAGGTAAATGAGTGTTTCATTCTCTGTGTAAACCTTCCTCTTCTCCTGTAGAATAATCCTTCCTGTTAGTCAGATCTTACTAGATGCTGATTTTATTTTTTATCATGACCAAATAGCTTGGAAACCTTGTGGTGCAGGGGGTGCAAACTGGAATTTGGGTTCCAGGAGATGCAGGCTTGTAAATGATGTGGGAGTTGCCTGAGAAAGGGCAGCTCTCAGAGGCAGCAGAGCTTCCAGAAAGTTCAGATCTCAGCAGGGCCTGAGAGCCCAATGCTGCAAGCTCCCCTCAGTGCTGATTCCTGCTGGCACTTGGAGTAGGGGTAGGGAAGGGTGGAACTCAAGGGGATGTTTTGCTGTGAATCTCTGAAGGATCAGAGCATAGTCACACATTTGTTCTGTGAGTTTAAAAACAGAACCACAGACTGGTTTGGGTTGGAAGGGACCTTAAAGCTCATCCCCTTCCACCCTCTGCCATGGGCAGGGACACCTTCCACTATCCTAGGTTGCTCCAAGCCTGTCCAACCTGACCTGGAACACTTCCAGGGACTGGGGCATCCACCACCTCTCTGGGCAACCTGTGCCAGTGTTTCACAGCTCACACTGTAAAAATTTCTTCTTTCTATGTGGTGTGAATCTACCCTCTTCTAGCTTACAACGCTTGTGCCATGTCCTGTCCCAGCAGTTCTTTCCTGGGGCTGAAGCATGAAGCTGCATCTGCGGTTAGGATATTTTTTTTTTCCTTTAGAAACATTCATCCAGTGTTTTGAATGAAAATAAACTCTGCAGTTTCAAAGAATAATTCTGTTTCTTCTATGTCTTCCCAGTGGCAACAAGCAACCACCCAGAGACAGACTACAAGAACAAAGACTGGGTTTTTATCAATTACACCTACAAGCGTTTCGAGGGCCTGACAGCCCGAGGAGCAATTCCATCCTACATGAAAGGAGGGAAGTAACACAGCTTTACCTGAGACTTCTGAGCCGTGGAATTCTGTTGCTGTACTTTGGGTTTATACCCATAAAAGAACTTGTTCTTTTTTTTTTTTTTTTAAGAAAACTTGAGGGCTATCAACTCTTGGAGAAGACTTCAGGACCCTGTTTTGTTACATAATTGGTTGTTATTAAGGATTTTTTTTCCCCTGTGCCATTGAAAAATTCCACATATTTGCATCATCTCTGCTGCCAGCACCTTTTGCTGCTTCAGGAGCAAGAGGGTTTTTTTTTATATTCTTTGACAGACTGTCCAGTCCACTGGGAGATGAGAGCAAGCTTTCCCTTTGGCATTGCAATGCATGGGATTCTCCAGGACTGCATCCAGTCCTGCATGAAGTGACAAACTCACTCTGCTAATTCTGCCAGCACTGTTTGCCCAGTAGTTGAAGACTCCAGGACAGAGGAAACAAAGCAATAATTGAAGCTTGAGACAGACAACTCTCCAGGAAACTGTCTAGTAGAAGGACACAACTTGGATTGCCTTAACCTTACTTTGTAGTGCTGTTTTTATAATGCTCCCTGGAAGCCTCTTCAATAGCATTTCTCAGCTCTGTTGCTGTGGCCCCCAGTTCTGGTGCACTTTACTTTTGGTACTAAGTGACCCTCAAGCCATTTAATGTTTTTTCTAAATTAAAAAATTTTGCAACACTTTTTCTTTCCTACATAGAGGAGAAATGGGCCATTTCCTCCACTGAGCGCTGAGTTTTTGGTTACTGTATGTCAGGATGGATCCATAAACAATGCAGATAAACTACAGCTAGTCACATAAGTGGGTCTGGAATTAGAGCAGAGGGAGGGAAATTCCAGGAACTTGATCCTTGGTGGGCAAGTTGTGCACAGCTGGGTCAGCCCTGAGGCTCCCCAGGCCGGTGGCTGTTGTTTCTTGGCCACCTCTGAGCTCTGCTGCATCTTCAGTGGTTTAAAGGCCAAACCCCAACTTCTGTGGCCTTTTTGCTGTTGGTTTTGAGCAGAACAGGATCAGAATGTTGCTGATGGAGGCCTGCCTGGTGTTCCCTCACAGAGCTGCTCTTGCTGTCCTGGCTGTACCATCTGTACCCGGAGTGTTCCACGGATGGTGCCTCATGGGCTCACTTTTGGGGCACTGGAACCCCCCATGTCCACTTGTTGATTGTTGCCTATTCTAATTTACAAAAGTATATTCAGTTCTGATCAGGGTCTCTCCAGAGAGCCCCGAAGTGCCTTTCCTTGCCTAAGCCTCTCTCAGAACATGACAGCATTTTGGGAGGGAGGATTCTGCCTCAGCTGAGCTTTTCCCCGATTCCGTTTTCTAACCACAAGCTCCACTTTGTGCCCGTTTGTAGTTAACGCTGCACTTCCAGGGGCAGGTGGCATTAACCCTTGGGCCTGCATGGTTCCAGTCTGGAATTTGCAATCAGATATTAAAAATACAATTCAATGAGTTTTCTAAAAGCGTGTCTCAATTCAAATTGTCTTGGATTCCTGCCAACTTCTCTTGGCGCTGAACACTTAACTCCAGACAAGAAAAAGCTCCAGTGATGTCTCACAGGAAAAAAAAAAAGGCTTCCAGGTCTGTTTAGTCCTGACTTTCTTGATTAGAAAATGAAACAAAATGGATTTGTAGTGGAACTTTTTTTTTAATATAGGTGCTTTTAGGGAATGTTTACCTAGATGTCTCTTGACTTGAGTGCCATCCCGAAGGACTGGTGGGGGACTGCCAGTACTGTACAGAACTTGTCAGGTCCTCCCCTCACCACCCCTGTGCTTTTTGTACATGTCCTACAAGTTTATGACTTGCCATAAGCAGTTCAGACAGCAGTTGGATCCTACCAAGCTAAAATGCAAAACTAGCCTTAGTTGGAAGTCCCAGGATCTCTGCAGTCAGAAGGGCTCACTCAGATGAATAAGGGCTAATGGAAGGAATGACTTACAGGATCAGGCTTTCATCAACTCGTCCCTAGATCACATTCTGCTCCCTTCTGACCTTGCATGAAGGACTCATACCAGCTTCTGCAACTGTTCCATCCTTATCCTGCAGATTCTTCTAGCCATTAGAAAATGTTGCCTTATAAACCATTGGAATTAATGTAAGACCTTTTTTTTTCAATTCCTAACAGCTTAGTTACTGCCTTAAAATAAAAACAAAAATCAAAATCCTTTGAAGCTGCTGTGGATTAGGAACAAATAATTTTGAGATAATAGCTGCATTCTTAGCCCTTTACTGAAAGGGACCAGCATTTTTATTTATGAATACCAAAGATGAAGAAGCTAAACAATTTTAAGTTGTGATAAGTTGCTGTGAAAAACCAACTCTCTAGTACTGTGTATTGTGCATTTTTAGGCTGTGTTTGAAGTGGGACCCCTCAGGTGTGTCACTGGAGTCCAAGGTGAAGTTTTCAATGGCACGAGGAGCAGTTGGGGTACCATCTTGTTGTCTTCCAGCAAAAGCTGGATGTCTTTGAATCCAGTCCTGCTGGACACACCTTTGCAGTGGGAGGTTCTGTATCCCAGGTGCACTGTAAGCCTGCATCCTTTTCCAGTTTTTTAACAACATTAGGGAAAAAAGTGTCTCCTACAGCATCTCCTTCCCAGGATCCACACTTCACTGCTAACAGTACGGATTTTGTATGCCTGTTACATCTCCCACAGTAGCCAAACATTTTTACACTTTTTTTTTGTGTTTTGAGGTTCTTAGTATCTTTTTTTTTTTTTTTTTAAGCTGCGGTTGCTGGATTTGTAGAAGTAATTCCAGTCTGAATTTCCAGTGGATCTGAACACCTTATATTGCCAGTTCATCTCTGTATCATGCCTAGCACCAAGCTGCACTAAGTGTTTCTTATCACTGTGCCCTGACTCTGCCTTAACCTCTAAGTTGAAAAAGTGTTCTGTAAATATTTAAAAGCTGTTACAAAATTGCACTGTACAATTTGGCAGGTGTAGTCAACTTTTTATGGAGCGATCTCATTGTGTTGTGTAAATAAAATCCTCTTAGTAAACACACTCTTGTTGGTACGCTGTTTTACAAACAAGAATCAGGGAATCCTGGAATGGTTTGGGTTGGAAGGATTTAAAGCTCATCCATTCCCAGGCTCTGCCATGGGCAGGGACACCTTCCACTGGCCCAGGTTGCTCCCAGCCCCATCCAGCCTGGCCTTGGACACTGCCAGGGATCCAGGAGCAGCCACAGCTGCTCTGGGCACCCTGTGCCAGGGCCTCAGCACCCTCACAGGGAACAATTCCTTCCCAATATCCCATCCATCCCTGTCCTCTGGCAGTGGGAAGCCATTCCCCTTGTCCAGGTCCTGATGAAGACTCCTCCACTTCTCTTGTAGCCCCTCTACATAGTGGAAGGTGATGTGAGGTCTTCACACAAATCCCACCTTGTTTGAACTGTTAGTGCCCTTCCCAACCTTCATCAAGAGAAGCCTGGAAGTACATCCAAGGATGAAGATGGAAATCAAAGCCAGACCTGCTCCAAAGCTGTTTTCTTCTGAAGACAAGTAGGTAGAAGTGGAAAGCACTTTTCACAGCACGGATCAAAAATACTGGGGCTTGCTAGAGATGCTGCAGTCCGTGGGTCAAGGAGTGTTGTCTGTGCTGCCTTTGGAACATCACTGCAATGAGGTGTGGGGATGAAGAGAACTTTGGGGTCCTCTCAGCACAAATGGGGCGAACACTTCCGTGCAAACCAGGCTCTGATGCCAAACTACTCCTAAGACTTTGGAATCACAACCCACACTTACTTAATGAAGCAAGGAAACAAAACGTTGTAGCTTTCTACGCCCTGCCTGTTCTACTCCACATTTAAAACAAATTTTAAAGGAGCCAAACAAGTCACATATAATTTATACTTTAATACAGATAAAGAAACCATACATCTGGGGTTCATACACAGCACAGGAGCACTTCAGTACATCTAGAGTAAGACAAAAGTTGACCTTGTACTTGAAGTAGGTGACCATGAGAGGAGGAAAAACAAACACGTTTAAAATTTGATTCAGTGTTCCAATGGAACTCACTCTACTAACAAAATTTAAAATCCAGAATGAATAATTACTTGGGAAAGCCAATAAACTACAGTGGGTAAGTGGTAAAAACTGCATGGAAATCATGGGAGCTGGATAATGCGCATCCCATGCTGAAGGGGCAGTTGATTGCACAGGGAACCACCAACTCCTACAGGCACTGACAGTCTGTAACTCCCAAAAGGGCTGGGTGCAGCGTAATAAACTGCCTGAATCCTTCCAGAGGCTGAGCTGCCCCTGGGCTCAGGGACACACTAGGTGGGATTTGGTTTGGCTGGATATGGTACTTTAGCTGTCAGATCCCAAAAGGTGCTGTTGAGGTGCAATTCTCAGCACATGATGCCTTGACACAGTCCTGAGGAAGAGCTCTGAACAACACCCACACTTCAGTCCTTAGAGCAGAACATGTGGAACCTCCAATCCCAGCTCAGCTGGGCAACACTCATTTACTTACACCTGACACTGCTGGGGAAATAAATACACACTGGAAAACATAATCACGGAGCCTGGGGGCCTTCACTGCTGGGCACTCAGGACCTAGGGCCAAGTTCCACCACTGCTGGGCTCACCAGTGCTTCTGTTTGTCCTGAGGAACAGCTCACCACCAAGGCAAGGACTGGGGTTGGTGTGGTCCCTGGTGGAGGCTCATGGTCCATGTGTCTTCCATTCTCTAGCAATTCATCTGGACCAATAATGGAGTGTCTGCATATCACCCCAGCTCTGTGCAGGCACCAAAGGACACTTCTCTCTACTGACCTAAGGACACACAGGGAGGAGTTTTCAAAAGTAGTCAAGAGAAATTTAGGCATCTGAACACCTGGGACTCTTAGAAGGTCCTGAAATCTTCCCATAGGCACTTCTTTTTAGAAGAAATCTATTTGCTGCACTTGGGAAAGAAGCTAAGAAGGGAAACACTGAGAGAATGGAACTTGTATCCATACTAACGGAAACTAAAATGTGCCTTGGCAGAGATTTGTTACTTGCAACTAAAAATTTCTGCTTGATCTTGTTATGTTACTTGCACTGAACACCACAAACACCTTGGCAGCAACCAGCACTGCTCAGTTCACCATGCACTTGGCAGTCAGAAGGAGAACAATACAAATTTGCTTGATGTTGCAGCATGGCAAAAAATGATTCAACTTTCTAGGGCCAGACTAATACCTACACCTCAATTTTGCCTAGTCTGACCAGGTAACTCAACACTCATGCAATCCAGGTTTCAACACCTTTGCCAGAGCAGCACTGACCTGCCCAGTTTTGCGAGGAGCTCTGTCCCTCACCTTCTTGAATGGTTTCAGCTTTTCTTTGCACCAGCACCATGTTTTAAAATTCTGGTTTGGGTACATAGAGCCTTTACGCAGCCACCAGAAGGGATGGCTTTGTGAGGCAGCCCAGTTCTGGGTGCCCTCAGCTCAGCTGGGGCAGTGCAGAACTCACTGTGTGCTCATCAGGGGTTAAGCCACTTCCTACAGGGAACTCTCACAGGGAATTCCTACATGTAACTCCCACAGGGAACTCAGTGCTGCAGGAGCAGGACCAGTGAGGCTCCAATCCACCTGAGCTAAACCAGCCTGGAGTGTGCCTGTTCTTAGAGTCACAGCTTTGTTGGCCCTGAATCCAAACTCCCAGAGCCCTACACAGATCAGGATAATACACTCAGAGCAGCAATGGAGAGCTGTTCCCAGGTATGTGCATTTTTCTCTGCTGAGGTCTGGTTTACTATTGGTATTTCTTACCTGCCTGACAAAAATGGTCCAGTCAGTTCCAAATTGGGAAGGAAGTAGCTGGCTTTTTAAAGCTGGAGCAGCAGCTCCTTGGAGAGTCTACAGCAAGTCTGACTTAGGTTGATGAGACCAAGGATTTTACTCAGGTAGTCAACTGGGAGCTCCTCCACTGGCTTTATTTGTCTTAACAGGGGGATGGAGAAGACAACTCAAAGTCTTCAGTGTACACAGTCACCTCTAGAAAGCTTCTTCCATTTATTTGGCTATTAACAGATTTATTTTATTGGTAAAATATCAGCTACAGTCTTTTGTGGGTTTTCCTTCAGCATGATCTACTCATTTTACAGAACTTTACAGAAAACATCCCTAGAAACAGTGATTCCATCTCACAGAGAAGTACAGATGGGGAATTCCTGTGAACATGCTTCCTATGGAACTGGTTCCTCCTTCCTAGGGCAGCAGTACACCACGCTGGATCCAAAGCCAGGTGGCAGTGCAAACAGATTCCTCCTTGCTCAGGGTTTGCTGTCACACTGTGCTACATTTCTGCTGGTTGATATAGAATATCATCTGTCCTGCTTTGATGTTCACTCCTCTGTAACTCACAAAAACAAAGCAGTGCCTAATGGTAAAGGAATGCTTTGTCTTGACAGGCCCAGACCTTCCTCTCTCATGTCACACAAGTCGTTTCCACACACTTGTGCTCTTCTTTCAGAAGTTTAGATAAAATATTCAGCACCCACAATCTGGAAGCCTTTGTAGTAGAAACAACAGGTCATTTCTTTTTGTCTGAGCAGACGTTGCTTTTGATTGCACAATTAAGACTATGCAGTGTGGCTCTTTATTAACATGCTTGAAATATGACAACGTAGTAAGAGCATGAACGAGGAAAAAGCACCTTGCAGGAGTCTGTGTCCCATCACCTGGGATGAAACTGCGGCGAGAGGTTCCCACATCCAGCAGGATTCTCCACCCTGAGCCGCACTAATCCGGTAGATCATTAACAACCATCTGGGAGAAGGGGGCGTTCAGCCTGTCCAGTTCATCCACTTGTGGGGGATGATGCATTATAACCTCGTGGTCCTCTGAAACATCATCCCCCACCGTGACCAGGTTTGTTAGGGATTTGCTCCGAACACACTGGAAATCCACGTGGCGGCTCTTGCCCTCCTCCTTCTCCCAGGACATCTGAATGAACGGCCGCTGCACATAGTTGTAGATCACCTCGGAGCGGCCACCAGGCCTCCTCTTCACCTTCTCCTTGCAGGTGGGATACCCTGGAGACACAGACAGCCATTCAGTTTCACTGCACCTCTCTGACTCACAAAGGGACAACAGGATTCCAGAACTCCCAGGCAGGAGTGACTGTGGGGTCAGGGAGGGACACACACACAACTCAGTAGACAAATGCTCAGATTCCAGATGAATGCTCAGATTCCACATTTAGCATTATTGGCTTGCAAAAACCTGTTCTCTTTTCCCCTGAAAAGGAGTCCTGGAAAGCTGGACATTCTTCAAGAAGGAAAACTTAAGGCTCCAGGAGCAGGTCATCCCCATGTGCCAAAAGATGAGCCAGTGAGGATAAGAAGGAAAAAGGGCCAGATGAATCAGGAGGACTATGAGGAGGTTATGTGAGGAGAAAATGAGGAGTCAAGCCTGAACATGAGCCCAGGCAGGCAACAAGGCCATGGGGACCTGGGCTGTACCAGCCACGGTCTGTCCAGCAGGCCCAGGGCAGTGATTGTCCCCCTGTGCTGGGCACTGCTGAGGCACCTTGAATATCGAGTCCAATTTTGGGCCCCTCACAACAAGAAAGACGAGGGCTGGAACACGTCCAGAGAAGGGAACGGAGCTGGGGAAGGGCCTGGAGCACCAGGAGCAGCTGAGGGAGCTGCTGGGGCTCAGCCTGGAGCAAAGGAAGCTCAGGGGGGACCTTGTGGCTGTGCACAACTCCCTGACAGGAGGGGGCAGCCTGGGGGAGTCAGGCTCTGCTGCCAGGGAACAGGGACAGAACAAGACAAAACAGCCTCAAGCTGTGCTGGAGGAGTTTAGATTGGATATTAGGGCAAATTTCTTCACCAGGGTTGTCCAGCTCTGGCACAGGCTGTCCAGGGCAGTGACTCCAGAGTCACCATCCCTGGAGGGATTTAAAAGACATATGGATGTGACACTTGGTGATGAGGTGGGCTTAGCAGTGCTGGGTTAATAGTTGTACTCAATCATCTCAGAGGTTTTTTCCAACCTAAATAATTCCATGATTCTCTGACAAGAGGGTGCAGCACTGTGTGTAGTCAGCCTGCAGGTGCTGCACAGCACCAGCCATTCTGTGAGCAAACATAACTACTATAAAAATAAGTCTCCCAGGACAGAGCCCAGCATCCTCTAAGGGAAAGCTTGGATCAGCAGGTGGAAGAATTTGACTCCTGTTTCCTGTTTACTCATTCCTAAGGAGACAAGTCTTTCTCACTCGTTATGTACCTTTCACTTTTCTTTAACTTTTAAGCCCCTTGGCCAATTTCAGTGGAACACGGTAGAGGCAAAGGAAAAACATGCTGAGTTTTAACTGGCTTCGTAAAGATAAATGTAAAACACAGAGTAAACAAGGAAATGCCTGGAGTCCAGAAGAAATCAGGCTTTGCTGACTGTGGAGTCACCTGCTTATGCATTTCCCTTGCTGAAGCAGCACTTTACCTTCGATGCCAATGCGAATGTTCTTCAGGCCCCGTTCCTTTAACACAGCTTTTGCCACGTCCCGGTTCTCAATGTACTTGAAGAATCTGTACAGCTTGGAACTGTAAAGGACTTGAGAAATAAAAGAGGTGATTAGACTCAACAAAGAGGAACCTTCTCCCTGCTTCTGACATGCCCCGTTGCGCCAAAAGCCAGGTGTGGATTCCAAGAATTACTTCAGGTGTCTTTTCCTCACTGGGATTAATTGCACTTCCTTTTGGGAGGGCAGAGATGCACATCACAGTCTCGACAGACTGGGTGCTGATGGGAGTGTAAAGCAAAGAATATTCCCTCACTGAGGATCCTGGAAAAGGCTGAGGGGGAGGGAGAAACAGAAGGAAAAGTGCAGTGAGTGCTGGGATCAGTTCTAACTAGCCAGGCATCCTGCCTCCAGCAGCACCGAGCTCATACACTAATCAGGGTTCCACATGCCAGCATCTTTCCTGGAGGAAGCCAGTTTGGGAATGTGTCCTTTCCTTATGGCTGGGTGTGTGTGGAGCAGAGTGCAGAGCCCTTACTTTGTGAATACTCCTCTCCCATGGGGGGTGGATGATCCTCATCCCAGTCCACGGTGTCCTCATCGGTCAGCACAACGATGTGACACTCCCGCTCGCCCTTCCGCGCGCTGTCCACCATGATGGGCAGGATCAGCTCCTCCAGGTAGCTGTCAAACTGCTTGTGAGCCCCATCATTGGAGAGCTCATGTAACAAAGCACCTGAGGAGACACAGATCACAGCAGCTTTGCTACAGCATGAAAATATCTCAGCTCTGCACTTCCCAGATCCATCCAAGAGCACAGCCAGAATTATTCTTCAGACAAAATGCTCAACATATGTTCAGACACATCAACAGCCTCCAGATCCAGAACTGGCAAAGTCAGAAGTGCAGACTGCATTTCAAATGGGATGCAAATGGCACTGCAGAACCATTCCATTCCCATTAAAAACTCACCAGGCTCCAATCAATACGGTGAAACAGTAACAGACCGAATAATTAATTCATTATGATACTTAACTTAAATTTCCAGCAACAACCTCTGCCCTTGAAAGTACATTTTGCTGCCTTCTCTGCGATCACTCACCAAAGAACAGGGCAGGAAATTCCACCCACAACCTGTGTTATGATACCACACACCCCATTTCAGTAATGTGCCTTTCACAGACCTGCCTGTGTTAAAAGTACTTCTTTTTGCCAGCATGCCCACCAAAAAGCTGCTCCCAATCAAATCCCTTCATGACCAGGAATTCTACTGCTCTCCAGATTTGGTATCCTTGGTTCCTGCTCTGCCCATCAGCCTTTAGCTTAAATTATTCATGATTCTCTAGTACAATTTGGATAGGGGTTATAATCCTGCTTTTAGCCTTCATTTTGTTGGCAGTAACAGCAAGCTGTGCTCAGCCTCTGTTAGAAAAAGAGACTAAAATGTCTATAATTTGCTTTTGGAGCAAAGTACCTGTGTTCTGGAGAATTTGCTCACTTCACTTTGGATTGAAACAGCCAAAAGGAAGCTGTTTAAATGCAGCTTGAGCCCCAGGGAAATCCACATGTTCATGCTTAAACTAAAGCTCAAGATTAAGAACTGCACTGAATCAGGATCAGAGTACTCAACACCCTGCAGATGATCTCCTAAGAGCTGATTTCTCTCCATACTTACTTAAATCTTGACATTTGATGGTGTTGAAATCAAAGTTTATGCAGAGGTAATCACATGTGTCTCGAAGGTCTGGGATGGAAATCCCATCAGGGCAGTTAATGATTCCAGTTTTGTAATAATCCTGTGAATAAAAGGACAGTTTTTGGAGACAAAAATTATGAACATCTTGGACTATGATAATTCCTAATTAGTTCTTTATTTTGTTTACTAATATTGGAGAGATGCTGAAACTATTTATAGCTCTGTGTACAGTAAAACAGCCCTGCTTGTCCGAGAATCTACATCTTTTTGCAGATCCTCTAGGGTCTGATAAATTATGAGCTCCAGTTAAAACTTTTCCATGGCACAGGGTTTCATAATACCATAATATTCAATATGTATTTATATTAATATGAAACCACAAGGTCAGAATACAGGTGAGGAATTACAACAGCAGGACATAGAAAAGGTAAAAGGCAACACGAGGAAATATCTGAAATGTGGACTTATACCAAAGCTATATTTTTTCTTTAGAAATTACAATGCAAAACCTAAAACCAGAATGTCCAGGGAGTGCCTGGAGATGGCTGAGATGGCTCAGCTGTGCACATGTGACAAACAGATTGTTTGTTTCTTTTCTCCCCACCTGCAGAGCTGCCCTTACCAGCACAGTGCGGAACACGGCTGAGCTGATCCCTTCTGCGATCTCGTACTCGCCCTTCTCATTTGGCCGGGTGAAATTGTATTCTCTGCCTGGCCCAAACATTCTGAAAGAGGTAAAGAACTGTGTAAGTGCACAAGAACATCAAAATGCATTTATTTAAGAGATAAACAGAAACACTGGGGTTAAAAAATTCTTTCCTGTGAGGGCGAGGAGGGCTGGCAGAGGCTGTCCAGAGCAGCTGTGGTTGCCCCAGCCCTGGAAGTGTCCAAAGCCAGGCTGGATGGGGCTTGAGTAACCTGGGACAGTGGAAGGTGTCCCTGCCCATGGCAGGGGGTGAAATAAACTGAGCTTCCAGGACTCTTGCAGCTGAGGCCATTCCATGATTCTGTGATGAAGTGACACAGAGATACAAGAACTTAAACCTCCACTATAATCTCTTCCTTAGTAAATAAGGACAAGAGCTGGCTCAGAGAGGCCTCTGTTGCTACGGCTACTGCACTCTAAGGAACAAGCCAAAGGAACAGATCATTCGGTCCCGGGGCAGAAAATCCCCTGGCAATAAAGCCCTTGCACTGACCTACAGCAGGTAACTCCACATGGCTTTAGAAGCCTTGTTTTACACAATTACCCACAGAATTCAGTGACCCAACAGAACCCTTTGGCCAGAGAGGTGGGAAGTGCTGGCAATACAGCACACAAGCATTTCTTGGTGCAGCAACAGGCTCCAACCTCTCAGCAGGAGCTGAGTAACTTCTCTTTCGGAAGAGTATTGAGAGATTGGAGAGATAGGCAGCAGCAGGGGATGGAGCATTATCATATTCCCCATTCAGGAGGAAGGTTATCAGCTGGGCACAGATGTACAGCTGACAGACCAGGCAAACACTTGGGGAGAATGAAAAGGAGACCACCTTTGGCTGAAAGTGTGCATGTCTTAATGGACACAGAGACTTATCTGGAGAACTACCAACTCTCCATCTGGTCAGGTCTTCCAGGCCTCACTCACAGCCAAATTCTGTCTGAAGCCACCGTGTGTTACAGATGAGATCACAAAACAAACATTACATGTTTATTCCATTAATTTTTTTTTTAGATTGTCTTGAGGTACCTTGAAGGTAACAGAAGTGACCTACCTTCCCAGCATGGTGTCAGGGTGAGCAGTGAAGATCTGGGGATTCACTGCAAAGCGGGTGCCATCCACCACCAGGGTCACTTTCTCTGGAGCTACTGTCTGGGAACTGCTGCTTGAAGACAATGCACAGCATCCATGGCGTTCCTGGGTATTAAAATATTCCATCTGTCTCTTATTTCCATCTGGGATATGGCAGTTGTGAGGTTCTTCAGGAGCAGACAGCATGCTACTGATCTGGGGATTTACTGGGCAAGTGTGTCGGCATTCAGAATCCAAACCTGAGGGACACAAACAAACATTGCAAGGGGAGGAGAGAATTTACTGAAAAACATCATTTCATAGTAAGACTTCCTACTGAAATGAGAAAACTGAGTCATGCAATAATTAAAGATGCCCTAACTGTCAGGGTGATGTTATATGACATAAAACTAGGCTGTTATTGAACTGAACCAGCAGCTGGATATTTTGGTGAGCCATGGTGCTTAATGCTCCTTGTTAAAGCAAGATGGATTCAGATGAAAAGGGCAGCAGCACAGGAATTAAACAAGGCCAGAAATACAGACCCAGCCTGCTGGCAAGACTCCCACAGGAAGCTGAGCAGCAGCACACACCTCACCAGAGTGGTGTAAGGCAGCAGTGCCCAGTGCCAGTCCGTGGTGGGCACACGGGACTGTCCAGATGCCTGCAATGAATCTGTTCAGGGCCAGCTCCTGTGGGATGGTCTTGCCAAGATGCTGAACTCTGCTGTGAACTTCTGTCCTTTAGAGCAGCCTGGCACAGGCAGGGCACATACTGCCCAGTGCAAACTGCCCTGTGATACTGGAACACTTCCAAAACACAACACCCCTTAAAGCCCAAAAAATAATCTCCCTCAAAGACTGAGGGCATTATCCTTACCCTCAGTCCTGGGAACTGCAGGGCTGTGACCTCCTAACACCACAGAACTTTCTTCTGACTCATGGGCTGCTACAGTTCTGTTTTCCACAGGACAACTGGACTCCAGCTTTCTCAACCAGTCTGTGCCCCCAGCACAGTTCCCATTCATGCTGGGCCTCCGTGCTGTGAGGAGTTGGTGGCGTTTCCTAAGAGAAGAGCTGGAGAGAGAATCCAGGTTGTTAGTTTTGGAAGAAACTCCCAAGCAATGAAGTTCAAATCTCTGTATCTGGTACTACAAACAAGGTCCCTCAGGTTCAAAAGGCATTTCTTCAGATATTTAACTGTGTTTCAGAGGCTTATGGTGCTAGCTATGCCCCTATCCTCACCTGGGAAGTGGGGAAAAAAATTTAAAGTAATCAGGGGTCTATTAAATCTATTGACCTTCACTTTTTTAAAGGTAAGTCTAAAGCCACTGATGTATTTAGATCACATGTGTGTTCCTGCAAATACCTTCCTGGCAACTCCGCCAAGACCTCTACAGCCCTTTAAAAATGTTTATATTCTTGACTCCCAGTCCTGGCCAAATGAGCTCTGTAATATGGTTACAGCCTGAAATATAACATTTTCCCAGTTAACAGCTCAGGCATTGCCTCTTAACCACTCTGAGGTTTGACCAGGAGGTTCCCTGCTGCCAGTCATTGCTTAGTTTTGTTCTTTCTTCTTGACTTATGCCATGCTGTCACACAGTGCTCCCCCCAGTATTTAACCCACTACAGTCCCACAACAGACACTTGGATGGCGCAGAAAAGCTGGAGCAGCCCCACACAGTGCTTTAACCTCTGCCACCACATCTGGAATGCTCTTCCAGCATATGCAGAGACACAGCTTCCTTTTTTTTCCAAGTAAAATTCCTTCCTCCTTCTATCTTTAAGACCCACTTCACTCGTTTGTATCTCCTAACAGATCAGATCTCTTTGCTGTTTCTTTCCCTCATTCTCTCTAGCATTTGTTTTGCTCTGCACAAGAACCAGCTCTCCTTTCCTGGCTTCAAGTGTCTTCCTTTCACTCTCTCAAACATAAAACACCAATTTCCTCATTAATGAATTTTTCCAATTTCCCCCCTGCAGAACAATTGTCCTGTGTCTTCCCCTTGGCTGAATGATGACTGCAGGGCCTGTGGGTGCCACCTCTGACGCCTGGCAGAACACTGCTGTGGCAGAGACAAAGTAGATAAAGCACAGCACTAATAAAACAGCAAAATGCCAAGTCAGAGTTGCTGAGTTTTCTGGCCAGCACCTGCTGAGGGTGAAGGCCTTAATGAGCAGTTCAGTGGTGGGTTTCAAGCCCATTGTTACTGGCAGTCTGAATTAAGCTTTTTATTCCTAATGAGAATTTAAAAAAAGGAGTAACAATTAATTCTTTTTGTTCTGTAAACCCAATTCTAAGTTGCCAGCATTATTATATCTGTATATTTTTAGAAAATCTGCTGCTTACACATCATGTGATGGTGATCCAAAAGAAGATTTTTGGCTACAACAAAACTACTTCTTTTTTTAAAGGCTCTGCCTGGCAGCACAGTGACACAAGGAGCCCCCAAAGGTCATCTCAGTCCCATCAACCTGAACAGCACTCAGAGCACTGCCTTGCCCTCTGCTCTCACCAAAATACCCAGCGTGGGAAAACTCCCTCTCTCCACACCTTCCAGGCTGCTTTCCTGTCCTGGCTGCCTGGACCCTGGAGAAACCCCCTCAGCAGTCCCACCAGAAACCCCTGTGAATGCTGCCTTGTACCTGGGAATAGACTCATGGAATATCTTGAGTTGGAGAACATCAGTATGAGAGTCCACCTCCCTGCTGCTCACAGGACCACCCACAACTAAACTGTGTGACCAAGCATCCTCCAGGGAGAATCATGGGATATCCTGAGCTGGAAGGGACCACAGGGATCACTGAGTCCAGCTCCTGGCCCTGCACAGACAGCCCAACAATCCCACCCTGTCCCAGGAGCTCTGGCAGCTTTGGGGCTGTGCCCATTCCCTGGGGAGCCTGGTCAGTGCCCAGCTCTGGGGGAAGAACCTTTCCTAACATCTTAACTGGGATGGATGTGGTCACACATGAACAAATCTTTTACCTGAACACAAACTCCATGTGAACAACCTGAGCAACCCTCTGCCCTCTTCTCTCGTGTGCCAGAGCAACAAAGGGGTGGTAGAATGTCCAGCAGTGCCAGGCAGTGGGACACAGAGGTGTGGAGGGAAATCTAAATATGAAAACCCACATACTCTAAAACACCCTGGATGAAAAAAAAGCCCACCCCTATCCCCCTCCCCAACGCCACCAAAAGCCTTTAAATCAATTCCAGAATTGATAATGTCCAGTGGAACAAAAAGTCAACTCAACTATTCCCCTGTTTCACAGCACTGTAATTATTGTGAGGAAATGGAATTTTTATTTATATTTATTTATTTATTTATATTATTTATACAACTAATAATGTGATTTCAAACACATTCACTGAATTATTATATTGTATGTTTTGACCCTGAGATTAGCTCAGTTGGCTGGAGCATGATGCGGATAACACCAAGGTTGTACATTCAATCCCTGCATGGGCCATTCACTGAAGATTTGGACTTAATGATCCTTGTAAATCCCTTTCAACTCAGAACATTCTGCAATCTGTAACCTGAACCAAAATGCTTTAAAAATTGGTAACTGCACTGAAAGCCAAAACCTGTTTTTAAAATGCAGTTTGATTTACTTAGGGAAAAGTATTTTGAGATGGGGAAAAGAATACCCTTGTTGAGCAGATATATAATCATAACCCTAAGGGAAAACCCTTAAAGGGAGTAATTCTTGAGACTTGCTGGCTGTCAGAATGCTCTGGGTTGAAGGGACCTTAAAGCATCTTGAGGGACACCTGCCACTAGCCCAAGTTGCTCAGAGGAACAGACACCACACTGGGTTGTGCTCAGGAACTCTTCTCCCCCAGCATTAACATTCCTACACTGAAACAATATCCCTGACAAAGCTGATGCTACCACACTCACCAGGGAACAAAATTTGCTCTGTGAGCTGACAAGAACTCCATTAAGAAAACAAGATAAGCATAAAATTTACTTCTTGGGCCTCTTTCTTCCAGAAGTGCTGAATCGCTGCAGCTCTGCCAACAACCTTCCCTTGTGGTGCCTGAACAATCTCTTGATTATTTAATACATTACTCAGCAGAGAGGAGAAATTAGGCAGGAAACCAGATCAGTAAGTAGAGTACATGAAGGCAAAGAGCAGTGTTATTCAGGGACACTTAGACTCCCTAACTTCCCCAGAGCTCTGCCTTACAAACCCCATTTAAATGATGTCAAATAGCACGAAACACCAACAGACTGAATTTCACAACAACCAAACTGGGCTGGCTGAATGTTGAAATCTTTGTTCATCACCTCAAGCTCTGAATTAAATGCTTAGACTCTGCACACCCTTCAGCAGAGTCCTTAACTACAGCAGCCCAGAAATTATTTACAGAACTATCAGCAGTTACTCAGGAACTACAATACACCAATTTTCCTTTGTCATTGCCCCCCTTCTGCTGCTTTATCTGTTAAGCAGGATTGTCAGGGAAAAAATGTCCCAGCTGTTTGACATGTTTCTCCTCCTTTTCTGTTTTCTTCAACAAAGTTGAGCACCAGCAAAGCCTGCTGAAGGCAGCTGCTCTTTGCAATGTGGTCGATTTCCCAAGCATAAGATCTGACTTTCCTCTTTCCTGGAAGTGGAACAGCCAGTCCTGCTGATCATCCAACTCATCTCAGGCTCCTGGCCCCTCCTGGCATGCCAAAATCCTGCACGTTGTGTGTCAGCAGAATTGAGGGAAATGAGAAAAGATCTTTTGGCACATCTGGCTGGTACAATAAATCCCCAAACTGGTCATTTAACGTGACAAATATATTGCAAACACACCCAGAACCCAGTGGGGAAACAAGTACATAAAGACTTCAAGGCCAAACTCCTGCCTGACCAGCTTACAAATGTCCCGGTTTCCTTTCATGCCCAGGATGAAGGAGAACTACCCGTGGTGAGAATGAATGCCTATAAATAATAATTAGCACCATTCAGCTTCAAAGCTTTTTACAAATATTAACTGCTCATTGCTCCTAAGAGCCCTGGGAAGCACTGCAGGGAAGCATTTTATGAGAGAAAACAGGGAGACAGAGGCAGAGACCTAATCCTCAGGCTCAGAGCAGCAGGCCCACTGCCTACTCAGGTGTTACTGACTTGGAGCACGTTCACTACTCAGCTCCCTGGCCCTCCACCAGCAGTTCCCCTGTCCTAGCAGGACAAACACTGCCAGGTTACCACCCTCCTTAAAGGGCTCCTTTCCACTCTCTGGGAAGTGTAAGTTGGCTGGTACCACAGGATGGCTCAGGAGCAGTTAACAGGCACCCTGATGTCTTTCCTCGCTTCTCTGTGACTCGTTTGTGTGCTCAGATCCTGAAGGATCAGGTAAGAACCAGTCCACAGAGGACCTGAAGCCTCACAGCTGGATTTTGGGAGCTGGGCATTCAGGAGCAGCAAAAGCCCCGTGTCATATTCAGCACTAAAGATCAGAGCAAGAGCTCCTCCAGGCAGAGAAAGGCTGGGTTTTTAATTTTTCTTAAGGGAGTCAGTATCAGAATCAAAAATCAAAATTCCCATCTGGCTCTGGCCATACATGGAGCATGTGGGCCCCTCCTTCCTCTGGAACACAACAATGTCAAGAATGAGCTGTGCAACTGCACAAACATCTCTGTTCCCCAGACCCTGTGCTGGTGGTCCCACTGAAATAATCTCTTTTTAAACTTGTCTAGAGCCTTGTCTTTTGTTGAGGAAAAAACACAGAAGTTATATTTCAGTTGTTTTTAATCACAAAGTGGAAACACTTTAATTTTGCAATGCACCACTGGTACAAACAATTCATGCTGCAAATGTTTTGCAGAGATAAAGAGGCTGATCTCTGCTCTTTGCAATCCTTAAGAAGTGCTCTGGAATGTAAAGAGGCTGTGACATCTTCAGTACATTATCCTTCCCCACCCTAAGGGATCTAAAGCACATCCAAAGCCACTTCCCAAAGCATACAGCTCTCACCCCATTACTGGAAGAGCTCAATGGCTTCACTTGCACAGAGCACCATGAACAAGGTGATGCGTGCCGTGAAAAGAAACTCAAATGTCGCAACGTGGCCAGCAGAGAAAACCCATTTAGATACAGCACATTTATTAAGCAAGAGAAAATAAAAGCATCAGTACAAATGTGCTGGTTTCTACTTTTTATTTATTGTATTTCATAAATACAATATTCTATTATATTTATAAAGATATACTCCTTATCATTGGATTTTTAAAAATTCCAGTGATAGAGTATTTTAAGTATGAAGAACTTCACAGAAACTTCAAAGAAAAATAATAAAAAGCCTAGCTGCCAAAATCCATTGAGGAGTAAAGCCCTTGCTATAAGACCTGACAGCTTATACAGGGTCTCACTGTCATGTGGCATGGCAAGAGAGAAGGTGTAAGAGAGTAAAAATAGTAGAAATGAGTGGCTTTATTTCACCATTTGGTTTGTAAATGGTGAGGAAGCACCAGCAGTGAGTGAATCAGCTGGTGAACAATCCTCCCCTCTTCCTAAACCACAGCCTAACCATCACGACAGAAATAAAACTCTAAACAACTCATTTTTAAGGTGACAACACTCCTTTAAGCCTACAAAAACATTCCCATGTACAATTATTCTCAGAAATATGAGCAAGCAGGAAACACGCATATGCAGGGTGTGCCTGACCTAATTCCACAGTCCTACACTGAGAACAAGATGGATTTCTAATGGAACTGCACGTCTTTCCACATTGGCTAAAGCCTGGCTTTAATTTGTGTCCTGCTTTAACCCCAGATGGCAACTGAGCCCCAAACAGCCACGTGCTCACTGCTCCCTGGTGGAATGGGGAGAGAACTGGAAAAGTAACTCGTGGGTTGAGATCCAGATGTTTTAATAGGTAAAGGAAAAGAGAAGGTTTTGTGGAGACCTCACAGCACCTTCCAGGATCTGAAGGGGCTCCAAGGAAGCCAGAGAGGGACTGCTGGAGTGACAGAACAAAAGCAAGGATAGATGTGATAGCAGCAAGGAATTCTTTTCTGTGAGGGTGGGCAGGCCCTGGCACAGGGTGCCCAGAGCATCTGTGACTGCTCCTGGATCCCTGGAAGTGTCCAAGGCCAGGCTTAACAGGGCTTGGAGCAACCTGGGACAGTGGGAGGTGTCCCAGCCATGGCAGGGGGTGGAATATGATGAATTGTAAGGTTCCTTCCACCCCAAGCCAGTCTGGCATTCTATGACTATAAAAGCTGTGCATGCAAGTAAAGCAAAAAAGGAATTCCTCCCCCACTTTCCATGGGCAAGAAGGTGTTCAGCCACGCCTAAGAGAGCAGGGCTCCATCATCTGGGAAGCAAAACACCATCACTCCTAACATCCCCCCCTGTTCCTTCTTCCCCCAGCTCTAAATACTGAGCACAATGGCATAAGGAGTGGAATATCCATCCCTGGGTCAGCTGGCCTGGCTGCGTCCCCCAGCTCCTGTACACCCCCAGCCCACTGGGAGGTGGGGAGCAAAAAAGGCCTTAGCTATGTGTGAGCCCTGCTCAGCAATAACTAAAACACCCCTGTGTTATCAACCTCTTTTTTCCAGCAAAAATCCAAACCACAGCCCCCTATAAGCTATTAGGAAGAAAACTAACTTTCTATCAGACAAAACCAGTAGAAATTCTTACAAGGGCTCCTTAGAATATTCCAAAAGTTTCTCTAAACATAAAAGCAGAGAAACAAATCAGCAATGATTAGCGTTCTACTTTGGAGAGAAAAAGGGCAATCTCGTGGGTTTAAGATAAATAAGGAGAAGTCTTTCCTGTACATAAGGATTAGGGGAATCACTGAAAGGTATAAACCACAGCAGGGAATGCAGCACGGAGATAATGGATCTCCCCTGGGCTGGGTAACACTGGTTAAGTAAAAAAGCAGCCATCAAACTTGACCTGAAAAATTATAATATTGGCAAGTAGGCAGCAATCCAACTTCTAATTTTCATAATAACTATTTGCTTCTGATCATCAGATGAAGACTTTCCCAGAGAAAGAGAAAAAACAAATGTCAGCTCAGTTCACCTGCAATAGAATCTTCCCAGTGGCAGGGAGGCATTCACTCACTTCTTGTGCAGAGTGACAGGAACTCATCCAGTAGAAAGAAAGGCAGAAAGTGAAATGTTCTCCTCTATTAAAAATTAGACCTGACGGCTCATTCTGTAACTATGAAGGATCTCAAAGCCCCCCCCAGTGCCAGCCCCTGCCATGGGCAGGGACACCTTCCATGATCCCAGGTTGCTCCCAGCCTTGTCCAGCCTGGCCTTGGACACTTCCAGGGATCCAGGAGCAGCCACAGCTGCTCTGGGCACCCTGTGCCAGGGCCTCAGCACCCTCACAGGGAACAATTCCTTCCCAATATCCCATCCATCCCTGTCCTCTGGCAGTGGGAAGCCATTCCCTGTGTCCTGTCACTCCAGGCTCGTCCCAAGCCCCTGCCCAGCTCTCTTAGTCCCTTCAGTCCCTGGAAGGGGGTCTAAGGTCTCCCTGGAGCTTTCTCCCATCCAGGTTGGACAACTCCAGCTCTCCCAGTCTGGCTCCTCAGGTCTCTCCCAGCCAGGGAAACCAGCACTTCCAGGCTGAGCCCCAAGCACTGCCCCGTGCACCTGAACCAATGGAGATGCTCAGGGCAAGGTGAGACTTTGCAGGTGTGGGGCTTCCACTCTCTGGCACCTGTAGATATACCTGGAGCATTGGAGAACAACATGGTCCAGGCATTCACCTGGACTGCACCAGAGAGAAAAACATCTAACTGCAGCCTTCACATGCTTTTCACAAACCTCCTACTGATCCTCATTTCTTTTTCCCAACACAAACACAAGCAGACAATACAATCTGATTTAGAGGTTGAACCAGCACAGGCACATGACAAAAAGCTTTTCCCTTGTTATGAAATAACTCTACCAATAAACAGAGGATTCATTTTCTGACTGGCTTCAAACGATAGATGGAAAATAATGTCCAGCAGGCCTGATGCAATGCAGGACAGCCCGAAAATGTTGGCAAGAGACAGCAAGGAGGCTGATGAAATGCTTGATTGTTTCTCCCATTCTCTGCATAGTGTTACACTGTTAGCAAAGTTTACTGGCTTACTCATTTACTTGAGGCTCAACAAAAATCCACTGTTTCTACAAATGCAATTCAAAACTACAGTTGGCAATACGGGTTTAAGGGTTTAACACTGCACTTGCACACCTTGATTTAAGACCCAGAGTCACCAGGTCCTTCTGTCACCACCAGTGCTCAGTTTATGCCTTGAACTGACCCCTCATCAGCACCCCACACTCACAGCACTTCTTTTGCCAATTTACAATCACCAAGACTAAAACCTGCAGAAAAAGAATGGATATTTATTAACTGAATGTAACCTATTACAGACTTTCCCAAAATAGGAAGGTCACACCGTAGCAGCCTCATCAACAGAACAGATGAAATGCATCCAGCAGTGTTCCACAACGAGAGTAAAATTCCTCATCATGGCAACAAGTTACTGCTTTCTTATTTCCCTCCCTCTGAGGCCCAAGGTATTAATGTCAGAGAGCAAACCCAAGTGAACTGTAAAGGGTATTTCCTCACAATACTGGAATAAAGACAGTCACCTGAAAAATTATATTTGGTCCTCATAAAGACCTTCTTTTACCACTATGGCAATGGCAACTTTGCCAGTGCTATCTGATTAAATTCAGCAATTTTAATAAAGCTGGCCATGCCCATATAGAATACACACCTCCTTCCTTGGCAGAAGTTTGGATTGTGCAGATATAATCAGGGAAAAGGGAAAAAACTGGCAAAAGATGAGATGTTGCAAATATAAGCAGGATATTTTTACCTAGAGACAGGAAAAACAAATGTTCCCTGCTAAAATAAACAATACTGAGCTAAATAAAGTTTTAAGGCAGTTGACACCTGTGAGTTACACTTTCTCTCCACCTGTGTTAAATTAAGCTACAAATACTTAGGTGAAAGCCTGCAACTTGTGCTACAGACAACAGTTTGGCTGTGTTCTCTGTTCTACCATTTGCTGCAAAAGTATTTATAAAGATTTCAGAAAATCCCACACACTTCAGCAAAGCATAAAAAAAACAAGAGCTACCTTATCCCTTTAGATTTAAAAAACCTTTTATTTCTCAACTTTTGTTCTTAGGCAGTTAAATCAAACTTGGTTCCAAATTCCCTCGATTTCAATTCCTGCACTTGTATTATAAGAAGTCCAGTTTTTCAATTATAAACTGCAGCAAACAGCATAAGAATATTTCTGAGGGAGTTCTAACAGAGAATCTGATCCACCTGCAACCACCAGAAGTTCTGAGCAGAACTGATCACCCACGTTTCCTGGTGTAACTCTGGAGCAAACCCTCTGCCAAGCACCCCTCACTTACTGCCGGCTCATCTGTGCTCGGTGCTCCCTGCACCACGACCCGAAATCCTCCTGGAGCAGAGGGAAGCACCAGGGCACAGCAAAGCTTGGGAGTTTAAACTCCTCAGCAGCACTGGTCACTCCCCCAAAGCCCGGGCGGCTGATTCATGTAAATATTTCAGGTTAAAAGTCCCTCCAGCTGATTCGTGGAAATTTTGAATATAAACTGTGTGGTAACAGCTTAAAGTCTCCTCTTTTCAAGTAAAAGCCTCTCGAATATCTCTTCTCTCTCCAGATTCCTCACCAGACAGTTTTGCAGGAATTGTGTGGCAGAAAAGGCTCAGTTTTATTAAACCCTTGATACCATTTGGTCAACCACCCTCCTGCCACACTTCCCTTAGACAGGCAGAGAGGAATTAGCCACAGAATTTTTGGTTATGTACGGAAATATGTGCACATGGATTCCCAAGCCCAGGAGCCCTAGGGCGTGGGCCCAAACAAATGGACAGTAACTGAGGATAAAATGAGTTATTTTGACACACCAGTGCATTGCTGAAGAGCCTCAGTAAGAACCACCACTCTCCCTCAGTGCTCTGGTGCCATGGCCAAGGCAATATATGTTTATGTCACCTGGAAATGTTACCCTCTGTCAGCTCAAATATTAAATCAATCTGTTCTGTCTCTCACTGCTCTCCCCTAAGATACAGCTGGATTGCTCAGAGACTGCTCCAAACACAATTTCACAAAACAACAGAATTAAATATATCACATATCATCAATAATATATAATTTTTAATGCAAAGAGAACCTAAACAGGCAGGAAACTATTTTCCTCCTGATTCATGCCAGTGATAAAGCACTTGTGCCCTGGCAAGTCTGAATAAAAGATGCCTTTAGAGAGCTCTCAATTAAAAACAAACCAAGCAAGACAACATAGAAAAAAATCCAAGTCACTAATTTACTAACTTTTGTATGCAAAAACTTCTTATTGCTTCTGGTTTGGGAGCAAGATTTTATTTCTTTAATGCCCAATTCTCTCATCTGTCCAGATACAGGTGTAATAAATCACCTGTGCCCTGGTAAAGAGGCTGGGGGAATGTAAACAGCAAGAATCTCTGATCACCAAGAAGTGTTGTCCCACACCAGGTGAGGCTGGTGGCCATCATCAGGAAAAAGAATAGATTTATATATTTTTATCTATAATTTACATAATTTGTGTGTGTATAATTTATAAATTAGCTCTTATAATTACCCTATTTATTTTTAGCACAGCAACTGTCCACTGTGGCTCTCTCGAGATAAGCATTGGTGTATTATCAGTGTGTTTTGAACTACATAAGTTTTAGTTAATTTAAGTAAAAATTAAAATTTCAGCAGAGACAATATCCTAAACCAAAACTCCTTTCCTCATTCACAGAGCTTTTGGTTTGCTAAAAAAAATTATCTGACATTTCACCCATGGCAAAAAGCACCTACTTGTTTGGACTCTTATTTTAGAAAGGCTATGAGCAGGTCAGAACTCCACCTTCCTTCTCTGGAAGGGATCCCAACAAGTAACTGCTCACTCATTCCCAGCTCATCTGCTACAACTCTGCCCTACAAATCCAACTGCCATTCATTTCTAACCAATTACATGGCAGCAGCTCGGGAAACTAACAATAGGTGGCACATTTTTGAAAGTTGGATGCAGTCACAGGAGCCTTCAAAATAATAACAATGAAAAAACTCAAAGCAAACCGAAGAAACAAACCCAGGGAGGCTGCAATGGCATGCAATTACATTGGCAAGGAAATACTGCCACGCTGAGAAGAGGTTCGGACCGCAGGTCCAGCAGCAGTTTGTGTCCAGTGTGGAAGGGCAGAAGTCAGGTGTCCCCCAGCAGTGGGAATCTTGCCCCAGGTGCGGGATGGTGCAGGCTGGCACGGGGTCCCTGCCAGGGGCACTATCTGCCATCCCCACGGGGCGCTGCCCTATCTCACCACAGCAGGTGCTGGAACCCTGTTCAGATAAAGGCACAGCTGAATTTTCCTGTGGAAGGGCAGAGATGCTCCTTGGAGCTGAGGCACAAAGGGAACATTATCAGTGTTGTCCTTAGAAAGAAGAGAGTTCTCTGAATCAGACACATGGTTTAATTCTCATTAAGATACAGACAATAAGAAAAAGCAAAACAAACATAAGGCTCCTTTCACAGTGCAGCTGCATTAGTAACTGCAAGTAATACTGAGTAATCCGAAACCAAAATAAACACAGGAGTTTTATTTAGCACAATTACAGCTCTTTGGAAAACACCTCTTGATTTATTCTGAGGAAGGCAAGAGCAGGGGCTACAATTTCATCTAGGTGAGGCCAACCATTAGCACTCTGCCAATTCATGTCAGCAGAGAACCCGATACCTTATTTTCAAGAACTGAAAAACAGTTCATGATTTCAGCCAAGGTTTACAAGGGGACATTGGCAAGACACCTCTTGCTTTGTTTACATGCCTGGATAAATATTTTACATGTCAAGCATAGTTATAACACTTTCTAAGAATATTCCATTACATTCTTTCTTCTATGACTAATAGTTCTTCCACAAAAATATTTGGCTAGTGCAGCATTACAGCAAAATTAGTCAGGAACTGGAGACATATTTTGAGGGAGTAAAAAAAGGGAAATACCACAAAAAATATACTAAATTGAAAAAGCAGAGAAGATGCCTATTTCAACACACATAATGAGGTGTTTGTGCTGGTGGAAGGTGTCCATTTGGGTACTGGATAAGGTCACTCTTAGGGGGAAGTTCTAAAATTGAAATGTACTCCAGTACAGGCCTCTCTGGCTTGTTTTCATCTCGACAAGTGAGAACCCAGCAATATTGTAGCCAGCTGGTTTCATGTCTATCTCAAAGATAACATGCAAAAGAAATTCCAGGAATTTTTAAAAGTTACTTTTTTCAAGGAAATGATCTTCAAAGCCTGTCCTTGTGAGGAATATTCACTCTTCTGCTGAATAATCCAAGAGAATCTCAAATTAATTAGCATCTTTCAGCAGTAGAGCTTATGTGTGATTTTAATAAATCCTTAACAAGAAGACAGGTTTTCCTGCAGAGCCTGCTAATTAAAGGATCTATAAATGTCCCAAAAGCATCTCCCTCCAACCCGATGATTTCAACTCAGTCCTGACCAGAGGTGACCACACTGTGACATTTTAGAGCTCTTAACATGGCCTGCATGAAATGAGGTGACTTTTGTCAGTCTGGCTGAAGACACAAGACATCAATCACCTCTTACTGCTGAACCTGAAGCACCTCTCCCATAAGCAGAAGTCCCAGTAGGGGAACATCTCCTCCAGTCCCGTGTGCCAGACACGGCCTGGGCAGCATGAGGGGCTGGAATGCTCCTTGTCAGGGCTCCAGCTGTTCCATAAGTAAAGCCTTTAAAGCTCATGGCTCTCTGTGTGGTTCACAGGAGGTTTTGAGTTGTTATTTTTACTTCAGCTGTGACAGCCTTCTAATTAAAGATAGCACTAAGTGTCTGCAGAACACAGGGTGAGAGGCTGGAGAACACTCTATTTTCTGCATTAAGAATTATTTCATCTCTCAGAAATGCAATCATTCTACTCTCCAAATGGTGAAGTGGCATTTCCCATAGCTGTTCATAACACCTTTAAAATGCTCTTGGAATGACTTAACAGCACAAAGTCAAGACACACAGAGGTGCCACAGCCATGGCATATTAACCACTTTATTGAAAACAACTGATTTTCAAAACCAACTTTAAAAAAGAGAGGCCCATGATCTTGGCAAAGAACACTTTGCAATAGGGACATTTGACAGACAGGACACCACTTAAATATAGCACAGTGCTAATGCACAAAGCTCTCCACAGCTTTATAATTATCAATACACAAACCCAGTTTCCCCCTTGCTCAGCCAGCACAAGGTAACAGAAATCATTAGACTGGCTTCTCTTCAGTATCTTGTGCAGAGCATTCCAGCTGACCTCCTCTAACCCAGCTGTTTATCACTCCTTGGGCCTGACAGCAAAACTGCACGTGAACACAGCTCCTTGCACCAAATAAACTCATTCTGGTCTTTCTGAGAGCCACCTTGTTCAGCCCTGTGAGGGGACTGCCACTCCAGAACAGCAGGAGCAGTGACAGAGCTGTCACAGCGCCCTTCCCACCTCACCCAGCACATCTCACCACAGGCTCACCCCGAGCCTGAGCTGGGAGAGAGGCAGAGATGCTCCAGCCCCATTACTGGATGTGAAACAGGAGAGAATGCTGGGAATGAGAAAGCTCCTCTCCCACGTGCCAAGAAATAAATGCTCATGATCAATATTGTTCTCCATCAGAGCAGCATCCAAATCGATGGATTCAATCGCGCTCAAAGGGAGCCCTGAAATCACTGGGCAGCACAGCTAAGTCCAGAGATCAGCAGCATTTAGAATAAAAGCTAAAACCTGCCTGTCCCAAGAGACTCAAACATTAGCTAATTTACACATGCTTAGGATGGATCTCAGCAAAGCCTGGATATGGGCAAAACCTTATGGTCTTTAGGTGCTTTATAGTAGAGCTGAACCACTTCTCAAATATACCTGAATCATCTGATTTGCACATGACTGAATAATCTTACGATTTTTCATATTTGTAAGGAAAGGAAAAATTAGATCCTATAGAAAAAGGCTAGGTTGTGCTCACATATATGAAACTCCATGGATTTAAGAAATCAAATTTTAACTGCAAATCAAAACTTGAGATTTTAATAATCTCTATTTAATTTCTATTCCTTAGTTGGATTCCTTTCCCAGCACAGGCAGTAAAGTATTTTTTCCCAAACCCATTATCAGTTTAAAGGCCTTTGCTATGTACATGTCCATCTCCTGAGGCTGTATCAGCCCCTGACACCTGACTAAGGGCTTCTCAGCAAGCATTAGACTACAGGGAAGTCTTAAAGTGCCTGCTGGAACATTTCTGTCAATGGATTAGGGAACTCATTCATAACCACCAACTGCCACAGCACAGATAACATTCCAGACAGACGGAAGCTTTTCTGTGGGTAGAGATTATGTAACACCATGATTTTAATCCACTTGCCCAGAGGAAGAAGGAATGAGCTCACTTTCACGAAGGTTAAAGCTTCCTTATTCTATTTTTCTCCATTATTTGTGCCAGTCATGTTGAACTAGCAGATGATACTGAACACATGAACTGAGGGACTCAGAAAATCCACTGTGCTCATCTCCCGTCCATCCAGAAACTCTGCTGCTGCTGCCATTACTTCCTCTTCCTGCCTTTTCCATACTCACATCTTTTGCGGACCTCTCACTCCAATTAATCCAAGTTACCAGAATAACCTGAGAACTGCAGTCATTCAGTTATAAAACAGGCACCACTCAGAAAAAAAAAAATAATGTGAATGATTATTAAACTGAGCCTATCGCTCAAACTGGGGCAGATGCTTAATCCTGACAGTTTACAGGACATCCAGTGGCATCACGTGGACGCACAGATTCATTTCAGGAAATGTGACCAGCTGCTGTCCGAGCACAGCGAGCCACAGGGTTGGGCTCCAAGGGACTCACCTATGCTTTCTAGTCAAGGAATTACATTTATTGAAAACCCCTCTTTTATTAAACATGGCCTTGTTATTTACATCTTCCTTGTCTGTTTTGCAAAGCTACAAAAACTTTGCATACAAACCAGGTGGCAGCAGCAATCATTAACTGTTACATACCACCTCTCACTGCTGTCACAAGGGTCACTTCTGTTTTTATGGCTGCCAAGCTCTGCTTGCTTCTGAAAACTTCCTGATTCAATGAACTGAACTTTGACACTCAGCACAGGTCAAGGACATAGCACTGTTTTATGGGAGCTAGTTGGGAAATGCATTCATTTCCCAGTTCTTGGAAATGCTGCTGCCACTGAAAGCTGGACTGACTAATACACTCTAATCTAGACTATTTGTTCATAAATTGCAGAGGCAGACCTGACACAGAGCTGTACTCTCATTTCTCTGTCTTTAGTCCATTTCCATCACCTCTTTTCTTTATTGGTTCTTTTGGCTATTTCTGTATTGAATCTCAGGCAGCTTTCTATTCTCCCAGTAAAAAGCTGAGTAATTCTCAGGCACTCTGACAGTGGGATACATATCATTGTTACATTTTATAGCTCACAAGGGTATTTCTATATTTGTGTGTTCAGTAGCAAAACCAAAGCAATGGTTGCACATTCCTGCTCCCAGGAGCAATCCATGGATTAACACAATTTTTAATAGCTGCACACAACACATTTGAGGTTGTTCTGAGGGCAACAAGAGAAAACCAATCACAAATTGCAGAAGAAGTTACTGAATGTTGAGCTTCAGCAACTACAGCCCATGTTCAATGCTGCTTCCAAGACTAACAGACATTGATTTTCCTTCTCGATTTCAGGCCTGTGCTTATGGAACAGCTGCCCTTCAAAAGTCCTTAGTGTTCTTTTGCCCACAGGGGCCAGTGAAGTCTCTGCTGAGGCTGGAGGACACATTGTGACTGCAAATTAGAACTGGAGCAAGACACAGGTGGAGAAATAGTTGTGAAAACTGATGGAATAACACAGGGAAGGCAGGTGCCAGGACTTCAGCTACTTCAGCACCTGTAATTATTGCCTTGTTACACTCCAAAAACACATCCCCTCCCCACTACCTGGATCACAGCTTCTCTGCATTGTCATGGCTCAGAACAGGGAGGCTGTTCAGTGAACAATTCATGTGGCAAGACCATCCAAAAGCCAGAGACCCAAAATTGTACCAACCTTGGCAAAGAGGGTCCAGCAGTGCTACCTGACTGTCATGTTGGAATTGGAGGGGATACTGGGATCAGAAACCTGAAATCAGAGTGGCTTTCATCAGCAGCCAGGTCAGGTCTCCCCAAAAAACAGATATTGCAATCACATTGTTTCTATAAAAATGTTAATGACACCAAATTGGTAATTTCTAAACTTTACATTAGCTCTAGTTATGCTATTTATGAAGAAAGTGAAGAAAAAAATGCTGATGGCTCCCCATCCTTTTGCATTTTCCCCCACAGAAAAGGTATTTATTGTGCTGCTTGTCTGGATGTGGGTTCAATTATCCAGTAATACACTGATCCTCTGGCTAAATTCACTTTTTATTAAGAAACTAATTTAAAAATCAGGAGGTCCTTTAGACAGCTCAAGTGACCTTTATCAGCAGGCACCAACGCAGCACTTTTCTTGTAAAGAAAGAGCTCATTATCCACACACTCCTCTGGAATCTCCAAGCAGCAGACAGAAGTTCCAGAGTTCACCCCAAGCTGAAGCTTTCAGAAGACTCACTTTGAATTTATTAGGCAGGATTTGACTTTCTAGGAGGAGGAAGAATTCTCGACAGTGGCTTTGGCAAGCGCAGGCACCACAGAGAGAGCTCACAGGTGCTATTTCAGGAGTGCTGCAAGGCTCCTTCCCCCAGTTATTTGGCTGCTGAGTTGGCCTTTCATTGTGCAGTGACTTTCCAAACAGACTCTGCAGCTCTGTGATGCAATTATTAATCCAGTCCCACTGCCTGACCAATGTCCCTTGGTGATCACAGCTTTTGGCAAAGAGGGACAAAGGTGTTGTTAACTACAGCACTGGAACCTTACAGCAAATTCATTACACAGGGTGAAATGTTATTTACTTATCTCTACACCCAAATTTTCTGCTTATGGGTTTTCAGGTGTTTAAGTAGAATTAATAGCAAGACTTTAAAACAATATTATACTTTCATTCTCCTGAGTGCAGTTACACAGTGAACTGAACACTTGGCTGTCTGTCATGGGCACATGGAACGAGTTCAAGATGAGGTCGAGTGACAAACACATCCTGGCATGGCCCAAACTCGGGGCTGAAAGCATCAGCTAATAAAATGAGATGATGATTCTTACTTCTCATGACCTGTAAAGACAGACTGAGTCACCACACAAAAAATGTTACAATATCCTGAATGGAAAACTGCAAGCAACTGGTTATGAAACCTCTTGGATTCTGAGAAGGCAGGACTGAGCATGCCAAAACATGAAGGTATTTCAAAGAGACTAAGGTAAGATCAGATTTATGATCAAATCAGCTGAAGTAAGAGAGTTTCTCAAGCCTGATGGTTAAAAATACTTTGGGGATACAAATATTGATTACTGGTGTGCAGAGCTCAGGTAAGGAAACCTCTAGAGCACAGGAAAACAAAAGTGTAACTTAAGAGTGATTTTATACTGGACACATCCAACAACTCTAGATGGATCTTAGATAATACATTTCTGACAGCACAACCAGTGATGAGGCTTCTGGAATGGCTATCTCATCTGCCACTCCAAGAACTATCTCAAAACCTTTCCAGAAAATAAACAACCCCAAGAAAACCCCAAATTCATTTGCTCTGTCTGCAGGTACATGCACTTAACATCCAACAGCTCAAATGACTTTGCTGCTTGGTTCTCACCATTGTTAAGAAGGATAGAAATAACCAGTTTGGGTCTTTCATCTACAGCTCCTGCCAGCTGCCCCTGCAGCTTGACTGAGCTCACTAAACTCCACTCATTTATAGAGAGTAAATACAAAACAGAAAGCTCCCCCAAAATAAAATGATGTAATGAACTCCTACCAGAAAGATCATTCTTTTCAAGCCCAAATCAAACACAAAACTCATCCCCTTTAATTCTGGCAGCACAAGACAGCATCAAAAGATATCAAAAAGCATTTTACATGCTGCAAATTAGTCTGTCTTGAAACAAACACCAACAAATCAGCACATGCCTATTTTAATGACAGCAGAACTTACTTTAACCTGTACTTAATTGCTTTAAGATAAGGTGAAGTAAGTCTAGACACAGTCTTTGCACAGGCTTCCCTTGGTTTACATAAGCTACTGCATTTCAGCCTTAAGATCAGAACATGGATGTTATTATGGAAAATAAAGACAATTGTTGTACAGGCTGCTTTGCAGAAGAGCATTTGTTAGTGATGCAAATACAGAGTTATGCTATAAACAGTGTATTTATTTTAGCAAAAGGTGACTGCTTCCCTAAACAGAATAATAATAAAGGCACACGGAAATCCAGTCTGGAGAATAATAAGTCTCACAAGCAGCTTTGCCTACACACTAACCCACAGCTCCTGACCCAAACAATTCAATGTTTTGATGCTCAGATCACTGAAAACACTTCTGAGAACTGAGCACTGAGGTATTTATAACCCTCACAGCCAGGTGACTGTGAGCAGTGCAGCCTCTCAGCCCCTGCACAGGGTAAACAAGGACACACCTGAACAGGGAAAGCTCAGGGCTCCCGTCGATTCCCAGACACAACTTCCTTCCAATGAGCTGTTTGTGACTGCTACTAATGCCAGCAGGAAGGACTGCGACCGAGGTGAGGATAAGGCTCTCACAGGGACCACAGGTGAACTTTCTGCCTTAAAGCCATAATCTACAGCTACAACACGATTTGGGTTGCAGCAACCCTGGCAAAACAATTCAAAACACTCTCCCTACAGAGATTCTCAATCTCCCAGGTTTACAGAATCCCAGAATGGTTTGGGTGGGAAGAGATCTTAAAGCTCATCCTGTTCCAGCCCCTGCCATGGCAGGGACACCTGCCACTAACCCAGGCTGTTCCAAGCCCCATCCAGCCTGGCCTTGGACACTTCCAGGGATCCAGGGGCAGCCACAGTTTCTCTGGGCACCCTGTGCCAGGGCCTCACCACCCTCACAGTAAAGAATTTTTTCCGAATATCCCATCTAAATCTACTGTCATAGTGAAGCCCTTCCCCCTTGGCCTGTTACTCCAGGCCCTTGTAAACAGTTTTTCTCCATTTTTCTGCAGGCTCTCTTCAGCTCCTGGAAGGGCACAATACAGTCAGCCCAAACCTTCTCTTTTCCAGCCTGAACAAGCCCAAAGCTCAGCCTTTCCTCACAGCAGAGCTGCTCCATCCCTTTGATCATCCCAGTGGTCTCCTCCAACAGCTTCATGTCCTGCCTGTGCTGGACCCCAGGGTTGGAGGCAGCTCTGCAGGTGGAGTCTCACCTGAGCAGGACAGAGGGGGAGAATCCCACCCCTCCAATGCTGCCCACACTGGGGGAGCAGCCCAGGGCTTCGGGGGTTCTGGGTCCAACACATGTGACCAAGGCATGTCCAAGCAACTCATGCCCAAGTCCTTCTCCCAGGGCTGTTCTCCAGCTCTTCATTCCCAGCCTGGATTGATACTGGAGTTGACCTGACCCTGATGCAGCACCTGGACCTTGGTCCTATTAAATCTCATACCCAAGACTGCATTATTATCATCCCTTCTCTGAAGGGCCTCAGGTCACTGAGATGGCAGAACAGAGGCAGGCAGGATCACAGCTAACACAAAAATGTGCCTATGAGCAGAGGTGGGCTGAGGTCTCACCCACTCACGAGAAAACCCCCTAGAAACTCCTGCTCCTTTCAAAGCACAGTGGGGCCAGAAAGGAGGGAGGAAAAGGAAGGTTAACTCAAGCCTAAAAACATGCTTAAGACTAACCCTGCACCAGCCTACAGCCCCAGAACACGTGTAGGAGGGTGGTGTGTGACCAACCAGCACCCCAGGGGGAGGCTGGTTCCATTCTGGGGGTGGTGGGCACAGCACGGGGCACTGGGCACAGTCCCGGCCTCACACACAGCCCAGGAAAACGTGAACGCGTCAGGGACACGAGGATGCAGTGCTAACCTAGGGATAACAGTCCCAGCCCCCCACCAAACCCAGAGTGAGGAGACACTCCAAAGACCCCCTTTGCAAGTAAACACTACAAAGGTGGCAGCACCCCCACTCTCAGAGATGGCCCCCGTCAGTGCACAAAGGGGCTGTCCCTAAACACCCTCAGAGCAGCCCCCAAAGCTCCCCAGGCCCCTCCAAAGCACATTCACAACAACAGAGTCCGCTGTGACCCCCCAGACACCCCCTCGGCCCCACAGCCCACTCCAGCCTATCCTCTGTGACCCCCAAACACTCCCTCAGCCCCACAACCCCTCTGACGGCCAGACACCCCCAGCCCCTTCATCCATGTCCCCCGACCCTCTCTTCCATGCCCCCTGTGATCCCCAGATACCCCCCTAACCCCCTCCAAAGCCCATGCACAACAACGGAGCTCCCTGTGACCCCCAGCGAGCCCCTCAGCTCCCTCCCCCACGTTTCCTGTGAGCCCCAGGCCCCTCTCGGCCCCACACTCTCCTCTATGCCCGCTGGGCCAGGAAAGCCCCCCCAACCCCCTTTTCCGGAGACAGAGCGCACTGCGGGAGTCCCCAGGCCCGTAACCGCCCTCAAATCACCGAGAGCACGGAGAAGACCCCCAGAAGCTCAGAGGAAAGCGGGAAGGGGTCCCCAAAAGCCCCGCGGGGTCCGCGGCCGCCCCCGGCCCTCCGAGGCCTCACTCACCGCGTCCCCGCCGCGGCCGCTCCCTCAGGCGGGCGGTGGGCGGGGCCCCGCCCCTGAGCCCCGCCCGCCGCCCACGCCGCCACGCGATTGGACTAGCTTTGTGATTGGCTTACCCAGGTGGCCAATGGGAATCGAGAGAGCATGAGGGGGCGGGGCGCGAAGGGTCGGTGTCCGCGGGAGGCGGAGCCCTCCCAGTCCAGCCCAGTCCAGCCCAGTCCCCTCCAGCTCTATCCCAGTCCCCTCCCGCAGCCCCTCCTTGTCCCCAGGACTGCCTCCCAGTCCAGCCCAGTCCAGCCCAGTCCCCTCCCGCAGCCCCTCCTTGTCCCCAGGAGTGCCTCCCAGTCCAGCCCAGTCCCCTCCAGCTCTATCCCAGTCCCCTCCCGCAGCCCCTCCTTGTCCCCAGGAGTGCCTCCCAGTCCAGCCCAGTCCCCTCCAGCTCTATCCCAGTCCCCTCCCGCAGCCCCTCCTTGTCCCCAGGACTGCCTCCCAGTCCAGCCCAGTCCCCTCCCGCAGCCCCTCCTTGTCCCCAAGCGTGCCTCCCAGTCCAGCCCAGTCCCCTCCCAGTCCCCTCCCGCAGCCCCTCCTTGTCCCCAGGACTGCCTCCCAGTCCAGCCCGGTCCCCTCCCGCAGCCCCTCCTTGTCCCCAGGACTGCCTCCCAGTCCAGCCCGGTCCCCTCCCAGTCCCCTCCCGCAGCCCCTCCTTGTCCCCAGGAGTGCCTCCCAGTCCAGCTCAGTCCCCTCCAGCTCTATCCCAGTCCCCTCCCGCAGCCCGTCCTTGTCCCCAAGCGTGCCTCCCAGTCCAGCCCGGTCCCCTCCAGCTCTATCCCAGTCCCCTCCCGCAGCCCCTCCTTGTCCCCAGGACTGCCTCCCAGTCCAGCCCAGTCCCCTCCCGCAGCCCCTCCTTGTCCCCAGGACTGCCTCCCAGTCCAGCCCGGTCCCCTCCCAGTCCCCTCCCGCAGCCCCTCCTTGTCCCCAGGAGTGCCTCCCAGTCCAGCCCAGTCCCCTCCAGCTCTATCCCAGTCCCCTCCCAGTCCACCCCCCTATATCCTAGTCTATGCCGGCGTCACCAGTGGTTCCCAGAGCCCTTCTAGTGCCCCTTTTGTTCCTAAAAGTACTCGTTTTGTCCCTCCCAGTCTATCCCAGTGCCTTAACAGTCCACTCCCAGTGCCCTTTCTGTCCATAAAAGTGCCTCACAGTCCTTCCCAGTCCTGTCCAAACCCTCCCAAATCCCGTTCAATCCCCTTCAAGTCTATCCCAGTCACTTCCAGCTCATCTCAGTCTATCCCAGTGCCTTCCAAACCTATTCCAGTGACTCCCAGTCCATCCCAGTCTATCCCATTACCCGCCTCAGCCGCTCCCAGTCCCCTCCCCGTGCCCCTTTTTTCCTAAAAGAGTACTTTTTGTCCCTCCCAGTCCCTTCAAAGCCCGTCCCAGCCCCTCCAGCTACCCCTAGAGCCCCACAGCGTGTGTGTCCACACCACAGGGTGTGCGCGGGGGCAGGTGGGCACCCTCCAGGTGCGCTCCCACCTCCCGCTGCTCCGGGACCGGCGCGCAGCTTTCCCCCGGCCCCGGCCGCGCCTGGCGGGGACAAAGCACGAACCCCGGTGCCGGAGCTGCTCCCGGCGTGTCCCGGGATCGCTCCGTCCTCCGCCCGCGTGTCGGCCCGCGGGGCCCCGGCCGCAGGAGCTTTCCCGGTGCTGTCCCGGTACCGGGCGGAGCGGGGCGAGCCGCGCGGTCACGGCCCGGGCGGGGGCGGGGGGAGCACGACCCGGCCCCGGGCGCTGTCCCCGGCGCTCTCCGGCTTCCCGGGGCTCCGGCCCGTTTCGATTTCGTTTTTCGCGAGGATCGCGCCGCCGAGCGCTCCGGACACCGCGGCAGCGCCGGGCTCCGCTCGCACCGGGCCGGCGAGCGGCCGCCCACGGCCACCGGCCATGCAGGTAGGAGCCCGGGCCGGGCCCTTGTCCTCCCTCCTCCCCGTCCCCTCTCGGGATTTCTCCTCCTCAGCTCGGGCTGGAAGTTCATGCCCTGGGGGGTGACCCCCTACCCCACCTCCAAACGGCCTCACAAAGCGCGGAGCAGCCGGGAGCCTCTGTTCCCCCATTTGGTTCTGAGCAAAAAGCTGCTCTCACACATCTGGGGGCTCCTTTTCACCCTGCTTTTTCTCACTTTCCCACTCAAACACCCCCAAGGACAGTATTTCCCCTTGAAACAAAGAAAAGCTTCAGAAAAGTCTGAAAGTAGCTAAGCAGGGATAAAAGCAAGAACATAAAATTAGTATAGCATAATAAAAATTCAGAATGTATCTCAAGGCCTAGAAATCTTTAGGAGCAAGAAGAATACCAGATTTGTTCTGGTTTTACTGTAAATCTTGTTTGTAAGAGAGTCACATCGATGGGAGAAAATTAAAATAACTTTTAGAGAGTTCTAGACAAAATACACTGCTAATTTCTTTCACTTTTATTTTCCCCATAGCTTATTGCTTAGAGTGAATTTGAAAGACAGTTTTCAGTGCTGGCAAGCCTGCTCAGAGTTTATTCTGGAGTCTCACTGTTCTCCTCATGCAGTGTCATGTAGTTGCCTGCTTTTTCAATCCAACCCAGTGACCACCAAATTGTCCTTGTGCTGAAGAAACCCCCTCACCAGCCTGATGCCTTCTGCTGTAACTCCCAGGGAAGCAGTTTTCCCTGGATTGATGCACTGTATTGCTCCTGTCTCCTGGTCTGATTTTGGGAGCTTCAGCTTTGCATTTAAGATGTGTCCAGCTCCCATCTCCTCACCCTTCATTTTCAGAGGGCTCAGCTCCTCTGCCCGCACACACAGTCAAGGGGTGGCTGCTCTAAATCATCTGCAAAAGCCTGCCTGAGCCTGAAGCGCTCAGATTTGGTAGCTGCTTCAGAAAATGCCATTTGACAGCAAAATTGTTAATTTTCTGGTGAGTGAAGCTGAGAAATTGCTGGGATTCACACTAATAGGTTTTTAAGGGGAAACATTATCTGCTTGGCTGCCAGTAATATTTCAAGATCTAGATGTGGCTGGAAGCAGGATCTGAGCTCCCTTCTGGCTAAGATGCCCTGGCTGAAGGGGAAAAATAATTCTTGAGGGGCCAGACCTCCATGGAGAGCGAGCAAGAGGAGCTTGCTTCCCCCTAAACTATGGGATGGCCATTTCCACTTATGCCCAAATGATCACTGGGGACAGAGTGAGAGACCTCTCTCCATATGGTGTTTTCAGGACAAAATCAAAGCACTGTTGCCGGCTTTATTTTCACAGCTCTAAAGAACAGAAGTGCTCTTCTAAAGCCTTGAGCATCCATCGAGCATCAGAGGGTCCTGCAGGAGCACAGGCACCGCAGGCTCGGCCAGTCTTAGCTCCATCTTCTACTTCCCTGCAGCCATGGGGAGTGGGGATGGATAACCCCCACCCAGAGCCTGAATGAGGGCAGGTTCCTCTGCTAAAGAGCTGGAGAAAGAGAGGCAACCTGGCATCTCTTGGCAAGCAGGGATTCATCCTGGGGCCGGGATGAGGAGAAGTGTGAGGAAGAGCTGTAGACAACACATCACGTCTGTGGTCGATGAAAGTCTGGTCAGAGAAAGAGTCAGATAAACTTTCCCAAGCATTACTCTGGGAAGTTTGAGAAAGCTCAGAGGAAGAATTAAAACAATCCTTAATCTTTACTAGTAGTGTTTTAAACATATTATTTACTTATAAAATATTTGCAAGAAGGGTGTTATTTCTAATTAACCAACAGTATAAAGAGTATTAAAGACAAATCAAGTCCAACTTTATCATAGCTATCTATAAAAGAATATATATATGTCTAATAAAATTTGCCTTTACCTTCTAAAAACCTAAGAGTTTATGTCACTTCATTCATGCATCCTTAATACAAAAACAACACACATCACATCACACTGCTATGAGAAACCAGTTAGGAAATACTGGAGCAGGTAGAGGCACCTCCAAAGCAGAGGCAGGACCAGAATTTCCCCCCACTGATGTATCTGATCTCTTCCCCAGGGCAAAGTGGCCATCAGCTCTTCCAGTCCCGTGGTGGCAGTGTCGTTACCACCCCCAGCCCAGGCCAGACCCTCACCCCTCACTGGGCAGATCTTCAGGCTTCCAGGGAGGCTGAGTGAGTAGAGGTTAAGCAAGTCAGTGCTGCTCAAAAAGGAGCTGCCATGGGGTGGGACAGGGTGGGTACAGCCATGGTTTCCCCCCGCCCAGGGACCATTCCCTGCTGGCAAGGGGGACAAGGCTTTGTCAGGGTTCATTTTCTCTCTTTGTGGTGTTTTTGACTCGTGAGTGCTTAATATAGAGGGGAAGTTTGGTGATGGAGAAGAAGCCCCACCCTGCCACTCAGCAGTTTTGAGAACAGAGCTGTTTCAGAGGCTGCTCCTGGTTTCAGGAATCCAGCCCTCACTGTGGAGCAAGGATGATGTGATCCACTGGCTACGATGGGCTGAGAAGGAATATTCCCTGCGGCCCACTGACGAGAGCAAGTTCGAAATGAACGGCAAAGCCTTGTGCATCCTCACCAAGGATGACTTCAGACACCGAGCTCCGAGCTCAGGTTAGACCCAGGGGTTTGTGAGCTTCAACCCAGCACAAGGTGTGCTCTGCTGAGAGGGCTCGATGGGTCCACAAAACTCGACGGGTTTTGTGCTGGAGATGAGGACAGCTCTTCCTTTCTCTGGTCTGTCTGAATTGCAAATACTTTGGGATGGGGAATAACCCCATACTGTGTCGTTCAGAATCTCAGCAACACTACCTGAGAGGGATCATTATCCAAAGTCATCTGAGCAGAGTTTCCTTCCCTGCAGGGGATGTGCTTTATGAAATACTCCAGTTCATTAAAACTCAGAGAAGAGCTCTGGTGTGCAGCCCCTTGCTGAGCTCACCCTTCAGGAAAGCCAGGAGCACGGAGGAAGGTATGATGGGAGAAAAATATCCTGGGAGAATGGCAGTGTCCAGCAGGCAGAACCTGCCTGGTTGCACACACCTGGGGCTTGGAGCTCAGCCTTCTGAAACCATCCCACACCACCCGAGAGAGGCAACCAAGCTCAGCAAAGTCCAGGCCACCTAGGAAGTTTGTAGTGATGCAGCAGGTCAGAACCAGTGCTGTGGGGGTCTGTGGCAAACTGGCAAGGCTATGGCTTCCCTAAGAAGTCTGCCTGCAGACTGAGATTTGGATCAGGGACGGTCAAAGCCAGGCAGAGGCACAGCCCTGCTGGAGACTAGTCCTGCAACATAGCTGGGGAAGGGCTGAGGAGCTGGGGCTGAGCTTACACAGAGCTTCTGGGTCAGTGGGTGGGGTGGGGAGAGGGCCCAGGTGAGGCTGGTGGGGGCCAGTGAGGCTTCTTCATGCCCTTGGGGGACCCAGGTAGGAGTTAGGGTGGGGTTGGATTGGTGTCAGAGGCTGGATGTGTGTGGAGGTGGATCTGGGAGCACTTTCCTGGACTCTTCTACTGGTTCATGTGCAAGGTAGTTAACATATTAAGTCCTCACAAAATTTACCAGGGGGTGCCTGTGCTCTGGGGCATTTTCCTGGGCCAGTTTTTCTTCTGTGTCTGACCCTTACCCTACCTGGCATCTCCTCTAACCTCCCTGGACTTTCTGCTGCTCCAGCCCTAGGAAAATCCCAGGCTTTCCTCAGCACCCTCCTCTGCTGGGCTGGTCCCAGGCTGATAATCACTCCGGGCTGTCCCTCCCCTCCTGTTTCAGGGCTTTGCAAGGTCTGGGACCCTAATGAGCCACAGGGTGCTTAATAGGGTTTTTTTTTTTTTTTGCAGGTGAAGACTGCAGTGCTGAGGCTGCCCCAGTTGTTTCCTCCTGGCTGGGCTGTGCCGAGCAGCCCGTGTTCCACAGCCACACGCAGCCACTGAACCTCTCCCACCACAGCTCAGGGAGTAGCTGCAGGCCAGCTGCCATCTGTTCTTTTCCTGCTACCCTGTCGGCCCCAGTGGATGGGAAAATTGCAGGTAATTATGAATTTATAGCCTTGTTCCTTGGGGAAATGAGATGGTACTTTGTCCTGTCTGCCCATCTCTCTCCCTTCCCCTCATTCCATGCTTTTCCACCTCAGTTTCCCCGCCTGAAAAATTGTAATTGCTCTGAGATCTCGCACTAAAAGTGCCATGAGCTCTGGTTCTTCTCATATGTATTGTCGCTGCTAAATGTGCAATCCTGCTGCCTGGCCAGCCTGGCTGGAGCACAGTGGCAGTTCTGTGACCACCAGTTCCCCCGTGCTCAGACTGCAGGCTGCTGTGGGAATACGTGTACCAGCTGCTGGCCGACCGCCGCTACGAGCCCTACATCAGGTGGGAGGACAGGGAGGCCAAGGTCTTCCGCGTCGTCAACCCAAATGGGCTTGCCCAGCTCTGGGGCAACCACAAGGTGAATGCAACTGAGAGTGAATTTGTCATCCCTGAGAAGGAATTTGTCATCCCTGCATGTCCCTGTATGAGCTGTTCCCTAGAGCTGATGGCCCAGGGGCTGGGGAGGGGGACACAGGGGGGTGCAGGGTTAGTGGGAGATGCCAGCCTGGTGGTTAAAGTGGGACTTTCTCATCCCTTGGAAAGCAAACCATGAAGCCAGTCTGGGTTAGGGGCCCACACTACAGACCCACAATGCCCCAAACATCCTCAGATGTCCCATGTGTGGCCCTGCTGCACACAGACCCAGACCAAGTGTTGCTGTTCACTTTTGCTCAACACCCCCCAATCCTTTTCTCCTTCCAGAACCGGATGAACATGACCTATGAGAAGATGTCACGAGCGCTCAGACACTACTACAAACTCAACATCATCAAAAAGGAGCCAGGGCAGAAGCTGTTGTTCAGGTGAGGTGAAGCAGAACAGAAGAATGAGCTGCCTGGGATGGCATAGATGGGGCATGGAAAGGTGATGAGCTCCAGATGTTGGCAGCTGCTTCATCCAGCAACATCCTGCCCTGCACATACCCCAGTGGGTTTGTGTCCAGGCTCTGTCCTGTGCCAGCTGGGAGCTCAGTGCTCCCTGGGATCCTCAGCACAGCCCAAGGATGGCAAATCCCCTCTGAGCTCCAGAGCTCAGCTGATCACAGACTCGTGGAAAGGTTTGTGTTGGAAGGGACCTTAAAGCTCATCTCATTCTACCCCCCGGGCAGGGACACCTTCCACTCTCCCAGGTTGCTCCAAGCCCCATTGAGCCTGGCCTTGTTGAGGGCATAGGCTCCAGCATTTGCATGCATGCAAAGGCAAAGGATCCCCATCTCTGGTTTGGGGATGGGGTTGGATGTGCCCTTAAAGTCATCACAAAAATGCATTTCAGGTTTTTGAAGACTCCTGGGGAGGTTGTCCATGAGAAATCAAGCAAACTGGAGCAGCTGGAGAATGAGGACCATGAAGATTTGAAGGAAGACCCAGTGGAGGTTTCAGCATAGTGAATCTGTGGAGGTTTCACTGCAGTGCATCACAGGGACACTTGTGCTTTCCTGGGCAGTGCTGGTGTCTCTTGCCTCTCCTGGATAGAAGGCCACAGAGCTGGCCTGGATTTCAAAGCCTGCTGTGAGCCAAAGCTGGGGCATCTCTAGGACTTTATTAGCAAAACACCCCCAGAAACTGTCCCCCAGCCCCCAAGGCACAGGGGGATGTGTGGGCGGATCTTCTGCTGGTTCCCCTCCTGCCCTTCAGGAGGTAATGTGATATTTTTGCTCTGAAATGTTGGTGCTTGTCTTTAAGGTCCAACCCTGTGGAAAAGATCCCTCTGTTCTTCCAGGGAGATGAGCTGAGCAGAGCAGGAGCTCTGGGCCGAGCACCTGCTGCTCTGCTTGGGCAGTGAGAGCTGTCCCCAGCTGTGAGCGAGGGCGCATTGCAAATGTGGTGCATGCTGGAATCTCTGTCTCCTGTGAGGTTGCTCCTGGGATCAAGGTTAGGAGTGTGCTGAAATACCTGCCTGGATCAGGCCTGGCTGAAGCTCCGTGGTTGCCCATAGCTGGTATTCACTTTAACTCCTTTCCCTCCAGATAATGACTTTTGTAATTAATTTTGTGATTGAATAATGTGAAAAGAAACAAAGCCAGTAACAAATATGACCCCACCCATGGTCAGATATGTGATTATTTGTTTTGAGTTTGAAGCAGGAATACCTGAAGTGAACAGTGTGTTTGTGTGTGTGTGTGTGTGTGTGAAAACAGAAAATACCCACTACAATTTTCACTTTGCTTTCCACAGAGGAAATAAAATGCTGTGACTGTAAGGTTGAAAATCTCACTTCTTGCTGTTTGAAGGTCTGAAACTGGGAAATCCAAGCTTTCCTCATTTAAAACCAGCTCCTGTGGGCACCCAGATCTCATCCCCAACATCTTTTGGCACCAGTCTGAGCTGCTCAGCAGCTGATGGGTGAGCACAGTACAAACACGTGGTTGCACCATGAGGTTTCCACTAAAACAGGTTACTGCCAACCTGAAACTAAAATCCCTTTGGCTGTAACTGATCTTGGTCCTGCAAAACTGCTTTACACCTCCAGCCTGGAGATGCTAAGTGGGCAGCAGTGGATGGCAAAGCTTCAGCAGTGCAACATCTCTGGAGAACTGGCTGAGGAGATTCACTTCCAGAAAAAATCACCAGCTCATTAGCAGAACAGAGGTGCTTGAAAATTTGAGTGGTGGAGGAGAAGGAAACAAGGAGCTCTAGTGGGGCAAATGAGTGTGAGGTCACAGCCTGGGGGAGATCCTGGCTAGGAAGGGAGGCCACAGTCCCTGCTAGGAAAGAGGGCTAAAGGTTACCCAGCACACACCCAGCTGCAGCCTGGGAATGCTCCACAGCTGCAAGGTGCAGTGGAGCACCCAAACCTCATCCTTCTCTCCACAAAGGATACTTTTTGTCCCACGGAAGAGTCAAACCAAATCTTTCTTGGGGTGAAATCCTTCAGCTTTGGTGGGACAGCAAATCTTCTTCCTTGGGAGCTGTAACATCTGGGCCCTGCGCCACTCCTGGGATATGCACCCACAGGTGCATTTTTCCTGATCTCCTCTTTCCACTCCACTTTCTTGCAACAGAACCGGCCCTGATGGCTCCTGAGGATCCCACTGCTTCTTCCAGCTGTGTGTTTGTTTTGTTGGAGCAGGTGACAGCTGGTGGCCCTGGCTCTTGTGCTGTGCTCACAGGGAGTGTGCGAGGCGACGTCTCTTCACCTGCTTTTCCCATGATGACTAAAGATCACTCTGGGCTTGGCTGGGGCTTTCCTTTCCTTGCTGGGAAGCTGCCAAAAGCCCTCAACCCCCTTTGTGCCTCCCTGAGCAGCTCTAGAGGGGTCTTGGGGAGTGACAATCCAAGGGTACCTTTGCAGGATGGGTTGGAAGCTTTGTTCACACTCCTAGGAAGCTTTTGTGTACCTCCTGGAGAAATACCTGTCTTTCCCTTTGACAAACAGAGGCAGGAGGGCTGTAAATCTGCAGCTTTCCTGGAACAGGAACCCATCCCTGTCAGTAAACAACAAAATAACCACTGCCTGTGCCAGGGAGTTTGGTGTGGGGGTGTGAGGAGGGACAGCACACGGTTGTTGGTGACTTTTGGCATGGCTGGAGTTCAGGGGCTGTGAAACGCAGACAGGTGTCTCATGTGGGCTTTCCCAGAGGTTTCCAGGGGCTTCATTCCCTGGAGAACATCAGCCACCCTTCAGCAGCCCCACATCTGCGGGTGTTTGGTGCAGGGCATTGCACATTGCTCATCTGTGTGGGGAATCAGTTAAAACCACGGCCAGGGCTGGAGGAAAAGAGGATTTGCTTTGGAGGCTGGTGCCCACCACCCTTTTGTATCAGAGGAACTACAGAACTGGGCTGAGAGGGTTCCACTGAGGCCATGTGCCGGCTGGGGCAGGGAGCAGTGGCTGCCCTCCACACCCCCACCATGGTTCAGATTCTTCCCTCCAAACCCCCACCATGGATCAGATCTGCAGCTGCTGTGGTTTTGTGCCCAGGTGGCTGGTTGATGCCTCAAAGGGACCTTTGTGGTCGACATGAAGCAGGGTGGCCTCCTACACCAGGTTAGGTTGGCTGTGGCTTTGTCTGGCCAAGCTAGAAGACCTCCAGGTGGGGTGATTCCCAACCCCTCCAGACATCCATTTGAGCGTGTCCCAGCCTCCTGCAGAGGAGAGCTTTCCTCATGCCCAATCTCAGCCTGCGTCTTCCCAAGGAATGCAGGTGCTTTGACACCTGCCTTCTGAAGCTGTTGTTGCCCCCTGCACCTTGCAGCTCCATGTGGGGAATGCCTCTCCCTTGTTTTTTTTCTTGTCTTCTGAAGCAATTTCCGGCACAGAAGCCGCTTATCCCCTGCTGTGTTCCCATGGGTTTAGTTCTGCTTTTCCCCCCAACGTCACTGGCCTGAAGATGCCAACCCCAGCATTGGGTGCTCCCCCAGCACAACTGCATTTCCTGCTGTCGCTGTTGGACATGAAATGAGCACACAGAAGCTTGGTAAGTTCAAAAGAGAAAAAGACTCAGTTTTATTCAAACATCTGGTATTTATAGAATTCCAAAGGTGACTGTGGATGGGAGGATGGAATTACCACCTCTCCAACCACACTGGTCCAAAGATCAATCAATGATTTCTCTCCACACACAGATAAATATGTAAACTATTCTATTTATACATGAAATTGTGTGGGAACTCTGACTCTCAAATATGTAAACATTATCAGAAAGCTACAGAAGTTTTATGAGAACTTTAAAACTTCCAAAAGAACTATAAAAGAAAACTTAACACTTTTAAAAATCAGGGCAACATCCTGCCAGCTTCTTTGTTCTCTCCCAGCACTGATAAGAAAAGTGGATGAAAAGTTTGGGTCCAGACCTCTTGCCCCCACTCTGGTAATGGGATTTTGGTTTATCTCAGTCCCCTGTATCTTTTTCTTGTGCCTCTCCCCCTTTAGGTTTGAACATGTCCCAAATCCCAGGAGTGATGTGAGCTTGGGTAAAGGTCCCAGTCCTGAATCACATTTCAGGTGAAGATTTCTCCTGGAGTTTGGCTCTCCCATCTTCTGGCTGTGTCTGGAAGAGGCCATACATCAATTCTGATTCCCAGTGGAATCATGAGCAGGGATGGTGTTTGGACCCAACCTTGGGGAATCTCCAGTAGAAAGGTCTCCAAACTGGAGATGGCCAAACTGACCCCCATGGCCCGAGTGGAAATGGCTTTTTGTTTTATTGAACAAAATAGATTGTGAAACTCCTCCTCATCTCCTGGAATCGACTTGCTTGTGGAAGGATGTGGACAAGAGCTGGGAAGCAGCCTGGAAGCTCCTCCTCACCCATTTATCAGTCGATGGGGGTGCTGAAAAACTGAGCCAGGTAATTCCTAATCGATACCAGACTCTGATTCAGCCGTGTGGGCTCAGGAAAAATGAAGGGACGTGGTGTGGATCTCTCCCAGTTACAGGAAATTACGGCATAGAGAGTTTATAGAAAGAGAAATAAAACAGTCCTGATTGCAAGCTGAACTCTGTATCAGGAAAAGAATTTTTTTATCCAGGAGACACCTTGGCTGAACATCATTCCAGCTGAAAACAGCGCTGCTCTGGAGGAAATCTTCCCGAGGGGTTTTCCAAAAAGGGGTTTTCCAAAGCCTACGTGTCTGCGGCTGCCGCCCGGTCCGGCCCCATCCCCGCGAGCTGCAGTGCAGAATTTTGCCATCAGATGGCAAAGCAGCGATGGGGAATAGTGGGAAGCACCTGCCGGATGCCACAACCACGGGAGGGGGCACCGGGGTGGCCGTGGGGCCAAACGGAGCTTTGCTGTCAGATTTGCTCAGCCCGGGTGCAGTTTGTAGGTGTTGGGTTGGGCAGATCTGCCTGGTGGGAGATTTTCCATCCCTGGGTGAGGCTGAGTGGGAGCCACGGGAGTGGGAAGGATTTGGGGCAAGAGCTGGTTCATGATTTAGGGTGGAAGCATGAGCTGTCTGAACCCAGGGTGGGTTTCCTGGATGTTTCAGCCCAGCCGTGCCCAGGGTTGTGCAAGAGCCTGACAGTGCCGTGTCCCAGAGTGTCTGTGGCCCCAAAAGAGCCGCCTGGGAGCTCCAGGCATGTGAGCAGGGCACTCTGCTTCCTGCACTGAAACCCTGCTCATTCGAGAAAGTTGTGACACCCCCTCACAGACACAACCCGTAAGAGCCCATTTCGGGCATCACACCCAGTAAAAAACAACAAACCAAACCAAACCCAAAGGCAAACAGCTGCCTGAGATAGCTGGTCTCAAAGGGCAGTGCTTACACCAGGTGACAGGTGATTTTATGTTGTTTTGCTGCTACTTGTCATAAGGAAATTGCTTTCCCCTCCAGTGAAACTCACGCCCATTGATCTCCACCACGAGGGCGGTGATAGCGGGGATCCCAGGCGGAAGCCTTGGCTGCTCTCCTACCTGAATGGCTGCTAAAAATAGGACTTAACTCAGCCACCAGCTTGGGTATAAAAAGGCACCTCCCAGGAGAGCCTGGGATCCCTCAGTGCCTGTGGCCCAGGAACTCATCTTGAACTGCGTCCAAAGGAGCAGAAATAATGATGGAAAGGTAAAAACCAAACCAGCAAATAACCGATGTTGTGGTCAATGTACTGGAATCAATCAAAGTAGGATGGGGGTTGTGTCTTCACTGTGATTAAATTTAGTGGGATGATTTTTTGTTGAGTGTTTGGTGGGCTTTGGTGTTGGCTTGGATGAAGGGAACTTGCCTTTCTGATCCCAAAAGCAGGCTGAGGTGGGGTGGGTGGGTGTGCTGTGTGTTGTGATGACGATCTGTGGGTCTGAGCGGAGGCTGATTCCCAACTCCAGGGTGCTTTGTACAGCCAAGTGTGCCAGATTTCAGTGCTGGTTCCCCGTGTGCTGTTCAGCGGTGGAGAAATCTGGTTTGGGTCGTGTTCTTTGAAGGGTGAAATTGGTAATGGAGGTAAAACCAGCACGAGGCACCATCATGGCTCTCTGGTTTTCCAATAGCAGTGTCTTTGGTTGAATTTTGCTTGTAAATGTAGAGAAAAAGGTGGTGGGAAAGGCAGGCATTGGTGCTCTGAGCTCTGTTCCCAGCCCTGTCCTGGTGGGAGCTCATAGAAGGGCTGTGTCATCACAAGGTGACCAAGGCCATTTGCAGGAGCCCACATCCCTTGGCCTCTCCAGGGGTTGCAATGATTTTTAGCAGCCAATACTTTAAGGAGAAATACTCTAAATTCTGGGTTCTGTGGCTCACTGGGTGCTCCTGGGGTGTGGTTTTTCATGTTAGTGTGGGAACATGTTGCTGTGAGATAATGGGATGGTGTCTGGGTGATGTCCTTGCTGGGTAAAACCCCTTGGGTGATGGCCAGGCTCCTCCTCTAGGATATGCCCAGCCCAACTCCCTCCTCTCCACAGTTTCGGTTCCTTTACCAACACATGTGTGGTTATAAAACCCCATGTGGGCCGTCTGCATCAGGAGCACTCAGATAATGACCATAAAACTGACTGATCATTAACCAGGAGCATTAACAACCCCAGACACCCACAGCACCCCTGCGTGCCAGCTCGAGGGAGGTTTCCATCTGGCCCAGTACGACTGTGCAGTGGCCTGGGGAAGGCAAAAACCAGACTGAAAATGTTGTTTTTTTTTCTCCACAGCAACACTCAGGCTCCGGCTGAGGAGATGCCTCAGTGGGATGTGGGGAGGCAGCCGTTGGGCAAGATCCTCTCTCTGGACAGGCGAGAGGCCAAGAAAGTGCTGGAGATTTATGTCAAGCGCTCACTGAGCTGCCATGAAAACTCACCGGTGGCCAAAAAAACCCTTCAGGAGAAAAACAGAGGGCGAGGGAGGAAAACTGATGGGCTACAACGGTCAGAAAGTGATTTCTGCACGTACTCACGTGCCAGACCCAGCCCCAGGAAGGACCAGGAGGAGAGACTCAAAGCACCAGACCTGGAGGAGACTTTGGGTGATGACAGCAAAGCTCCCCAGGAGGTGCCTAAAGAGGGGCTGAAGGCCAAGAGGAAAAGCACAAAAAACTCTTCCCAGGGCAAAACGCAACACTCGGGTTCAAAACCAGCCTGGCTGAAAGGTTTCTTAAATCTCTTCTTGAAGAAGAGCCCTGAGGACCAGAAGGAAAACACAGGGCAAAAAGCAAAGGAGAAAGATGTCAAAGCTCTTCAGGGCTCCAAACCAGAAGGAGCCAAAAAACACAGAGTAGACTCCAGCACGTCCCCAGCTTTGGGCAGAGCCCTGAAGAAGAAACCCAGCCTCAAGAAGGTTTTCTCCCTGAAGAAGCACGGTGAGGAGGAGCGGGGAGAGCCGGGATCCGGGGCGAGGAGCAAGCGCCCCAGCTGCCTTCCCCTGTGGCACGTCCTGGCCCCGGCCCAGCCAGGTGAGACCCTCCCCCAATCCTGACCCACCCCTGCTGCCAGCAGGACCCTGCTGGGCTTCTTTGGGGAACTCCATGGTGTTTAGTGCTGGTTTCTAACCCCCTCCCAGGATTTTCTGGGGCCTGGGATAGGTTTTGGAGACTCCAGCTCCAACCTGCTGCCCCAGGGTCATTCTGCTCCTGCTTTGAACGCAGTCACTCGAAGTCAGCTGTGGGCAGTTATGACCCAAGCATGAGCTTTCCTCCTCTGCCAACCAAGGGTTGCAGAGGTTTAGTTAAAACCTGTATTTGAGCCCTGAGATGAGATCCCAAGCCACTCTAGGGCCAACATTAAGCTGCTTGAGATCTGCCCTGGGGCCGGGCGCAGGCAGAGCCCGCAGGACGCCGTCCCCAGCCCAGCCCAGCCCAGCCCAGCCCTTCCCATGCCAAAACCCTGCCCAGGGCATTTCTGAGGAGCTCTGGCAGATTCGGGGCAGGTCGCAGCTGCTCCATTTCTCCCTTGACCTTCGGAATGTGCTGATCCGGGGTGGGCATCGCTGCTGCAGCGGCTTTTCCCCGCCGGTCAACGCTGACAAAAGCAATCCTCACTCCTGGATCTGTGTTTGTGTCCCAGCAGAGGCGGAGCGGCCCGATGGATACTACACACAGGTGTCCGAGGAGATCGGGCTGATCGTGCAGGGCGGCGAGAGCCGGGGTGGCACAGCAGGAGGGTGTGGGGAGCCCCCGCAGCCCCCCGGCACCGACGGGGTCGGTGAGTGTTGGCCTTGGAAACAAACGTGGACATGACTTGTTCCCTGCAGAGCCTGCATGGGATCCACCCCAGCTTCAGTCCTGGTCCTGGGGCTTTAATGACCCCGAGAGTTGGATGAAGACTTTGTGAGAGATTTTTGGCATCAGGGTTTGACCAGGGGAGAGGGAGATTCACAGAAACCCAAAATGGGTTTTGGGTTGGAAAGGACTTTAAAGAACACCTCATTCCAGCCCCCCTGCCATGAGCAGAGACACCTTCCACTAGACCACAAGAAAGACAAAATTCAGGGGTAAGAGAGTATTTTTACTGGCTGAAGGTAAGAAGGGTAACAAGGCATGTGGCAATAGGCTGAAATGGGTTTTGGAAGGATGGAGGTGGATAAACATTGCTCAAGGAATTTTTCCTGGGGACTAAACAGAGCATCTGGATGTGTGAGGCTTAGAGAAAGGGCTGGAGATAACCTGGTGTCTCTCTACAGATGAAGCCATCAGGAGAATCGTTGCCCTGCTTCGGAGTGCAGGAGATGAGCTGGACAGGCAGGTGAGAGAGCTGTGGACAGCTGGATGGGGTGAGGGAATCTGGGCCAAGCTCTGCACTGCTGTAAAATAAATACAGCAACACTATGGATTTCCCCGGGGCAGGAAAACACTCAGGAAAATCAGGAAATGGCAACTTTTAATTCCTTGCCTGGGCGTGATGTTGCCTGGCTGTCTGTTCTCAGCTGCAGCCCTGGTGTGGAGTGAAGGTGTCAGCATGAGGGTGGCACATGGAGCCCTTCCCTCATGATGTGCACTCACTTGTCTCCCACCAGGTGAGGGAGGACGCACGGCTGCAGCTGTTCTTCAGGGACATGTCCTACAGCTCCTTCAAGAACCTGGCCGACGCCTACGTCCAGAGGGAGCTGACAGCCAGCAGGCCCAACGTCAACCCCCAGGAGATCCAGTTTGCCTACACGGTCCATCTCACCGCCACGGTGGCGGGGATCTGCAGCCAGGCAGTGAACAGGATCATGGGCTTCGGCACCCGCTACCTGGACGATTCCTTTGCACCCTACAGCAAAATTATCCAGGTGAGGAGCAGGGTGAGCCTGGGGCTGAGCTCCCAGCAGCAAGTTTGGGCAAGTGCCCCAGGAAGCGGCAGCTGCTCATCTGTGGAAGTGTTCCAGGACAGGTTGGATGGGGCTTGGAGCAACCTGGGGTAGTGGAAGGTGTCCCTGCCCATGGCAGGGGTGGATGAGCTTTAAAGGTCCCTTGCAGGCACACAGTTTGTGGTAGTTGGGATGGGGGCCCAGCCTCATCCCAAGGGGTCCAGCTGTGAGAGGCAGGTGAGCAGCACTGACAGCAATGAGCCATGGAGTGCCCAGGTGTGCTGAGCAATCGCACAGGGAACAGAGGGCACACAGGTGCAATGCATGAACCATGAGGGTATAAAAGGCTGGGCTAAAAAACAAGAAGGGCTGATCTTGAAGCCTTCTGGTATTGTATGGTGTTACTCTGTGTATTGTGGCTGGCTCAAGTGTGACATATGCTGTGACAGTCTCTTCCAATCCAAAGTATTCCATGATTCTAAGAATGTTTCCTTCTGTCACAGCAGGAGAGAGAAAAGCTCAGGACAGACCACTGTGACAGCCCGGACTGACAGCGGCTGCTAGGGGTCCGTGGTGCCTGGGAACCCAAGGATGAACATTTAGTGGTGGGAGGACAGTCCCTGATGGTGACCTGGATTTGGGGCGAATTTCTGAGCTGTGGATTTAAAATCTTTCCAGGAGAACCAGCGGTGTGAAATGCTTGAACCCCACCTGGCTGGGGGCAAAAAGTCAGAAAATCAAACAGAGCCCAAATTTCCCCCTGTATTTGTATTTTAGCTCCTGCCAAGTGCTTGTGTTGAACCTCAGGGGTTGTTGCTGTTTGTGCACATGTATTTATTTACCTGCTTTTCTAAATGTGTTTGTGAATGTACAACATAATTTTTGTAGTTTCTGCTACCAGCCAAGAATCCAGTTTGTAAAAAAATCTAAAACTCAAATAAATTGGTGCCTAAATGCCAGCCAGGCTTGTCTGCTGGGAGTTGTGTTATAGATGGAATAACGTTTGCTTTGCTCCAGCTGCTGTGGGCTGCTCCTTTCCAGCCAAATTCCAAGTGGCACAAGGGACAGTGGGAGCAGATACACAGTGATGTCCTGCCATTTTTACAATTTATAGGCCTTCCCTTTCCAGCAGAAGGAGATTTACTACCCAGAGCAGCTTGTTCTGACACCAAGAACTGGGTAAAGCTCATTCCCAAGCAGTGCAGGAGCTGTAACATCCTCAAGGACTGAGGGGATTTACAGCTGCCAGGGTCTCACCTATGAGCTCTAAGAAGATATGAAATGCCAAAGCGATTTAAGCCCTAATCACTGGGAATGTTTCCAGCTAATCTTTGCCCAGACCCCTAAGCAGGGCCATGGATTAAGACAGCTCTGGGCTGGGTTGGGGGGGGGGGTTGCCAGGGCTTCGTGTGGTAGCACCAGCAGGAGCATCTCCTCTGCAAGGTTGGACTTGGCCTGGGGTGAAGGAGATGAAGTTTTGGAGTTTGCATTGTGCAGGAGGGATGCTCTAGTGGGTTGAAGAAGACGGTGGTGGCAAACAAATGTGTGGGTGTGTGTCACTGCCACATTTGGGGTGACAATCCCCCATGGGCCACTGGTGACAGCCCAGGGTCTGCCCAGCACATCCTCTCCTGGAGGATCTGACCTTCTTGGTCCTTGTAAAACCCAAAGTAAATGAAAATGGGGAAGCAGAGCCCTCACAGGACAGAAGCAGCTCTTCCCCACCCAGATCCACGTTCCCAGAGCCTTCAGGGCTGTGTTTGACAGACACAGGATTGAGTCACCAGCTGCTGAGGGAGGGGGGACACCTTGAAGGGCTCCAACTAATTCAGCCCAGGATAATTAGAGTGTGGAAAACATTAAATCCCACTCCTGGGTCCTGCCAACAGCATCAGCATCACAATTCCTTTCGGCTGGGAACAAACCCAGGAGATTTTACTGTGGGAGAGACTGAAACCGCCCTCGTTTGTTTGCAAGTCCCAACATTCCTGTTCCCTGCCCAGACCGTGGGGCTGTGCTGGGCTGGGACCAGGGCTGGGCGAGCTGGTGCTGGGGATGTGGTTAGAGGGTCACAGGATGCCCCAAAGTGTTTTGCATCGGAGCTCATGTGGTGGACTGGGATTTGCATGGAGCAGAAAAGGGCTCTGTCTCCTCACGGACTTCCCAGTGGAAAGTCAAATATCCTCTGTCCCAGAGGATATCATCTTCCATCAGCACGTGAGATGCACCTGCCAGGTGCAACATCAGAGAGGAAAACTCCCATTCCCTTCTCCTGTGCTATTCCCAATACCACAGCTGAACCAAACACTCTCCTTCTCTGCTCACTGGACCTTTTCCCACCCATTGGGGCAGCTGTGCTGGGGGAACAAGGAGCCAAACCTGTCCAGCCCCTTGCACAAGAGGCTCCTGCTCCCAAAAAACCCAACCCAGTGTGCAGGGATGCTGCTCCAGCTGGGCATGGTGGGATGAGGCGGGGAGCAGCCACAGCTGCCTTAGTGCAGCATCCCAGGGCTGGTGGCTTTTGGAGCCCAGGTCCCTTTCTGTGAGCAGATCCAGCACCTTGGATTAATCTTCTGGTTATAAAATTTGGACCCGTTTGCCTGTGACCACTGAAGATATTAAGAAGGTTTTAAAGAAGGGCAAATTATTAGTCCTGGGGGTTTGAGCCATTTCCAGCTCTCGGCATTACCTTCATCCTCCCCTAAACACCCTGTTGTGGCTTCCCTCAGCAGAGACAATCGCCTCGCACGAAAATCCCTGGGTCATGGACACCGGCCATCTGGGCAGGCAGATGATCCTGCCCGGGCAAACACAGCCCTGCACAGCCCCCAGCCCACCCAGGGCTCATGTGAGGCGGGGGCTTTCTCCCCAGACCCTCCCAGGCTGCTGTGGGGATCCTGCATCTCCAAAGCCGTCAGTCCCCACTAATCCTGCTTTGGAGTGCTGGGGGGGGAGGGAAGCTTAGAAAATCAGCTCGGCACTTAATGAGCCAATTAATGCAAAATTTGCTGTCACTAAGAGGATGATGACAAGGTTTCATCTCACGGGAGCATGGAACTGAGCCAGGCAGGATGATGCCTCCTGGATGCTGTCCCGGGCCGTGGTGTTGGCAGCTGGGGAGGGTGCAGGGGAGATTTGGCACCTTGGCCCTCCTGGAGAAGCCCCCGTGACTGAGTGCAGGACAGAGCTGTGTGTGGATAGAGGAGTGTGTTCTCACAGCTCCCATGGGATCATTTATACCTTTCCCAAACCTTGGCAGTCAGGGCTGGGCACGGCTGAGGAGGTGCAAGGGCTGAGTGAAGCAGGAGCATCCTACACCTCTTCATGAAGAGCCTGTTGGAGTCCCTGGGGGCCTGAGGCAAACAATAGGAACAGTTAATGCACAGAGAACATGGGAACAACTCATTCCAGCATACAAACCCTCTGCACTTGCAGTGTCCTGGCGTGTCTGGACCAGTCACAGCAACAGGTGATAGTTTTGTCCTTCATGAACTTCCAGTGCTGGAAGAAAATCCTTTAAATGAAGGGATTTGCATTCCTAAGGGCTGGAGAAGCCAGTGGCATGAATGATGCAGATCAAAGCTTTAATATCTCCAGGAGGCTGGTGGAGAGGTTGGGGCTTGTGGGAGACTCACCCAGCAAGGAGATAATGAGAAACATCAGACACTGGAAAGAAAAGAAATTAGGGGCTCCAGTAAGGCTGTGGATCTAGAAGCCCTAATTCAGGCAGTTGTTCAACTCCAGGGCAATCCCATTCATTATTAGATATGTCTTGGAGCTGGCAACCTCCTTCTGTGTGTCCTGACATCCAGGGAGCACCAGAGACCAATCCTGGCTGTGCTGTGACATTTACCTGTGGGGTTCCAGGCAATGTCCACTTGCTGCTTCTGGTGACATTTCAACCCAGGGACATTTTGCATGTCAGTGTGGGGGACTCTGCTCCAATTCCTGTCTTGGGGACACAGTCATGGCTGGAGAAGGCAGGGAAAAATGTATGAAAATTTGGGGTGAAACAGCACTGCAAAGGTGGTATCAGGATGCTGGGACCATGCCGTGGTTCCCTGTACTGTTCTGGCCAGGCTGGTGCATGGACACAGGGAAGGAGACCCTTGTTCCTTACCCACATGCCCATGTTGTGTTGTATACACAGCCCTAATTTTAACCCACGGAATGTTTCCTCTCAGTGTGCAGCTCTATGGATTTGGACAACAGAAATGACACAATATTTACCAGTACTTAATAAATACATCTGTTTAAATGGCAATTTTTGTTCTGTATATTGGCAGCAGCATTGGATCATTAAGGCTGAAAAGACAAGAAATCTATGGCATTTCTCCCTGGTTTTATAACTATCCCCCAGGCAATGAAGACAGGTCAAAGGCAGTTTGATTTTGGTTCAATAACCACAGGTTTGGGTCACGTGGTGCTGCTTTAGGGCCTCGTTGAGAGGGGAGAGAAAACCAGGTCTTTGTTTTTTGCCTGATGCAAACAATATCCAAGGGTCAGGTAAGGACAAAACCCTTCCAACAGGTAGCAAATATAAGGAATATTTCCAAACCTAACCCAGTGTAACGCCCTGCATCCACCCCTTGTGTAACACTCTCTGGCTTTAAATGTCTTATACAAGCCTTTACTCACTCAGTACTGAGCTGTGCCTAAGCTGGGATTGATGGAGAATCCAATTTAGGAAAACACCCTTTGATGAAGAAAGCGTGAAGCAAAGAGGAATTTTTGCATGGACGTTTCCAAGTGTGACGGGCACAATAACACCAGGACCCTCTCTGGGAGGGCTCCTGGGGCACTGCAGACCCATTGGCATGAGAGGGGAGCCCTGATTCAGCCCTGAGCATCCGAGCTGGCTGTGGTTGAGGATTATAAGAGCTGTTTTGATCAGGGGAAAATTTCCGTTTTTAGCACAGGCAGCAATTAAAATAGCTCGCGAATCTCAACGCCTCGGGAAGCTGTCATAAAAGGAGGCAGAAAATCCGTCTTCTGGACTCCTCTGCAGCTAGAGATGAGCCTGGAGGCAGCAGAGGAGAAGAGAGCCTGAGGTTCACCTGGTGAAAAAGGACAACCCCAAGACCTTGAGACAGATCCGCTGCTGTGATCCCGAGATGGCTGTGGAGGATCTCCGGGCTTCCAGCACCCCTTTCTCGCTCTCCTTTTCGGGCAGTGGCTTCCTGGCCCTGTACCAGGTTGGGGTGGTGCAGTCCCTGCTGGAGTTGGCTCCCGAGCTCCTCAAGTCTGCCTGCAAGGTCTACGGCTCCTCGGCCGGGTCGCTCATCGCCGCCGCCGTCGTGTGCGGCGTTGGCCTCGGTAAGAAAACCCCGGCCTCGAGTCCTTCCGGGAGCGCTTCTGTTCCATAAACCCAGGGGCTTTGGGGTGCTGGGGGGCAGTGGGGCTGGTGGGACTCTCCTCGCTCACCAGGCATTACAGAAACCCAAGGTGTTGCCACGCTTGGCAGGCAGTGCAGCACAGTTTTGGGAGGTGCAAGGTTGGTTCTTACAGCCTGAGTGTTCCCTGGCTCAGTGGGCAGAAATTAGGGGAAATCTGCATGTACCGGTCATTCCATATTCCATATTCCACTGGCTCCTTTTCCTGCTTCTGCTGGAGGGGCAGATCTCCTGCCCCTCTGCTCTGAGGTCTGAGGGGTGCTGGGGTGGGTCCCAAAGCCAGTCTGTGGAGCCTCAGGGGCTGGATTTACCCATGTAAAGCCCTCTTTTCCATATGGATCATGTTTCTTGGGATGTGAAGCTATGAAGGGAAACGAGTGGCTGTCACACAGGTAACTATAGAGCTGACAGCCTTGTTTGCATGCCACTTTGGCTGACCCCACTCAGCCTTCCCAGAACAAGGGGAGACGTTGTGTGAGTCCCAACTCCAGGTGCATCTTTCCCTGGTGCTCCAGCAGGATATTCCTGGAGGAACAGCAGTCTGCTCCAGCCTGGGGCTGGGATTTCTCCTATTGTTGCTAAAGGGGTTTTCCTCTGACCCTCTTTCAATTGTGTGAAAACAGGTCCCTCTAGCAACAAGATCCTCCATGTGTAGAATTAATTCAGAGTAGTTAATCCACTTTTAATAATCACATCCTCCCATATTTCCAATTAGTGCCCATGTGTAAACAAGTGTACAAAAGACTTAAGGCTCTAAAGCCTGATCCAAGTTCTGCTTCAAGCAATGGGGACATTTAGGAGGAGGAGAAGGTTTTGGGGACCAAAAAATGATGGAGGAAGCTGGGAGGGAACATACAGTTCCTGAAACCTCTGGTGGATGCTGGAACTGTTCTTCTGCAACTAAAAATAATTCAAAACATTAGCAAATATGTTTAGACTAGGCAGAAAGGAACATTTCTGCCCACATGGGGATGAACTCCTCCACAAATAAGCAAGGCCCCAAAAATTTCTGATTCCTCCTGGTGCTGTAATGGATGGAGCTGGGGTTGTCCAGCAGTAAAAATACATTCAGCAACTGCTCTTGCTGGGGGCACCAGTCCTGAACGGGACATCTGCTTCCCTGGAGGTGGAAGGCACCATCCACTTAGAGGAGCTGAGATGATCTTTTGCCCAAAATATCTTCCCCAGAGGAAGAAATGACACTTTGGACAGTGATGACTCTGGTCAGGTTTCTAACAAGGAAAACAAATGTGGCACAAGCTCTGTCATATTCATACTGTGGACGATAGGGTCAAAAAGAAGGTGAAAGGTGTGTTTGGTGTCCCACGGGGTGGCTGCAGTCTGGTGCCCGTCCCCTGCCCTGGGCTGGCTGAGGAGCTCTGAGCTCCCAGAGCCAGGCTGTCCTCTGTGACCCCACCAGTCACCTCGTGGGGACATGTTTGTCACCAGGCTGGTGCAGGCAGGAACAGTCACATTGCTGCCAGGCTCATCCTTCACTCGCTCTGCAAAGCTGGGCTCGGTTCTCACCTCTTACTTGGCAGTTTGTGGGCAGTTTTTCCATGTTTTCCCCTATTTCCAGGACACAGAGCAGCCAGACAGGGACCTGGGCATGCCCCACCTCCCTGGAGGTCTGGCTCTTTCAGCATCCCCTCTGTGCAAACCCGCCCAGTATTAATTGTTGCCCCGTGTGGCCTCAGCATCTGCTCAAACACACATAACCTCTCTTAATGCCTGTGTTGCTCCAGTTGTCTTCAGGACACGCCACCTAATCTGTCTGTCTGTCCACACAATCCCATGAGACTGCACAGCAACCTCTGCCCCTGCAAAGCCTTGGTGCTGAGCCAGGCCCGTGGCCTGGTGCTGGTGCAGGGTCCCAGGGAGCCCACATGGGTGCAAGGACAACTCTTTGCAGCTTCGGTGCTGGACAAGCTTTCACTGCAAGAGTTTAACCCCCCAGGTGGGATATTTTCCCGGGTGAGCTCTCCATGTCAGCAAAGGCACCAGCTTCCCTCTATGGGATCAGGGTGCCTGCAGGGTTTGCTTCACTCCTCTTCCTCCCCATCACAGTGAAACCTTTAAAACCTGGAGTCTCCTGAACCCTTGGCCGGGGCTCCAGGGCTCTGCTCCTTTAACCCAGCTCCTGGGATGTGCAGACATATGCCATGGCTGTTAACGCCTCCCTGGAGGTCGGAGGTTGCAGCGAGAGCTCAGGTGAGCCAGCAATGTGGAGCCAGGACACCTGGCTAGGAGGAAAGCCTTGAGCAGAAGAGGTGCCTCTCATCCCCTCATCCTCACACGGGAGCCAGCCCAGCTCCCTGTAAAGCCTGGGGCTGCCCACATGGAAAACCGGAGGTGGAAGGCAGGAATGTGTTGTGCAAGTCACATTGTCATGGATAACTGAGTGTCCCCCTTCCTGGGGCTCTCTGGAGCCTTTCCCTAATCCCAACCAGGAACGTCTTGAGGCCCCATCTCTGGTGCAGGTGGGGATTTCACCAGTGGGGTCACACAAAGACATGATGTCCTTTGAGGACATTATGGGGTCATGCCCCCCTTTTTGCCCTGCCTCAATATCGCCCACTGTAGCAGCAGTATCATCCTGGGGTTACAGAGGGGCTGCAGAAAGTTTTATTTGTGAGGAGTGTTAAAAATAGGATTTAAAATATCACTGTTAGTGCAGCAGGCATATTGACTTCCTTTCCATCTTTCCCTTGCCTCTTTCAGATGACCTCAAGGAGTTTTTCTTTGCACTGGCAACGGAAGTCAGGAAAACCATCCTGGGCCCCCTCTCTCCCAAGTGCAGCTTGCTGGCCAATCTCAAGGCTGTCCTGCAGCGGATGCTGCCGGAGGATTCCTACCTGCTGGCCTCAGGGCGGCTGCACATCTCGCTGACACGGGTGGTGGACGGCCAGAACGTCATGGCCTCAGAGTTCAGCTCCAAGGAAGAGCTCATTCAGGTACAGAGACCTTCCTCTGGTGCCTTAGGAAGGGCTCCACTGACCGCCTGGGATGGACATACCCCAAGTGTTGGTGGCTTTAGCTGCACTTTTTCTGCCCGAGATGGGGAGAGAGTCAAGAGGCTCTGCCAGAGCTGTGGTCCCACCCCAATGGGCTCCATGAGCTTGGGGGCAGGGAGGAAGGTTTGAGTTCCAGGGTCAGATGGAACAAATCATGCTAAAAAAAGCAGCTGGTTTGTTTCCAGCTTCATAAAGCTGATGTTGGGGCTCTAATAGTGACTTTGCAAAGAGCCCTGTCAGTGCTGATGCGACCTCTCAGCTCTCCCTACAGGTCTTTCCTCAGCCATCGGGCAATGGTTTTCCTTGTTGCTTCAGCACTTTCCTGGGAAGAGAGCTGGACAAAGCTGCTGCTGAATGACAAGCAGCTCATTAACCAGTAAATTATCTGCTGGGGGGAGAATCCCAGGGTAAAATCCTAACAGAGCTGACTGTGAAGTCCTGGGTCCCTTGTCCCAGGGAGACAATAGAGGATGGCAACTCCATGGAGGTGTTGGAGTTCACCCCATGGTGCCTCCTCTAGGCAGCCCAGGAGTCTGGAGTGCTCGTTCCCAGCTGATGAGATTGGTGGGAAATGGTTGCAAATGCCCCGGCAGTGGCTTTACCACTGACAAATCCCAGCAGAGTGAGGATGCCTTGTGAGGCTGTCTTGGTTTTGTCCAAAAGCCTGCAAAGATGGAAATTGGCCCCAAAGCTTCAGCTTGCCACCATCAAAGGGCAGTGTTGGACACAGACATGTAGATTTACAACTATTAATTCTGTCAGCTATAAAATTAAAAAATGCGGTGTTGTGCCCTCCTCCAGAGAAGTGTTTCCACTTCAATGAAATCAGATGTTTTCCCTTTCTTGAAGCCTTTCTTGCCACAATCCCCAGCAAAGTCCAGGTGGCACCAACAGCCTGATTCCAGACTTTGTCAAGGCTGAATTTTCAGGCACAAGTCCGCAGCTTTTGTCCAGAAGAACTTTGACAGGAACATTGACTTCTGCAATCCCTCTCCTCCCCAGGCTCTCCTCTGCAGCTGCTTTCTTCCAATTTACTGTGGATTCATCCCTCCATCCTACCGAGGAGTGGTGAGTGACATTTCCACTAAAACACACACTCCCAGCAGGGGGTTCTTGGTTTGAACTTTACATTCCTCTGTAAAGGAGGAATGCACAGACCAGGTAGGGATAGGTGTTTCCAGGCTTTTCCTTTAGTTGATGGAGGATGATAAAGCCCATCAGCTTATTCTTCACCACGTCCTAAGATGACAGCTGAGTGGAATTGCCATCTGGAGAGTCCTCTCCTGCTTTGCCCATGGACAGAGTGTGGATGAACTTGCAGATCTCTTAGTGAGATAAGAGGATGCCCATGGTGGGGACCTTGAGACACAATCCAGTTATCCCGGGCAGGCCTGGCTGCAGTGCAGGTTCATCCCTCGGCTCAGGTGCTGACTTGCACAGCTGAGACATTGAGAGTATGTGGGAGGATCGTGCCCCATCTTGCATTTCCATGCTCTGAGCATTTCCATGCTCTGCTTGCCTGAGGGAGGGGAAGGAGGAGCTTGTCAGTGTTTTCCAGTGGCAGTGTTTTCCAGTGTTTTCCGGGCAACCTGTGCAGGGCCTCACCATCCTCACAGGGAAGGATTTCTTTCCAGTATTCCATCTAACCCTAATGGCAGTGGGAAGCCATTGCCCCTTGTCCTGTCACTCCATCCCTTCAACTCTCTATCACTCCATCTTCAACTCTCTTGGAGGCCCTCCAGGGTCTCTAAGGTCCCTGGAAATGTTCAAGGCCAGGTTGGACGTGGCTTGGACCAACTTTGGATAGTGGAAGGTTTCTCTGCCCACGGCAGGGGGTGGAATGGGATGAGCTTTAAGGTCCCTTCCAACCCAACCCATCCCCAGGTGTGTGACTGCTCTGTGAGGCCTCTCTGCACTGTTATTTCAGCAACATTTAATTCCATCAGCTGCAACTTCCAATCCCACTGAGGTGGGTGGTAAATCCAGATTTCTTTTGGAATAAAGCAATTGACATTTTCCCTGCCCAGTGAGTAATCCCCCATGAATCTGCAAGCAATTATTAAACATGGGGGCCTTACTGCTCAAGCTCAGGACTTGAAAGTTATACAACACTGTGTATTCGGTGATGTCTGAATTGGCTCTTGACTGCCAAAAATTGTTCTACAAAGCTTTGTGAATTAAAATAATTATATTTCTAATTTAATAACTGCTGTGGATTAGAGACCAGGTCGAGAAGCTGGCTGGGTGCCAGAGGCAGGGCAGGGGAAGGAGTTGGCGAAGGAATAAAGAGCATAGGTGGGACAAGACGCTGTTGGAAGTGGGAAGGGAGGACAAGCTGGGATGGGCTCACGACAGGAATGTCACCTGTGCAGCTGCTGGCTCCCAACTCAGTGACACTGCAAAGGCCCCCAAAGCAAACCCTCCCTCTGCTCCTCCCCCAGCGCTACGTGGACGGAGGCTTCACGGGCCTGCAGCCCGTGTCCAGCCTGGAGGAGCCTGTGATCACCGTGTCCCCGTTCACCGGCGAGCTGGACATCTGCCCCCGCGACTGCCCTGCCATCTTCTTCTGCTTCCAGATCTTCAACGGCAGCATCCAGATCTCCATAGAGAACCTGTGCAGGATCAGCTACGCTCTCTTTCCACCCAGCACCATGGTGAGCCCACCAGAACTTCTCCCAGCTTAGTTTTGGTGAAAAGATTAATGCTGCTCCTGCCTTTTCAAGATTTAAGGTTCAGCTCAATCTCCACTGTTAATTAATGGGATTTCAAAGGGAGGGGGCAGCACTGTTTTTGCAGTACATTTTGGGGAAGGGACACTGCTGATGGGTGGCCAGCTTGGGATGGGTCCACAACCTGCAAAGGACCAGAAAAAACCAGGTGATCTCTAAGGTCCCTTCCAACCCAAACCATTCTGCGTTTCTCTGACTGGTGCTGTGGTGGTTGGAATCCAAGCAGTGCTTGCTGCCTTCCTAAATGGGCCATCCCAACCCTCCACAGTCAAACAGCTTTGGATAGATCCTGTAGTACTGGCATCAGGGCTCTCAATGACCTCGAGTGTTTCTCCTTGCAGGTCTTGAATGACATTTTCTCCCAGGGATACCAGGACACTGCCCTTTTCCTGTACAGGAACAGTAAGTGACACCCCAGTACCTGAGAGACACCTCGGTGTGACACAGACAAACATCACCCTTTTCTCTCTGTGTCTCTCAGATGCCTTTGGCTTTAACTACTTTGATGGCAATTTCCGTTTCGGCAGCACCTGTGGGAAGAATGACTCTGGAAAATCCAATGGGACACACCCTGGCCTGTACAAAAGGGTCCCTCAGTGCCTGACCCCTTACTTCCTGCCAGGTAGAGGTTTTGGGGTGCTTAGCTTGGGTTTAGGGCTGCTGCAGCCTTCAAGAGCAGCAGTGTTATATTTAAGACATTACTGAGTTATTTATTAGAGTAAATATTTCTATTGCAAAAAGACTTTGTAAGAGTGGCTCCAGCTGGACTCTGGCCTGGGCTTCAATACCTACCTGAGTTGGGCAAGAAATGCTATTGCATTTATTTAATTGTTACTAATTACTGGTCTTTATTTCCTTCTTTGCTGCCATTCCTGGGTGCAGGCTTGTGGAAGAAGGAGCAGGTGAATGGACTGCAGGACCCACTTGCAAAGATCCTGCTGCAGCCGTACAGGCTCCCAGCCTTATTCAGGAAGGGGTAAGAACATCCCAACAGAGGCATTAAGGAATGACACACAAACCAGGGGCTGTGCCTTTAGCAGTGGTGGGGCAGCTGAAGGGACACATGGAGGGATTTGGTGTTCCCTGAAGGCAAGATCCAAGGGAGAGGAGGTACGGCTAGTGGGAACGCCACAGCACCTCTTGGTTATGGAAAAGATTATTACAGTGTGCATTTACCATGAACACCCTCCCCTTTTGCTGCCTTCAGCCATCATTAAACTCGGCCTATGTACTTTGCTTTTGCAGGGTGAAGAAGATTTGGGGGCTGCTGGAAGGTATTAGGTCCCTGGTACAACGACTCCACGAGCTCCTCCAAACGTTGGCACCCGGTTTGCCTAAGACAGCTGTGGACAGGAGGAGGTGAGGGGCTGGGGGGGGGTTGCAGACCCGAAGCATAAAGAGAGAAGGGTGCAGAGCTGGGAGAGTTTGGGAACCTCACCCACTGGGTCACTGATGCTGAGTGTGGCTAAAAACTCCAAATCTGGAGCAGCCCACATTAAAAGTAGCTATTGTTTTATCCCTGTGATATTTTGATATCTCAAGCTACAGTCCAGCTTAGTGCCACCTCCCTACTGCAATACATTTGTGTTCTAGATATTTATCTGCCGGGCTCTGTCCTGGCAGGACACCAGGCACATTCAGCAACACCTTGAAAGATGTTCTGTCACTAAGATCTCAGGGATTTAAGGCATATCCCCTTAAAATATGCTTGCAAGTTCCCTCCTGTGCAGCTGCCCAAGAGACTCAGAATGATTTCACCCTGAGGCAGCTGCAAACTCCCCAGCTGTGAGAAAGTCCTTTGGAGTCAAACATTCCTGGGGCTGCTCATCCCTGTCAGTACCTCGACCCTGCCTCAGCTCTCACTTTGTTCCCACAGGTAACAAGATAACAAGGATTGTCCCAGCGGGGCCCTGGGGGTCTCCAGCACTGCCTCGGAATGTGGTGGGCAACACCAGCCCACACCAGCACGGCTGCTGGTTCTCGAGTGAATATTTGGGGACTATTTTTTTCTTCAGAACCTGTCTGGTTCTGTCTGCAGTGCTGCCACTGCAGTGCCCCTGCTCAAGCCTCACCTGCTTTTCCATGATGGCCGAGGCAAAGCTCTGGTGCTGCTCCTGGGACCCACTCCAGGCTGCAGGGGCTACGGGGCAGCTTCACCTGCAGACCTCATAGCCCAGTCCTTTCCCTGCCCACTCTGTCTCCTCCCCACCAGCGGCATCCCTTCCCTGCTTTAATGCAGATTACAGGGTGGGCAGTTACCAGGACATGCCAAGTTTTAAGTGTTTTCTTCCCACTCAAAAACTTTAAGAGAGATTCCTCAGAGAGAGAGAGAGAGAGAGAGAGAGAGAGAGAGAACTTAGGGAGCACCATACTGGGCAGGAAGTAATTTTTCTACAGTTCCCCAAAGTTTTTTTACCAAGTATCAATTATTGAGCTTGACACCTGCCCATAGCCCTGCTTCTCCTGCCTGTGGAGGTGGGAATGCATTTGGATCCCCCTGGAACTTGCAGATGTACAGAAGGATGGAGGAACCTAAAGATTAACTTCCCCTAGTACCGAGTCCCGCAGGCTGCACCTCCTGAGATTTCACAAATATATGAGTTCTTCTGCAATTGTCTGTAACTCATGGTCACACAGAGAACGGCCCAGGCAAACACACCCTGTGTCACTGGGCTGCACACAGAATTAATCAGCAGCATTGTTAATTATCCCAAAACTGTGCTGCATATCAGAGGCTATGGATTGGCTTTGCCCCAACTGTGTCTCCCTATTTGTTGGTTCTTGACAGGCAACAAATGGATCCCAACAGCAGCAGCTGTTTATTAGAGCAAATAGCCTGTTTAATTGCACAAAGGGAAATGGAAGAGAGGGACGTTTCATCCAAAGGGTCATGGAGACTGCAGGAATGAATGTGAGGAATAGCTGAAGGCAGCCTTGATGTAAACAGATTCAAAGTTAGCTAGGAGTGCTGTGTGAAAGAACAATAACTGGTGTTCTCCCATCTTTGGTTGAAATCAGTGACCTGGGAATACCTTCTCTGGAATGAGTTTGATAAAGAAACCTGGATGCTTATTTCATAGAATCATGAAAAGGTTTGGGTTAAAAGGGACCTTAAAGATCACCCAGTTCTAACCCCTCCTACGGGCAGGGACATCTTCACTATCCCAGGTCGTTCGAAGTGCCATCCAACCTGGTCTTGAACAATTCCAGGGATCCAGGGGCAGACACAGCTGCTCTGGGCACCCTGTGCCAGGGCCTCCCACCCTCACAGGGAAGAATTCCTTCGCAATATCCCATCTATCCCTGCCATCTGGCAGTGGGTAGCCACTGACCCTTGTCCTGCCCTGGAAGTTCCTGATGAGGGGTCCCCTTCCAGCTTCCCTGTAGCTCCTTCAGCTCCTTGAAAGGGCTATGAGGTCTCCACACAAGCTTCTCTTCTCCTGGCTGAACAGCCCCCACTTCCTCAGCCTGTCTCCATAGGGGAGATGCTCCAGTCCCCTTATAGCTTTCTGGCCCATTTTGATGGATGCCGTTTGCATTGGATCCTGTCTGCTCCTGTCTTGCATCCATCCTGGATGGATTTACACTTCTCAAGCACTGCAGCCAAAGGCAGGCTGCTCAAATCCAGCAGTTCCTGCCACAGGGCAAAGTGGAAGGCTCAGAGACACCCAGGCCTCCCCAGGCAGGAACAATCAGTCCATCATTTGCTTTTGCAGCTCTGCTCCCTCCCACTTATCCAACAGCTCCTTCTCCAGGCTGCTGCAAGCACCATCCCCACCTCCAGGCCGGATATTACCATTTCAGTCAGCCTGAGGCAGCTACCCTATTGAAATGGGCATTAAAATCTGCCAGAGAAAGTTCTCATCTAGGAACTGGACTTCCAAATCCATTAAATGCATCTGCAAACCTTAGACACAAACAGGAGCACAGTTTGAAATGCCCAGTGTATCTCACCTGCCCCATGTGGTGCTTGATCATAAACAATTAGTAAAACTTGGAGAAGTTTAAGAAAAATCCATCTACAAGGAATCCCCAAACTAAAATGGTCTCAACACAGAATCCTCCTGCTCCAAACCTGCAGGAATGAGGAAGAAAGAATTATTTAACAACCCAGTATTCCAATCAGCTGGGTTTTGCTTTATTAATCCCTCATCTTTTCAAGCAAGCAGAGCTGGTGCTGTCTCCTCTTGGAGACGTGAGCTTGGAGCTAATGGCAATGGATGCTTTGCCAGAGGCAATGGATAGGGCAAAGTTTGGGATTGATTGGAATCATCTTGTGCAGGAGCTTGTTTCACCCCAAGGAAGCAAAGCGGGAAGCCCAGCTGCACCCAGTGGGGATAGAACCAGCCTGGAATGCCTCCTCTAGGGGTGGATCATGGGAATCATCCAGGGGCTGTGGCCCTGCCTGTGCTGTGGCATTGCTGGCACAGTCCATGTGCTCCTCGGGGCAGGTCAGGCACATCCTTCACATCCTTGGGTTCCAAGTTGCTCATTGCCTTTTTAAAGCAGAAACTGGGGCCAAAGGCAGCAGCGGGCTCAGAAATGCTCTTCTGTGGCCAGCCTGGCCCTAAAGGGAATAAAACCACGTTGGTCAGTCTGACAGACACCTCTGGCAGTTCCTGTGGGACAAAGTGCCTGGTCAGAGCCGCTTCCCTTCCTCCCGATGTGTAAAGGGCAGCCGGTTTTGGTATCCTCAAAATATTACCCTTGTACTCCTGTCCTGTTGCTTGTCTCCTTCTGCTTCAAACTCAGCAGGAATGTGAAGCCTGAGGTGGATGGGATGAGAGTCTGGAGACAAGCCAAGACAGCAGAGCTCCCTCTGGAGCTGGACCCCACTGCAGGTCTAGAGGGAAGAGTCCTTGAGTCTGATCCATGAAACTGAGCCCAACAAAGCCAAGCATGTGCCCAGTCCTGCCCGTGGCTCTGGCTGTTGGCTGCAGGTGCTTTATGCCAGACTCTGTTTCCAGTCTGGGCACCAAGGAGGGTGCAATTCCTTGTGCAGTTGTCCTGCTGGGCACACAGATAAGTGGCTTGTGGATAACCTGCTAGTGCAGCCCGAGCCTCGTGGGATTGCAGGCTGCAGACTCTTGTCCAAGAAATCAAGTACAACTTGTTCACAAGTTTATCCCCCTGCTGCTTTGGTAGCATCACTGATGTTCTGGCATTGCACAGAGAAACAGTGAAAGAGCCTTTTCCTGGCCTTGATCAGTGGGGCTTTTCCTTCCCAGAACTGGAAGATGTGATGTGCTTCTGCTCTGGAGATGGGGAGCCTGGACTCACCCCTTGGTTGCTCTCTGGCCTAACAAATGAGTCTTGATTCCTCCCACAGGAGGAATTTTTCACCTCAGGCTGGTTAAAAACCTTGCAGCCCAGCTGCAAAGCAGAGGCAGAGATTCCTGATAGCCCAGAGCTGCCCAACTTCCAAAGAAACCTCATTCCCACCGTGTTGCTTCCAAAAGCTCCACATCGGTCAGACTGATGGAGCCTTTAAAAAAGCAACCAGGGAAGCAACTTCTACAGCCTAACACTGTGTCCTGCATTTCTTAGTGGGTCGAGAGTTGGCTTGTTTTCAAAGGAAATTTCCTTCTTGCTTCCATTTTATGTTTTCCAACCTTCTCTTTTTAGATCTGGAATGGTAACGGTCCTATTCTTTCCCCTTTATATTCCTCATTTCTTCTAGACCTTCTAGCTATACCTCATTGTATCTTTAATCAGTTCTCATTTAATTTATGTGGCTCCATTTTAAATAATCCTCATGTTGAAAAAGCTGAGTAATTTTTCTTAATCTGATAAATTCTGAAACGTTGAAAGGCTCGGAAAGAAAGAGAAAATAAAGCGTAAATTGGAAATAAATATTGAATTTTATGCTCTGATTCTTTGTATTTTTTACTTACAACAAGCTGGAAACTGAAATGCTGTGGATTGACTGGTTTTCCATGCAAAACTAAAATGGGAGCAGGCATTATTTTGCATGGGATTGCAGAAAACAATAAGTTTTGGATTTAAACCTGCCTTGTGTTGCTTGAAAATGATACAGCAAGAAGTTTACCTGCAGCTCTAACATGCTTTCCTTGCACATTGTATATCTGTGGCTGCAGCCAGAGTTCCTAAGGAGAAGTTTGGATTTGGCTGGCACAGCGAAGGCGGCATGAACCCTTGCGACACCCCTAAAGAAGGGGTGTGTGGGCAGAACCTGTTCTTACCTCCCTGGGTGAGTGAATACATGGTCTTCTCCATGGAAGGAGCTCCTTCTCCATGGAGCCCTTCTGAGCCAGCCACCAATGAAGTCCTCAATGCTCACCCAAATCCGGGGTGAGGGCTCAGTGGGAGGCCTCACTCCTAAGCCCTGATGTGAGAGGGAACTTTCTCCCCTTCCTGATGTTCTCACCTGCCCCAGAGCCTCTTTGGGCACTGACAGCCCTGGGCAAGTGTCACTTGAAAATCGATGGGGTAAAGGAAGAGCTGGTTCTTTACCTTCCTGGGGGTGGAGAAGGCGGCGTGGGGCTTCCTATTCTTCCTCATCTGCTGCCTGGCCGATCCCTGGATTCTCTTTGGTGTCATCCTCATGATCTGTGACTCTGGAGTGAAGAACCCTCAGTTGTGGCTTCAGGTGCAGGGTCTCGTCACCATTCTGATTTGATTCATTGGCCAAGGAAAGTGTGAAGCCCTCGAAGTAATTCACCTGGAAATCCCCTGGTGGGAAGAGATTCCAGCTCTCACTGCTTGTTGCTCAGCTGCCAGGTCTGCAGCAGTGTGAGGCATGACCTGGGCTGAGTGGAAATCAGGAATACTGATAACCCCGGGGCTCAGGAATCACCAAACATTGCTGCTCTGTGCCTCAGGGCCTCATCAAACACCACACAGGGCACGTGAGCCTGCGCTTGTGTCTAGAGGTCCTGGGACCTGTGTTCCCTGGAAAAAAGGTCTGTCATGTCCAGTGTGGCAGAGAAAAGGGGAGTGTGGCTCCAGAAGCAGCTTCAGGAGAGGCCAGGACTCAAGGAATCCTGGCAGTGCCAGGAACACCGGCATTACTCTGCCCCAGTCACTCTGGGGCAGCATCTCTTACCTTGTGTCAGCAAACCAAGGATGTAGGGAAAGCACCCAACCTACCTGTCCACACTTCCAGCCACTTACTCAGTCTTTTTAGGAAGGAGACCATGTCCTGGTAGCCCTGGATAGAAAAGCGGTCCATGACCTGTGAGGGAGGTGGCAGTCAGTGCAGCTGGGCTGCTGCAGGGGGCTCATGGCTCTGGCTACCTGGAGAAGCTGCTCACCTGACATGTGGGAACCTGAAAAATGTGCTGTAAGCGGCAGATGTTCATTTTTGAGATCTGTAAGATACAGTCAGAGAGCTGGAAGGTCAAGAAGGCAGCGGGGCCATCCTTGGGGCAGATGTCGTATTCGCCGGCGAAGCCAGAGATGGTGATGGTGGTGCGGGACACGAAGTCGGCTTTCCACATGGCCAGCTCCCCATCCAGGTAGCGCTGGGAGACAGAACAGGGAGCCCTGAGCCTTCCCCTCGCAGGGAGAGCAGTGCTGTTCACATGGGGAAACGTGGGCATTGTTCCCCAGTCAGGCCCACACCAGACCGAGGTTCTGGGGCTCCACAGATCCTCTTGCAGGGAACTGCCCCACTTGCTGCTCCCGTGCTCCAGGTCCACACCTGCCCTACTCCCTTCCCCCCAAAAAACTGCTGCAATCAAACCGGGAGGACAGTGCAGCAGAAGAGAGCTGAGGCAACCCCAGGGACAGGAGAAGATGGAGAATTCTGTGAGAAGCTCAGTCCTGTCTGCAGTGAGGGCAGATTGTGGGGCCCTGTTCTTCCCTCTGCAGACACTGGGGGAAGCCAGCCTCGAGCTACGTTGGTGGTAGAACACAGCTAGAAAGATCCTTACTGCCACCACTGGAGAAAGGACAGAGGCTGGAGGGGCCCTGGGCCTGAGCTGGGACAGGGTCTCCAGACCACAAAGCTACTCACCACCCCACGGAACGTTGGAGGGAAAATCCCAAAATACAGTGGAATGAAGCAACTGCACATCACAGCCTGTGGGCGAGATGGGAAGGACAGAGGTGAGTGAAGAGCCACAGAAACTGTTACCTTTGGGAGGGGTGGCTGATCTGTGAGTGCCAAAACAGGGCCCCCCAGCTGGGTTATTGGCACCACAGACTAACGGGCACCAGACCATGTCTGATACCCACAGCCAGGGCAGAGAAGTAGGAAGGGAACCTGTGAAATGCCTCAAATTGATCTCTTCATGTTCAGGATAAGTCAGACAGTAATCAAAAGGGGTGATTTTTGAAACTTATTTCAGCTTGTCTGGATTCAGAGGGTGGCAAGGACAGAAATCATGGCATGCACTAGAATGGACCAGGGCCTGTTAGGATAAGACAAGGGGTGATGGTTTGTAACTACAAGGGGGGAGATTTAGATATAGGGAAGATATTTTTTACCAGGAGGGTGTTGAGGCCCTGCACAGGTTGCCCAGAGAAGCTGGCCATCCTGGAACCATCCAAGGCCAGCTTGGATGGGGCTGGAGACCAACCTGGGACAGTGGAAGGTGTCCCTGCCCATGGCAGGGTGGATCTTGATGAGCTTTAAGGTCCCGTCCAACCCTAACCGGTCTGTGATTCTGTGCTGTGGGACATGGCCAGGCAGCAAATGTCTCCCAGCTCCTCCCTCACGGGTGGCTGTGGCTGCTCCCACCTGAATCAGCTCCTCCTTCGAGGCAAACTCGGACACTGTCACGCATCTCCAGTCGTGCAGGCGGGTGAGGATAATGTGCAGCTTTCCAGACACCAGCTCGTGGGCATTTGGAGGCAGGAATTTGTTTAAGGTCTCCCTTAAGATTCGATGTGCCCTTCCTCCAGGGACCAGCCCCCAGAGAGAGATTTTCAGCCGACTGAAGAAGTACTGAAGTACCTCATCTGAAGCAAAGCAAAGCAAAGCAATCATTCTACATCCCTTATATTGTTATTTATGTGCATTCTGAGCTGCACTTCCACCTGGGAAAGGGGTATTTTATCCAGCTGCTAAATGCTCATTTAGAGACCTTGTGTTTCATTAGGGCTGAAGCTCCCATGAGTGGACACAACTTTTCCAAGGACTTTCAATACTGAAGGAGGCAGAAATATTTTGTTTTCTTTTCCCATTTCTCCCAATTTTCTGCACAAGGCATCTTAAAAGTTTTTGGAGATATGGACAGGAAGCTTTTGTATAACATTTCCTCCTGTTAGCTCTGCATCTGTGGCCCTGCTAATGTGATTTGTTTCTCCTTGGTGCTTTGGGAATCTACCAACAACCCCCAATGCCTTATCAGGGACAGCATCTCTTTTTCTTTTACTTGATATTCCTGCCATGTATTTCAGTTTATAAGATGCAATGACTATATCTACGCTGTTTTATCTGTGCCGCTTAGTTCACCCATGTTTTTCAGTATTCTAGAAGCCAATAAAGTTTAAAAATCTGAGGACTTAACCACTAATAATGCAAACAAAAATATTTGGAACTCCAAAATTCACAGGTATTCCATCTCTTTTGACACAAAATAAACAGAAATCTGTAGCCCTTACCCATATCACATCCACACAATCCGAATGTAGCTATAATGGATCCTGAAGATCCTCCATAGATCCTGTGTGCATATTTCATTATGTCCGGAGACAAGTCCCGCAAAGCAGATAACACTCCAGCTTGGTATACAATCATGAAACTACATCCTCTAAACAGGATAGAGTAAGGTCTTCCCTCTTTTCCACTTATTTTCAGCATCTCTGCTAACTCCAAGCACCCCAACAGCAAGAGAACAGCTGCCCAACAGCTTCAATGGGTTGTCCAGAGCCAGCCAGTGCTCAGCTGTGGTTCTCTTTCCAACCACACTCTCACTGCCTTATATGCCTCTGGCCAAAGGTCCAGTGAAACAGCAGCAGTGGGCAGAAGTGGATGATGTGGTGTCCCAATGCTCATTAAAATAAGATTACTGCAATGCAAGGTGCCTGAGGTGAGCACTGGCAGCCCCAGGCGATGGGGACAGCCACATGTCACACTGATGTGTTGGGGAGCAGCCCAGGGGTCTGGTGTGCCCCAGGACTGAGTCTTTGGGAAGGAAAAGCTGCTTCTCAAAGTGGTGGACTGCTTCAGTAATACCCTGGAGTTCCAGCACAAAATTCCAGCCTCTTGGGCAGTAGGAATCCGCAAATATTCCCTGGCACAAAAGAGTCTTGCAAGCTGCTGCTCAAAACTCTCTTGCCCCATTTGCAACAGGTTGCCAAACCCCATCACAGGGAGTGCAGAAGGTGGCTGGATTACTAAAGAAATCACAACAGAATTTGGAGCAGGTGATTGGGATACTAAAAAATTACAACCCAAGTTGTTATCCTTGTTTCACAATTTCAGGGCTTGAGTTAGCTTACAAAAGGGTAAAAATACAGAGTCCAGGTGACAACTCATTATTTCACCTGCCTCCTATATGGCTGAAATTTCAGTAGAGAAAGAGGTTGATAAAGAAGGAAAGAAGGAGGAAAAAAGTCTGACCAATGCAGGGATTTATTGGTTATCCATGGAGAAATGCAAAGCCTTCTTAGCTTTGCTGCTGGCTGAGACGCTGGGAAGCTGCTGGTGGGAAAAGCAGCGCTGAGGGCTGGGCCAGACAGAGGCAAAGTGGCCAGCACAGACAATAACAACTTGGACATGCCTCTCCTGATATACACAGAAATCTCAGCAACATCTTCAGGCAAAATGCTTCCAAAGCCACCAGGAGATGCTTCTCTCCCTCTTGCTGTGTGCCAGAGCAGTGCTGGAGCGATTTGGATGCAGCCATGATCTCTGTGAGGGGGCTGCAAAACAGCCCTGAGGATGACAGAGCAGCTGTGCTGGACCTGCTGGGGCTGGCAGGGCTGTGGGCTCCACTAACCCCAAAGCATCAGCGCAAGGTTAATCCAGCCCCAATTCCACATGGGAGCAGTGTCTGCCACCACCCGGGAGCCAAGGCCCTGAGCTCCTTGCACACACCTTGCAGGTCCTGCTGCTGCGCAGCAAAAGAAAACTGAAGACTCAAGACAAGAGGCATAAATATATTCCGTGCCTAATCAAGAGGACAAATGCACTGGAAATCATTTTCCATCTGCTCTTTGGTGCAAGGATCCCCTAAGAATTGACTGCAATGAGAAGAGTCAACTTCAGAAGCAGCTTCTGGTGCAGGAGGGAAGGGGCCTTTGGAATGCATGGGCGAGGCACACAAAGCTCGTGAGCTTAAGGAAAACCTTTATGGCCACTTGCATGGCTTGTGGAAAATACCAGAGCCAGTCTGGTAGCAGCACCAGCATTCCCGGTGCTTCAAGCCTTGTGCTCAAGCCTCCTGCTCTCCGTCAGCAGCATGAGAAGGAACTAGAAATGTGACACATTATTGCGCTGCTTTCCAAATACAGCTGGAGAGCTCTGGCACTCCAGTCCCAAACCAAAGCCACGGATCACGCCACACAGGCCTTGTTTTACTCTTAATTGCAGCTCTGTGCAATTATATGGAGAGAGTTTGTAAATCCCATTGCTTTACCTTCTTACCCAGTCTTGCAGCACCAAGAGGTAAACAGTGTTTATCTTGGAAAAGCAGAGGGAAGCCAAGAGTGCACCTGCTTATTCCCTCCTAGCATTAGTGCCACATCTCCCAGGCTTTCAAAGCCTTGGACTGTCCCTGGTGTCTTCCAAAGGGAGCAAGGAGTTAGAAAAAATGCAGTTGGAGGCAGTTGTTGTCAGAGTGAGGTACAGGGCTCCAAAAAGGTGTGTTTTGGAAAGCAGCAATCCAGGTGATCTGAGTAGGAGTGACCCAGGTGGCATGAACAGTGATTGGGAAATGCTGCTGTGGAAATGCAGAAGCTGTTTCTTGGCCTCTCTCTGCCCTGCCCCAGGATGGGACACAGGCTGTGTGTGTCCCTGAGTGATGCCCTGTGTTTCAAGTCTGTTGTTTTACCAGGCCAAACAGCCTCATGGCATTTGGCATTTCCCCATCACCGGGTCAGAAACCACTGTGAGCCCAGGGACCCTGCTCATCTGTCCCTCATTTTGTCATCCTGGCTTTGGGGACAAATGTCACCAGTCCTGCCTCCCAAGAAACCAGCCTAGCCTCAGTGCCTCCTGCTCCCGTGGATAATTGGAAACACCCTGTGATGCTGCAGGGTCCAACACAGGGAATCTGACCATTCTCTACAGCTACAGCAGGGCAAGAAGAAAGGACTGAGGGGCAGAAAGACACCAGTGCAGAAAGGCAAAAATGCAGTTCTATGATGGGTTGAAATCTTCTCGTGTAAGAGTGTAATCTTAGCAAAAACCAGTTTGTGTTTCTCTGCTTCATGAAAGCTGAGTTTTAGTATTTGTGTCTAAACAGTCCGTGATTAATCAAGGCGTTTCCATGGCACTTCCCCAGCTGAGTGCACTGGAACAGGAGCAGAATAAAGGAGTGGCTCTGGCAGGGGTCTGAACTTGCTCACCTGTGTGTGCTCACCTGGGCCCCTCAGTTGCCTCTTGGCTGCTCCATGTTTCCTGACGTGCCAGTGGCTGCCTCCTCAGCAGGCAGGGCTGACGCTGGCCTAGGGAGCACATTCCCACCATCCCTGCCCTCCCACCAGGACACAGATTGTAGCAGAGTTGACAACACGAGTGACGCTTTTGCCGGTGATGTCACAGGCAACCTTTCTTCTAGGTAGGAAAGAATGAGTGGAAATGATGCACCCTGGACCTTGCCTCACTACTTGGTATTTCTGTGGCTTTGGCAGCTCCCAGAACGTGCCCCAACACACTTACCTTTCCTTCTACCAGGAGTGTGGCACAGGAACCTCCAGCCTATCCTACGTTCAGCATTAAGCAGAGAAACCTTTTCCCTGTTCCTGTGACAAACACCTCATCCGGGGACATGAGGTGATGATGTCACTGCCCAGGGCAGCTGCGAGAGCTGCGCTGACGGAGATGAAATGGTGACTTCAGCACGGTGACTTCACCCGGCTCTGGAGCAGTGCCTGGTGCTTCAAGCCAAGGGCAGGGCTCTGCAGGACAGACCTTCCTGCTCAGCTGCACCCCTGGGCAGAGAGCACCAGGAAATGTTGGAGCAGATCACCTCCAGCTGGAAGGAGTTCTGGCAGGCACAGCTTCATTTCAGGCCAGAAGAGATTCCTTAGCCTTGCCAAAGCCTTAGGATCACTCTGTTATACCACTAAGACATTTCAGTAGTAGAGAATGGTTTGGCCTGGAAGAAACTTTAAACCATATCCAGTTCCACCCCGGCCATGGCAGGGACACCTTCACTAACCCAGATTGCTCCAAGCCTTGTCCAACCCAGCCTTGAAATAATTACACACCAGAGCCAAGGGGGAGTCCTGCACGATGTAGGCGCAGCTGGACTGCTGGGTTACTTTGGAAAAAGGAAAAAGCTCAGCCTAGATGATTTACACCCAAGTGACAGCCTGGGAGTCTCTGGTGCGGGGCTGCTGCTCAGCAGCAGGAGGATAATGCTTCCACAGAATTGTGGAATCATCGACTCATGGAATGGTTTGGACTGGAAGGGATCCTTAAGCTCATCTCATTCCTGCCCCTGCCATGGTCAGGACCACCTTCCACTAGACCAGGTTCCTTCAAGCCCTGTCCAGCCTGGCCTTGCTCCAGGTGCTCCCTGGTGAATCTCTATTCCCTGGATTAATCTCTATTCCCTGGATTAACCTCTTTATCCCGGGTTTAGGTGTCCCTGGTCAGGGCCTGTTTCTCCTGTTGCTCTGAGGGCTCGGCCGTTCCTGTTCCCGTTGCTCTGAGGGCTCGGCCGTTCCCGCTCCCATTCCCCTGAAGGCTCGGCCGTTCCCACTCCCATTCCCCTGAGGGCGCGGCCGTTCCTGTTCCCGTTGCTCTGAGGGCTCGGCTGTTCCCTTTGTTCTGAGGGCTCAGCCGATCCCATTCCCTTTGCTCTGAGGGCTCGGCTGTTCCCTTTGTTCTCAGGGCTCGGCCGTTGCCATTCCCGTTGCTCTGAGGGCTCGGCCGATCCCACTCCCGTTCCCCTGGGGGCTCGGCCGATCCCATTCCCTTTGCTCTGAGGGCTCGGCTGTTCCCTTTGCTCTGAGGGTTCGGCCGTTCCCGCTCCCATTCCCCTGAGGGCTCGGCTGTTCCCTTTGTTCTCAGGGCTCGGCCGATCCCACTCCCGTTCCCCTGAGGGCTCGGCCGTTCCCACTCCCGTTCCCCTGAGGGCTCGGCCGTTCTCGCTCCCATTCCCCTGAGGGCTCGGCTGTTCCCTTTGTTCTCAGGGCTCGGCCGATCCCACTCCCGTTCCCCTGAGGGCTCGGCCGATCCCACTCCCGTTCCCCTGAGGGCTCGGCCGTTCCCACTCCCATTCCCCTGAGGGCTCGGCCGTTCCCTTTGTTCTCAGGGCTCGGCCGTTGCCATTCCCGTTCCCCTGAGGGCTCGGCCGTTCCCACTCCCGTTCCCCTGAGGGCTCGGCCGTTCCCGCTCCCATTCCCCTGAAGGCTCGGCAGTTCCGGCTCCCAGCGCTGTGAGGGCTTGGCCGTTCCTTCTGCCCTCACTCCTGCTTTTGCCAACTCGGCGACCGCTGCAAGCGTCGGCCCTTAGCATGCATCGTGGGAGCCGTTAGAAACGCAGGTAAGGCTTGTTAATTTGTGGTGGTTGCTATGAATATTTTTTTTTGGCTGATGTTACATTCTCTCTGCACAGCCCAGACCATGTCTGATGCTGATGATGAAGCCGGGCTTGTTGTCACCAACACCCACAGTGTGCTGGTGCTCCCAAATCATGAAGGATTTAGAGAATCCCAGACTGTTCTGGGTAGGAAGGGGCCTTAAAGCTCATCTCCTTTCAATTCCTTCCTTAGGGTGAGGATATGGAGATATTTAAGCAGATCTCCTTCAGCTGGAAAGTGTTTGGGCAGGCCCAACTGAATTTCAGCCTAGAAGAGATTCTTTAGCCTATGTGACCCCTTAGGATCACCCGGTTATACCAGAAAGACACTTGAAAAGTAGATCACAGAATCCCAGAATGTTTTAGGTTGGAAGGGACCTCAAAGCTCATCCAGTCTCGCCCCCTGCTATGGCAGGGACACCTTCACCATCCCAGGTTGCTCCAAGCGAGAAGCCACTGACCCTTGTCCTGCCCTGGCAGTTCCTGATGAGGGGTCCCTCTCCAGCTTCCCTGTAGCCCCTTCAGCTCCTTGAAAGGGCTATGAGGTCTCCACACAAGCTTCTCTTCTCCTGGCTGAACAGCCCCCACTTCCTCAGCCTGTCTCCATAGGGGAGGTGCTCCAGTCCCCTTATAGCTTTCTGGCCCATTTTGATGGATGCCGTTTGCATTGGATCCTGTCTGCTCCTGTCTTGCATCCATCCTGGATGGATTTACACTTCTCAAGCACTGCAGCCAAAGGCAGGCTGCTCAAATCCAGCAGTTCCTGCCACAGGGCAAAGTGGAAGGCTCAGAGACACCCAGGCCTCCCCAGGCAGGAACAATCAGTCCATCATTTGCTTTTGCAGCTCTGCTCCCTCCCACTTATCCAACAGCTCCTTCTCCAGGCTGCTGCAAGCACCATCCCCACCTCCAGGCCGGATATTACCATTTCAGTCAGCCTGAGGCAGCTACCCTATTGAAATGGGCATTAAAATCTGCCAGAGAAAGTTCTCATCTAGGAACTGGACTTCCAAATCCATTAAATGCATCTGCAAACCTTAGACACAAACAGGAGCACAGTTTGAAATGCCCAGTGTATCTCACCTGCCCCATGTGGTGCTTGATCATAAACAATTAGTAAAACTTGGAGAAGTTTAAGAAAAATCCATCTACAAGGAATCCCCAAACTAAAATGGTCTCAACACAGAATTCTCCCGCTCCAAACCTGCAGGAATGAGGAAGAAAGAATGATTTAACAACTCAGTATTCCAATCAGCTGGGTTTTGCTTTATTAATCCCTCATCTTTTCAAGCAAGCAGAGCTGGTGCTGTCTCCTCTTGGAGACGTGAGCTTGGAGCTAATGGCAATGGATGCTTTGCCAGAGGCAATGGATAGGGCAAAGTTTGGGATTGATTGGAATCATCTTGTGCAGGAGCTTGTTTCACCCCAAGGAAGCAAAGTGGGAAGCCCAGCTGCACCCAGTGGGGATAGAACCAGCCTGGAATGCCTCCTCTAGGGGTGGATCATGGGAATCATCCAGGGGCTGTGGCCCTGCCTGTGCTGTGGCATTGCTGGCACAGTCCATGTGCTCCTCGGGGCAGGTCAGGCACATCCTTCAGGCTGGGTTCCAAGTTGCTCATTGCCTTTTTAAAGCAGAAACTGGGGCCAAAGGCAGCAGCGGGCTCAGAAATGCTCTTCTGTGGCCAGCCTGGCCCTAAAGGGAATAAAACCACGTTGGTCAGTCTGACAGACACCTCTGGCAGTTCCTGTGGGACAAAGTGCCTGGTCAGAGCCGCTTCCCTTCCTCCCGATGTGTAAAGGGCAGCCGGTTTTGGTATCCTCAAAATATTACCCTTGTACTCCTGTCCTGTTGCTTGTCTCCTTCTGCTTCAAACTCAGCAGGAATGTGAAGCCTGAGGTGGATGGGATGAGAGTCTGGAGACAAGCCAAGACAGCAGAGCTCCCTCTGGAGCTGGACCCCACTGCAGGTCTAGAGGGAAGAGTCCTTGAGTCTGATCCATGAAACTGAGCCCAACAAAGCCAAGCATGTGCCCAGTCCTGCCCGTGGCTCTGGCTGTTGGCTGCAGGTGCTTTATGCCAGACTCTGTTTCCAGTCTGGGCACCAAGGAGGGTGCAATTCCTTGTGCAGTTGTCCTGCTGGGCACACAGATAAGTGGCTTGTGGATAACCTGCTAGTGCAGCCCGAGCCTCGTGGGATTGCAGGCTGCAGACTCTTGTCCAAGAAATCAAGTACAACTTGTTCACAAGTTTATCCCCCTGCTGCTTTGGTAGCATCACTGATGTTCTGGCATTGCACAGAGAAACAGTGAAAGAGCCTTTTCCTGGCCTTGATCAGTGGGGCTTTTCCTTCCCAGAACTGGAAGATGTGATGTGCTTCTGCTCTGGAGATGGGGAGCCTGGACTCACCCCTTGGCTGCTCTCTGGCCTAACAAATGAGTCTTGATTCCTCCCACAGGAGGAATTTTTCACCTCAGGCTGGTTAAAAACCTTGCAGCCCAGCTGCAAAGCAGAGGCAGAGATTCCTGATAGCCCAGAGCTGCCCAACTTCCAAAGAATCCTCATTCCCACCGTGTTGCTTCCAAAAGCTCCACATCGGTCAGACTGATGGAGCCTTTAAAAAAGCAACCAGGGAAGCAACTTCTACAGCCTAACACTGTGTCCTGCATTTCTTAGTGGATCGAGAGTTGGCTTGTTTTCAAAGGAAATTTCCTTCTTGCTTCCATTTTATGTTTTCCAACCTTCTCTTTTTAGATCTGGAATGGTAACGGTCCTATTCTTTCCCCTTTATATTCCTCATTTCTTCTAGACCTTCTAGCTATACCTCATTGTATCTTTTATCAGTTCTCATTTAATTTATGTGGCTCCATTTTAAATAATCCTCATGTTGAAAAAGCTGAGTAATTTTTCTTAATCTGATAAATTCTGAAACGTTGAAAGGCTCGGAAAGAAAGAGAAAATAAAGCGTAAATTGGAAATAAATATTGAATTTCATGCGATGATTTTTGTATTTTTTACTTACAACAAGCTGGAAACTGAAATGCTGTGGATTGACTGGTTTTCCATGCAAAACTAAAATGGGAGCAGGCATTATTTTGCATGGGATTGCAGAAAACAATAAGTTTTGGATTTAAACCTGCCTTGTGTTGCTTGAAAATGATACAGCAAGAAGTTTACCTGCAGCTCTAACATGCTTTCCTTGCACATTGTATATCTGTGGCTGCAGCCAGAGTTCCTAAAGAGAAGTTTGGATTTGGCTGGCACAGCGAAGGCAGCATGAACCCTTGCGACACCCCTAAAGAAGGGGTGTGTGGGCAGAACCTGTTCTTACCTCCCTGGGTGAGTGAATACATGGTCTTCTCCATGGAAGGAGCTCCTTCTCCATGGAGCCCTTCTGAGCCAGCCACCAATGAAGTCCTCAATGCTCACCCAAATCCGGGGTGAGGGCTCAGTGGGAGGCCTCACTCCTAAGCCCTGATGTGAGAGGGAACTTTCTCTCCTTCCTGATGTTCTCACCTGCCCCAGAGCCTCTTTGGGCACTGACAGCCCTGGGCAAGTGTCACTTGAAAATCAATGGGGTAAAGGAAGAGCTGGTTCTTTACCTTCCTGGGGGTGGAGAAGGCGGCGTGGGGCTTCCTATTCTTCCTCATCTGCTGCCTGGCCGATCCCTGGATTCTCTTTGGTGTCATCCTCATGATCTGTGACTCTGGAGTGAAGAACCCTCAGTTGTGGCTTCAGGTGCAGGGTCTCGTCACCATTCTGATTTGATTCATTGGCCAAGGAAAGTGTGAAGCCCTCGAAGTAATTCACCTGGAAATCCCCTGGTGGGAAGAGATTCCAGCTCTCACTGCTTGTTGCTCAGCTGCCAGGTCTGCAGCAGTGTGAGGCATGACCTGGGCTGAGTGGAAATCAGGAATACTGATAACCCCGGGGCTCAGGAATCACCAAACATTGCTGCTTTGTGCCTCAGGGCCTCATCAAACACCACACAGGGCACGTGAGCCTGCGCTTGTGTCTAGAGGTCCTGGGACCTGTGTTCCCTGGAAAAAAGGTCTGTCATGTCCAGTGTGGCAGAGAAAAGGGGAGTGTGGCTCCAGAAGCAGCTTCAGGAGAGGCCAGGACTCAAGGAATCCTGGCAGTGCCAGGAACACCGGCATTACTCTGCCCCAGTCACTCTGGGGCAGCATCTCTTACCTTGTGTCAGCAAACCAAGGATGTAGGGAAAGCACCCAACCTACCTGTCCACACTTCCAGCCACTTACTCAGTCTTTTTAGGAAGGAGACCATGTCCTGGTAGCCCTGGATAGAAAAGCGGTCCATGACCTGTGAGGGAGGTGGCAGTCAGTGCAGCTGGGCTGCTGCAGGGGGCTCATGGCTCTGGCTACCTGGAGGAGCTGCTCACCTGACGTGTGGGAACCTGAAAAATGTGCTGTAAGCGGCAGATGTTCATTTTTGAGATCTGTAAGATACAGTCAGAGAGCTGGAAGGTCAAGAAGGCAGCGGGGCCATCCTTGGGGCAGATGTCGTATTCGCCGGCGAAGCCAGAGATGGTGATGGTGGTGCGGGACACGAAGTCGGCTTTCCACATGGCCAGCTCCCCGTCCAGGTAGCGCTGGGAGACAGAACAGGGAGCCCTGAGCCTTCCCCTCGCAGGGAGAGCAGTGCTGTTCACACGGGGAAACGTGGGCATTGTTCCCCAGCCAGGCCCACACCAGACCGAGGTTCTGGGGCTCCACAGATCCCCTTGCAGGGAACTGCCCCACTTGCTGCTCCCGTGCTCCAGGTCCACACCTGCCCTACTCCCTTCCCCCCAAAAAACTGCTGCAATCAAACTGGGAGGACAGTGCAGCAGAAGAGAGCTGAGGCACCCCCAGGGACAGGAGAAGATGGAGAATTCTGTGAGAAGCTCAGTCCTGTCTGCAGTGAGGGCAGATTGTGGGGCCCTGTTCTTCCCTCTGCAGACACTGGGGGAAGCCAGCCTCGAGCTACGTTGGTGGTAGAACACAGCTAGAAAGATCCTTACTGCCACTACTGGAGAAAGGACAGAGGCTGGAGGGGCCCTGGGCCTGAGCTGGGACAGGGTCTCCAGACCACAAAGCTACTCACCACCCCACGGAACGTTGGAGGGAAAATCCCAAAATACGGTAGGAGGAAGCAACTGCACATCACAGCCTGTGGGCGAGATGGGAAGGACAGAGGTGAGTGAAGAGCCACAGAAACTGTTACCTTTGGGAGGGGTGGCTCATCTGTGAGTGCCAAAACAGGGCCCTCCAGCTGGGTTATTGTCACCACAGACTAATGGGCACCAGACCATGTCTGATACCCACAGCCAGGGCAGAGAAATAGGAAGGGAACCTGTGAAATGCCTCAAATTGCTCTCTTCATGTTCAGGATAAGTCAGACAGTAATCAAAAGGGGTGATTTTTGAAACTTATTTCAGCTTGTCTGGATTCAGAGGGTGGCAAGGACAGAAATCATGGCATGCACTAGAATGGACCAGGGCCTGTTAGGATAAGACAAGGGGTGATGGTTTGTAACTACAAGGGGGGAGATTTAGATATAGGGAAGATATTTTTTACCAGGAGGGTGTTGAGGCCCTGCACAGGTTGCCCAGAGAAGCTGGCCATCCTGGAACCATCCAAGGCCAGCTTGGATGGGGCTGGAGACCAACCTGGGACAGTGGAAGGTGTCCCTGCCCATGGCAGGGTGGATCTTGATGAGCTTTAAGGTCCCGTCCAACCCTAACCGGTCTGTGATTCTGTGCTGTGGGACATGGCCAGGCAGCAAATGTCTCCCAGCTCCTCCCTCACGGGTGGCTGTGGCTGCTCCCACCTGAATCAGCTCCTCCTTCGAGGCAAACTCGGACACTGTCACGCATCTCCAGTCGTGCAGGCGGGTGAGGATAATGTGCAGCTTTCCAGACACCAGCTCGTGGGCATTTGGAGGCAGGAATTTGTTTAAGGTCTCCCTTAAGACTCGGTGTGCCCTTCCTCCAGGGACCAGCCCCCAGAGAGAGATTTTCAACCGACTGAAGAAGTACTGAAGTACCTCATCTGAAGCAAAGCAAAGCAAAGCAATCATTCTACATCCCTTATATTGTTATTTATGTGCATTCTGAGCTGCACTTCCACCTGGGAAAGGGGTATTTTATCCAGCTGCTAAATGCTCATTTAGAGACCTTGTGTTTCATTAGGGCTGAAGCTCCCATGAGTGGACACAACTTTTCCAAGGACTTTCAATACTGAAGGAGGCAGAAATATTTTGTTTTCTTTTCCCATTTCTCCCCATTTTCTGCACAAGGCATCTTAAAAGTTTTTGGAGATATGGGAGACAATGGACAGGAAGCCTTTGTATAACATTTCCTCCTGTTAGCTCTGCATCTGTGGCCCTGCTAATGTGATTTGTTTCTCCTTGGTGCTTTGGGAATCTACCAACAACCCCCAATGCCTTATCAGGGACAGCATCTCTGTTTCTTTTACTAGATATTCCTGCCATGTATTTCAGTTTATAAGATGCAATGACTATATCTACGCTGTTTTATCTGTGCCGCTTAGTTCACCCATGTTTTTCAGTATTCTAGAAGCCAATAAAGTTTAAAAATCTGAGGACTTAACCACTAATAATGCAAACAAAAATATTTGGAACTCCAAAATTCACAGGTATTCCATCTCTTTTGACACAAAATAAACAGAAATCTGTAGCCCTTACCCATATCACATCCACACAATCCGAATGTAGCTATAATGGATCCTGAAGATCCTCCATAGATCCTGTGTGCATATTTCATTATGTCCGGAGACAAGTCCTGCAAAGCAGATAACACTCCAGCTTGGTATACAATCATGAAACTACATCCTCTAAACAGGATAGAGTAAGGTCTTCCCTCTTTTCCACTTATTTTCAGCATCTCTGCTAACTCCAAGCACCCCAACAGCAAGAAAACAGCTGCCCAACAGCTTCAATGGGTTGTCCAGAGCCAGCCAGTGCTCAGCTGTGGTTCTCTTTCCAACCACACTCTCACTGCCTTATATGCCTCTGGCCAAAGGTCCAGTGAAACAGCAGCAGTGGGCAGAAGTGGATGATGTGGTGTCCTAATGCTCATTAAAATAAGATTACTGCAATGCAAGGTGCCTGAGGTGAGCACTGGCAGCCCCAGGCGATGGGGACAGCCACATGTCACACTGATGTGTTGGGGAGCAGCCCAGGGGTCTGGTGTGCCCCAGGACTGAGTCTTCGGGAAGGAAAAGCTGCTTCTCAAAGTGGTGGACTGCTTCAGTAATACCCTGGAGTTCCAGCACAAAATTCCAGCCTCTTGGGCAGTAGGAATCCGCAAATATTCCCTGGCACAAAAGAGTCTTGCAAGCTGCTGCTCAAAACTCTCTTGCCCCATTTGCAACAGGTTGCCAAACCCCATCACAGGGAGTGCAGAAGGTGGCTGGATTACTAAAGAAATCACAACAGAATTTGGAGCAGGTGATTGGGATACTAAAAAATTACAACCCAAGTTGTTATCCTTGTTTCACAATTTCAGGGCTTGAGTTAGCTTACAAAAGGGTAAAAATACAGAGTCCAGGTGACAACTCATTATTTCACCTGCCTCCTATATGGCTGAAATTTCAGTAGAGAAAGAGGTTGATAAAGAAGGAAAGAAGGAGGAAAAAAGTCCGACCAATGCAGGGATTTATTGGTTATCCATGGAGAAATGCAAAGCCTTCTTAGCTTTGCTGCTGGCTGAGACGCTGGGAAGCTGCTGGTGGGAAAAGCAGCGCTGAGAGCTGGGCCAGACAGAGGCAAAGTGGCCAGCACAGACAATAACAACTTGGACACGCCTCTCCTGATATACACAGAAATCTCAGCAACATCTTCAGGCAAAATGCTTCCAAAGCCACCAGGAGATGCTTCTCTCCCTCTTGCTGTGTGCCAGGGCAGTGCTGGAGCGATGTGGATGCAGCCATGATCTCTGTGAGGGGGCTGCAAAACAGCCCTGAGGATGACAGAGCAGCTGTGCTGGACCTGCTGGGGCTGGCAAGGCTGTGGGCTCCACTAACCCCAAAGCATCAGCGCAAGGTTAATCCAGCCCCAATTCCACATGGGAGCAGTGTCTGCCACCACCCGGGAGCCAAGGCCCTGAGCTCCTTGCACACACCTTGCAGGTCCTGCTGCTGTGCAGCAAAAGAATACTGAAGACTCAAGACAAGAGGCATAAATATATTCCGTGCCTAATCAGGAGGACAAATGCACTGGAAATCATTTTCCATCTACTCTTTGGTGCAAGGATCCCCTAAGAATTGACTGCAATGAGAAGAGTCAACTTCAGAAGCAGCTTCTGGTGCAGGAGGGAAGGGGCCTTTGGAATGCATGGGCGAGGCACACAAAGCTCGTGAGCTTAAGGAAAACCTTTATGGCCACTTGCATGGCTTGTGGAAAATACCAGAGCCAGTCTGGTAGCAGCACCAGCATTCCCAGTGCTTCAAGCCTTGTGTTCAAGCCTCCTGCTCTCCGTCAGCAGCATGAGAAGGAACTAGAAATGTGACACATTATTGCGCCGCTTTCCACATACAGCTGGAGAGCTCTGGCACTCCAGTCCCAAACCAAAGCCACGGATCACGCCACACAGGCCTTGTTTTACTCTTAATTGCAGCTCTGTGCAATTATATGGAGAGAGTTTGTAAATCCCATTGCTTTACCTTCTTACCCAGTCTTGCAGCACCAAGAGGTAAACAGTGTTTATCTTGGAAAAGCAGAGGGAAGCCAAGAGTGCACCTGCTTATTCCCTCCTAGCATTAGTGCCACATCTCCCAGGCTTTCAAAGCCTTGGACTGTCCCTGGTGTCTTCCAAAGGGAGCAAGGAGTTAGAAAAAATGCAGTTGGAGGCAGTTGTTGTCAGAGTGAGGTACAGGGCTCCAAAAAGGTGTGTTTTGGAAAGCAGCAATCCAGATGATCTGAGTAGGAGTGACCCAGGTGGCATGAACAGTGATTGGGAAATGCTGCTGTGGAAATGCAGAAGCTGTTTCTTGGCCTCTCTCTGCCCTGCCCCAGGATGGGACACAGGCTGTGTGTGTCCCTGAGTGATGCCCTGTGTTTCAAGTCTGTTGTTTTACCAGGCCAAACAGCCTCATGGCATTTGGCATTTCCCCATCACCGGGTCAGAAACCACTGTGAGCCCAGGGACCCTGCTCATCTGTCCCTCATTTTGTCATCCTGGCTTTGGGGACAAATGTCACCAGTCCTGCCTCCCAAGAAACCAGCCTAGCCTCAGTGCCTCCTGCTCCCGTGGATAATTGGAAACACCCTGTGATGCTGCAGGGTCCAACACAGGGAATCTGACCATTCTCTACAGCTACAGCAGGGCAAGAAGAAAGGACTGAGGGGCAGAAAGACACCAGTGCAGAAAGGCAAAAATGCAGTTCTATGATGGGTTGAAATCTTCTCGTGTAAGAGTGTAATCTTAGCAAAAACCAGTTTGTGTTTCTCTGCTTCATGAAAGCTGAGTTTCAGTATTTGTGTCTAAACAGTCCGTGATTAATCAAGGCGTTTCCATGGCACTTCCCCAGCTGAGTGCACTGGAACAGGAGCAGAATAAAGGAGTGGCTCTGGCAGGGGTCTGAACTTGCTCACCTGTGTGTGCTCACCTGGGCCCCTCAGTTGCCTCTTGGCTGCTCCATGTTTCCTGACGTGCCAGTGGCTGCCTCCTCAGCAGGCAGGGCTGACGCTGGCCTAGGGAGCACATTCCCACCATCCCTGCCCTCCCACCAGGACACAGATTGTAGCAGAGTTGACAACACGAGTGACGCTTTTGCCGGTGATGTCACAGGCAACCTTTCTTCTAGGTAGGAAAGAATGAGTGGAAATGATGCACCCTGGACCTTGCCTCACTACTTGGTATTTCTGTGGCTTTGGCAGCTCCCAGAACGTGCCCCAACACACTTACCTTTCCTTCTACCAGGAGTGTGGCACAGGAACCTCCAGCCTATCCTACGTTCAGCATTAAGCAGAGAAACCTTTTCCCTGTTCCTGTGACAAACACCTCATCCGGGGACATGAGGTGATGATGTCACTGCCCAGGGCAGCTGCGAGAGCTGCGCTGACGGAGATGAAATGGTGACTTCAGCACGGTGACTTCACCCGGCTCTGGAGCAGTGCCTGGTGCTTCAAGCCAAGGGCAGGGCTCTGCAGGACAGACCTTCCTGCTCAGCTGCACCCCTGGGCAGAGAGCACCAGGAAATGTTGGAGCAGATCACCTCCAGCTGGAAGGAGTTCTGGCAGGCACAGCTTCATTTCAGGCCAGAAGAGATTCCTTAGCCTTGCCAAAGCCTTAGGATCACTCTGTTATACCACTAAGACATTTCAGTAGTAGAGAATGGTTTGGCCTGGAAGAAACTTTAAACCATATCCAGTTCCACCCCGGCCATGGCAGGGACACCTTCACTAACCCAGATTGCTCCAAGCCTTGTTCAACCCAGCCTTGAAATAATTACACACCAGAGCCAAGGGGGAGTCCTGCACGATGTAGGCGCAGCTGGACTGCTGGGTTACTTTGGAAAAAGGAAAAAGCTCAGCCTAGATGATTTACACCCAAGTGACAGCCTGGGAGTCTCTGGTGCGGGGCTGCTGCTCAGCAGCAGGAGGATAATGCTTCCACAGAATTGTGGAATCATCGACTCATGGAATGGTTTGGACTGGAAGGGATCCTTAAGCTCATCTCATTCTTGCCCCTGCCATGGTCAGGACCACCTTCCACTAGACCAGGTTCCTTCAAGCCCTGTCCAGCCTGGCCTTGCTCCAGGTGCTCCCTGGTGAATCTCTATTCCCTGGATTAATCTCTATTCCCTGGATTAACCTCTTTATCCCGGGTTTAGGTGTCCCTGGTCAGGGCCTGCTTCTCCTGTTGCTCTGAGGGGCTCGGCCGTTCCTGTTCCCGTTGCTCTGAGGGCTCGACCGTTCCCGCTCCCATTCCCCTGAAGGCTCGGCAGTTCCGGCTCCCAGCGCTGTGGGGGCTTGGCCGTTCCTTCTGCCCTCACTCTTGCCTTTGCCAACTCGGCGGCCGCTGCAAGCGTCGGCCCTTAGCATGCATCGTGGGAGCCGTTAGAAACGCAGGTAAGGCTTGTTAATTTGTGGTGGTTGCTATGAATATTTTTTTTTGGCTGATGTTACATTCTCTCTGCACAGCCCAGACCATGTCTGATGCTGATGATGAAGCCGGGCTTGTTGTCACCAACACCCACAGTGTGCTGGTGCTCCCAAATCATGAAGGATTTGGAGAATCCCAGACTGTTTTGGGTAGGAAGGGGCCTTAAAGCTCATCTCCTTTCAATTCCTTCCTTAGGGTGAGGATATGGAGATATTTAAGCAGATCTCCTTCAGCTGGAAAGTGTTTGGGCAGGCCCAACTGAATTTCAGCCTAGAAGAGATTCTTTAGCCTATGTGAACCCTTAGGATCACCCGGTTATACCAGAAAGACACTTGAAAAGTAGATCACAGAATCCCAGAATGTTTTAGGTTGGAAGGGACCTCAAAGCTCATCCAGTCTCGCCCCCTGCTATGGCAGGGACACCTTCACCATCCCAGGTTGCTCCAAGCGGGAAGCCACTGACCCTTGTCCTGCCCTGGCAGTTCCTGATGAGGGGTCCCTCTCCAGCTTCCCTGTAGCCCCTTCAGCTCCTTGAAAGGGCTATGAGGTCTCCACACAAGCTTCTCTTCTCCTGGCTGAACAGCCCCCACTTCCTCAGCCTGTCTCCATAGGGGAGGTGCTCCAGTCCCCTTATAGCTTTCTGGCCCATTTTGATGGATGCCGTTTGCATTGGATCCTGTCTGCTCCTGTCTTGCATCCATCCTGGATGGATTTACACTTCTCAAGCACTGCAGCCAAAGGCAGGCTGCTCAAATCCAGCAGTTCCTGCCACAGGGCAAAGTGGAAGGCTCAGAGACACCCAGGCCTCCCCAGGCAGGAACAATCAGTCCATCATTTGCTTTTGCAGCTCTGCTCCCTCCCACTTATCCAACAGCTCCTTCTCCAGGCTGCTGCAAGCACCATCCCCACCTCCAGGCCGGATATTACCATTTCAGTCAGCCTGAGGCAGCTACCCTATTGAAATGGGCATTAAAATCTGCCAGAGAAAGTTCTCATCTAGGAACTGGACTTCCAAATCCATTAAATGCATCTGCAAACCTTAGACACAAACAGGAGCACAGTTTGAAATGCCCAGTGTATCTCACCTGCCCCATGTGGTGCTTGATCATAAACAATTAGTAAAACTTGGAGAAGTTTAAGAAAAATCCATCTACAAGGAATCCCCAAACTAAAATGGTCTCAACACAGAATTCTCCCGCTCCAAACCTGCAGGAATGAGGAAGAAAGAATGATTTAACAACTCAGTATTCCAATCAGCTGGGTTTTGCTTTATTAATCCCTCATCTTTTCAAGCAAGCAGAGCTGGTGCTGTCTCCTCTTGGAGACGTGAGCTTGGAGCTAATGGCAATGGATGCTTTGCCAGAGGCAATGGATAGGGCAAAGTTTGGGATTGATTGGAATCATCTTGTGCAGGAGCTTGTTGCACCCCAAGGAAGCAAAGTGGGAAGCCCAGCTGCACCCAGTGGGGATAGAACCAGCCTGGAATGCCTCCTCTAGGGGTGGATCATGGGAATCATCCAGGGGCTGTGGCCCTGCCTGTGCTGTGGCATTGCTGGCACAGTCCATGTGCTCCTCGGGGCAGGTCAGGCACATCCTTCAGGCTGGGTTCCAAGTTGCTCATTGCCTTTTTAAAGCAGAAACTGGGGCCAAAGGCAGCAGCGGGCTCAGAAATGCTCTTCTGTGGCCAGCCTGGCCCTAAAGGGAATAAAACCACGTTGGTCAGTCTGACAGACACCTCTGGCAGTTCCTGTGGGACAAAGTGCCTGGTCAGAGCCGCTTCCCTTCCTCCCGATGTGTAAAGGGCAGCCGGTTTTGGTATCCTCAAAATATTACCCTTGTACTCCTGTCCTGTTGCTTGTCTCCTTCTGCTTCAAACTCAGCAGGAATGTGAAGCCTGAGGTGGATGGGATGAGAGTCTGGAGACAAGCCAAGACAGCAGAGCTCCCTCTGGAGCTGGACCCCACTGCAGGTCTAGAGGGAAGAGTCCTTGAGTCTGATCCATGAAACTGAGCCCAACAAAGCCAAGCATGTGCCCAGTCCTGCCCGTGGCTCTGGCTGTTGGCTGCAGGTGCTTTATGCCAGACTCTGTTTCCAGTCTGGGCACCAAGGAGGGTGCAATTCCTTGTGCAGTTGTCCTGCTGGGCACACAGATAAGTGGCTTGTGGATAACCTGCTAGTGCAGCCCGAGCCTCGTGGGATTGCAGGCTGCAGACTCTTGTCCAAGAAATCAAGTACAACTTGTTCACAAGTTTATCCCCCTGCTGCTTTGGTAGCATCACTGATGTTCTGGCATTGCACAGAGAAACAGTGAAAGAGCCTTTTCCTGGCCTTGATCAGTGGGGCTTTTCCTTCCCAGAACTGGAAGATGTGATGTGCTTCTGCTCTGGAGATGGGGAGCCTGGACTCACCCCTTGGCTGCTCTCTGGCCTAACAAATGAGTCTTGATTCCTCCCACAGGAGGAATTTTTCACCTCAGGCTGGTTAAAAACCTTGCAGCCCAGCTGCAAAGCAGAGGCAGAGATTCCTGATAGCCCAGAGCTGCCCAACTTCCAAAGAATCCTCATTCCCACCGTGTTGCTTCCAAAAGCTCCACATCGGTCAGACTGATGGAGCCTTTAAAAAAGCAACCAGGGAAGCAACTTCTACAGCCTAACACTGTGTCCTGCATTTCTTAGTGGATCGAGAGTTGGCTTGTTTTCAAAGGAAATTTCCTTCTTGCTTCCATTTTATGTTTTCCAACCTTCTCTTTTTAGATCTGGAATGGTAACGGTCCTATTCTTTCCCCTTTATATTCCTCATTTCTTCTAGACCTTCTAGCTATACCTCATTGTATCTTTTATCAGTTCTCATTTAATTTATGTGGCTCCATTTTAAATAATCCTCATGTTGAAAAAGCTGAGTAATTTTTCTTAATCTGATAAATTCTGAAACGTTGAAAGGCTCGGAAAGAAAGAGAAAATAAAGCGTAAATTGGAAATAAATATTGAATTTCATGCGATGATTTTTGTATTTTTTACTTACAACAAGCTGGAAACTGAAATGCTGTGGATTGACTGGTTTTCCATGCAAAACTAAAATGGGAGCAGGCATTATTTTGCATGGGATTGCAGAAAACAATAAGTTTTGGATTTAAACCTGCCTTGTGTTGCTTGAAAATGATACAGCAAGAAGTTTACCTGCAGCTCTAACATGCTTTCCTTGCACATTGTATATCTGTGGCTGCAGCCAGAGTTCCTAAAGAGAAGTTTGGATTTGGCTGGCACAGCGAAGGCAGCATGAACCCTTGCGACACCCCTAAAGAAGGGGTGTGTGGGCAGAACCTGTTCTTACCTCCCTGGGTGAGTGAATACATGGTCTTCTCCATGGAAGGAGCTCCTTCTCCATGGAGCCCTTCTGAGCCAGCCACCAATGAAGTCCTCAATGCTCACCCAAATCCGGGGTGAGGGCTCAGTGGGAGGCCTCACTCCTAAGCCCTGATGTGAGAGGGAACTTTCTCCCCTTCCTGATGTTCTCACCTGCCCCAGAGCCTCTTTGGGCACTGACAGCCCTGGGCAAGTGTCACTTGAAAATCAATGGGGTAAAGGAAGAGCTGGTTCTTTACCTTCCTGGGGGTGGAGAAGGCGGCGTGGGGCTTCCTATTCTTCCTCATCTGCTGCCTGGCCGATCCCTGGATTCTCTTTGGTGTCATCCTCATGATCTGTGACTCTGGAGTGAAGAACCCTCAGTTGTGGCTTCAGGTGCAGGGTCTCGTCACCATTCTGATTTGATTCATTGGCCAAGGAAAGTGTGAAGCCCTCGAAGTAATTCACCTGGAAATCCCCTGGTGGGAAGAGATTCCAGCTCTCACTGCTTGTTGCTCAGCTGCCAGGTCTGCAGCAGTGTGAGGCATGACCTGGGCTGAGTGGAAATCAGGAATACTGATAACCCCGGGGCTCAGGAATCACCAAACATTGCTGCTTTGTGCCTCAGGGCCTCATCAAACACCACACAGGGCACGTGAGCCTGCGCTTGTGTCTAGAGGTCCTGGGACCTGTGTTCCCTGGAAAAAAGGTCTGTCATGTCCAGTGTGGCAGAGAAAAGGGGAGTGTGGCTCCAGAAGCAGCTTCAGGAGAGGCCAGGACTCAAGGAATCCTGGCAGTGCCAGGAACACCGGCATTACTCTGCCCCAGTCACTCTGGGGCAGCATCTCTTACCTTGTGTCAGCAAACCAAGGATGTAGGGAAAGCACCCAACCTACCTGTCCACACTTCCAGCCACTTACTCAGTCTTTTTAGGAAGGAGACCATGTCCTGGTAGCCCTGGATAGAAAAGCGGTCCATGACCTGTGAGGGAGGTGGCAGTCAGTGCAGCTGGGCTGCTGCAGGGGGCTCATGGCTCTGGCTACCTGGAGGAGCTGCTCACCTGACGTGTGGGAACCTGAAAAATGTGCTGTAAGCGGCAGATGTTCATTTTTGAGATCTGTAAGATACAGTCAGAGAGCTGGAAGGTCAAGAAGGCAGCGGGGCCATCCTTGGGGCAGATGTCGTATTCGCCGGCGAAGCCAGAGATGGTGATGGTGGTGCGGGACACGAAGTCGGCTTTCCACATGGCCAGCTCCCCGTCCAGGTAGCGCTGGGAGACAGAACAGGGAGCCCTGAGCCTTCCCCTCGCAGGGAGAGCAGTGCTGTTCACACGGGGAAACGTGGGCATTGTTCCCCAGCCAGGCCCACACCAGACCGAGGTTCTGGGGCTCCACAGATCCCCTTGCAGGGAACTGCCCCACTTGCTGCTCCCGTGCTCCAGGTCCACACCTGCCCTACTCCCTTCCCCCCAAAAAACTGCTGCAATCAAACTGGGAGGACAGTGCAGCAGAAGAGAGCTGAGGCACCCCCAGGGACAGGAGAAGATGGAGAATTCTGTGAGAAGCTCAGTCCTGTCTGCAGTGAGGGCAGATTGTGGGGCCCTGTTCTTCCCTCTGCAGACACTGGGGGAAGCCAGCCTCGAGCTACGTTGGTGGTAGAACACAGCTAGAAAGATCCTTACTGCCACTACTGGAGAAAGGACAGAGGCTGGAGGGGCCCTGGGCCTGAGCTGGGACAGGGTCTCCAGACCACAAAGCTACTCACCACCCCACGGAACGTTGGAGGGAAAATCCCAAAATACGGTAGGAGGAAGCAACTGCACATCACAGCCTGTGGGCGAGATGGGAAGGACAGAGGTGAGTGAAGAGCCACAGAAACTGTTACCTTTGGGAGGGGTGGCTCATCTGTGAGTGCCAAAACAGGGCCCTCCAGCTGGGTTATTGTCACCACAGACTAATGGGCACCAGACCATGTCTGATACCCACAGCCAGGGCAGAGAAATAGGAAGGGAACCTGTGAAATGCCTCAAATTGCTCTCTTCATGTTCAGGATAAGTCAGACAGTAATCAAAAGGGGTGATTTTTGAAACTTATTTCAGCTTGTCTGGATTCAGAGGGTGGCAAGGACAGAAATCATGGCATGCACTAGAATGGACCAGGGCCTGTTAGGATAAGACAAGGGGTGATGGTTTGTAACTACAAGGGGGGAGATTTAGATATAGGGAAGATATTTTTTACCAGGAGGGTGTTGAGGCCCTGCACAGGTTGCCCAGAGAAGCTGGCCATCCTGGAACCATCCAAGGCCAGCTTGGATGGGGCTGGAGACCAACCTGGGACAGTGGAAGGTGTCCCTGCCCATGGCAGGGTGGATCTTGATGAGCTTTAAGGTCCCGTCCAACCCTAACCGGTCTGTGATTCTGTGCTGTGGGACATGGCCAGGCAGCAAATGTCTCCCAGCTCCTCCCTCACGGGTGGCTGTGGCTGCTCCCACCTGAATCAGCTCCTCCTTCGAGGCAAACTCGGACACTGTCACGCATCTCCAGTCGTGCAGGCGGGTGAGGATAATGTGCAGCTTTCCAGACACCAGCTCGTGGGCATTTGGAGGCAGGAATTTGTTTAAGGTCTCCCTTAAGACTCGGTGTGCCCTTCCTCCAGGGACCAGCCCCCAGAGAGAGATTTTCAACCGACTGAAGAAGTACTGAAGTACCTCATCTGAAGCAAAGCAAAGCAAAGCAATCATTCTACATCCCTTATATTGTTATTTATGTGCATTCTGAGCTGCACTTCCACCTGGGAAAGGGGTATTTTATCCAGCTGCTAAATGCTCATTTAGAGACCTTGTGTTTCATTAGGGCTGAAGCTCCCATGAGTGGACACAACTTTTCCAAGGACTTTCAATACTGAAGGAGGCAGAAATATTTTGTTTTCTTTTCCCATTTCTCCCCATTTTCTGCACAAGGCATCTTAAAAGTTTTTGGAGATATGGGAGACAATGGACAGGAAGCCTTTGTATAACATTTCCTCCTGTTAGCTCTGCATCTGTGGCCCTGCTAATGTGATTTGTTTCTCCTTGGTGCTTTGGGAATCTACCAACAACCCCCAATGCCTTATCAGGGACAGCATCTCTGTTTCTTTTACTAGATATTCCTGCCATGTATTTCAGTTTATAAGATGCAATGACTATATCTACGCTGTTTTATCTGTGCCGCTTAGTTCACCCATGTTTTTCAGTATTCTAGAAGCCAATAAAGTTTAAAAATCTGAGGACTTAACCACTAATAATGCAAACAAAAATATTTGGAACTCCAAAATTCACAGGTATTCCATCTCTTTTGACACAAAATAAACAGAAATCTGTAGCCCTTACCCATATCACATCCACACAATCCGAATGTAGCTATAATGGATCCTGAAGATCCTCCATAGATCCTGTGTGCATATTTCATTATGTCCGGAGACAAGTCCTGCAAAGCAGATAACACTCCAGCTTGGTATACAATCATGAAACTACATCCTCTAAACAGGATAGAGTAAGGTCTTCCCTCTTTTCCACTTATTTTCAGCATCTCTGCTAACTCCAAGCACCCCAACAGCAAGAAAACAGCTGCCCAACAGCTTCAATGGGTTGTCCAGAGCCAGCCAGTGCTCAGCTGTGGTTCTCTTTCCAACCACACTCTCACTGCCTTATATGCCTCTGGCCAAAGGTCCAGTGAAACAGCAGCAGTGGGCAGAAGTGGATGATGTGGTGTCCTAATGCTCATTAAAATAAGATTACTGCAATGCAAGGTGCCTGAGGTGAGCACTGGCAGCCCCAGGCGATGGGGACAGCCACATGTCACACTGATGTGTTGGGGAGCAGCCCAGGGGTCTGGTGTGCCCCAGGACTGAGTCTTCGGGAAGGAAAAGCTGCTTCTCAAAGTGGTGGACTGCTTCAGTAATACCCTGGAGTTCCAGCACAAAATTCCAGCCTCTTGGGCAGTAGGAATCCGCAAATATTCCCTGGCACAAAAGAGTCTTGCAAGCTGCTGCTCAAAACTCTCTTGCCCCATTTGCAACAGGTTGCCAAACCCCATCACAGGGAGTGGAGAAGGTGGCTGGATTACTAAAGAAATCACAACAGAATTTGGAGCAGGTGATTGGGATACTAAAAAATTACAACCCAAGTTGTTATCCTTGTTTCACAATTTCAGGGCTTGAGTTAGCTTACAAAAGGGTAAAAATACAGAGTCCAGGTGACAACTCATTATTTCACCTGCCTCCTATATGGCTGAAATTTCAGTAGAGAAAGAGGTTGATAAAGAAGGAAAGAAGGAGGAAAAAAGTCCGACCAATGCAGGGATTTATTGGTTATCCATGGAGAAATGCAAAGCCTTCTTAGCTTTGCTGCTGGCTGAGACGCTGGGAAGCTGCTGGTGGGAAAAGCAGCGCTGAGAGCTGGGCCAGACAGAGGCAAAGTGGCCAGCACAGACAATAACAACTTGGACACGCCTCTCCTGATATACACAGAAATCTCAGCAACATCTTCAGGCAAAATGCTTCCAAAGCCACCAGGAGATGCTTCTCTCCCTCTTGCTGTGTGCCAGGGCAGTGCTGGAGCGATGTGGATGCAGCCATGATCTCTGTGAGGGGGCTGCAAAACAGCCCTGAGGATGACAGAGCAGCTGTGCTGGACCTGCTGGGGCTGGCAAGGCTGTGGGCTCCACTAACCCCAAAGCATCAGCGCAAGGTTAATCCAGCCCCAATTCCACATGGGAGCAGTGTCTGCCACCACCCGGGAGCCAAGGCCCTGAGCTCCTTGCACACACCTTGCAGGTCCTGCTGCTGTGCAGCAAAAGAATACTGAAGACTCAAGACAAGAGGCATAAATATATTCCGTGCCTAATCAGGAGGACAAATGCACTGGAAATCATTTTCCATCTACTCTTTGGTGCAAGGATCCCCTAAGAATTGACTGCAATGAGAAGAGTCAACTTCAGAAGCAGCTTCTGGTGCAGGAGGGAAGGGGCCTTTGGAATGCATGGGCGAGGCACACAAAGCTCGTGAGCTTAAGGAAAACCTTTATGGCCACTTGCATGGCTTGTGGAAAATACCAGAGCCAGTCTGGTAGCAGCACCAGCATTCCCAGTGCTTCAAGCCTTGTGTTCAAGCCTCCTGCTCTCCGTCAGCAGCATGAGAAGGAACTAGAAATGTGACACATTATTGCGCCGCTTTCCACATACAGCTGGAGAGCTCTGGCACTCCAGTCCCAAACCAAAGCCACGGATCACGCCACACAGGCCTTGTTTTACTCTTAATTGCAGCTCTGTGCAATTATATGGAGAGAGTTTGTAAATCCCATTGCTTTACCTTCTTACCCAGTCTTGCAGCACCAAGAGGTAAACAGTGTTTATCTTGGAAAAGCAGAGGGAAGCCAAGAGTGCACCTGCTTATTCCCTCCTAGCATTAGTGCCACATCTCCCAGGCTTTCAAAGCCTTGGACTGTCCCTGGTGTCTTCCAAAGGGAGCAAGGAGTTAGAAAAAATGCAGTTGGAGGCAGTTGTTGTCAGAGTGAGGTACAGGGCTCCAAAAAGGTGTGTTTTGGAAAGCAGCAATCCAGATGATCTGAGTAGGAGTGACCCAGGTGGCATGAACAGTGATTGGGAAATGCTGCTGTGGAAATGCAGAAGCTGTTTCTTGGCCTCTCTCTGCCCTGCCCCAGGATGGGACACAGGCTGTGTGTGTCCCTGAGTGATGCCCTGTGTTTCAAGTCTGTTGTTTTACCAGGCCAAACAGCCTCATGGCATTTGGCATTTCCCCATCACCGGGTCAGAAACCACTGTGAGCCCAGGGACCCTGCTCATCTGTCCCTCATTTTGTCATCCTGGCTTTGGGGACAAATGTCACCAGTCCTGCCTCCCAAGAAACCAGCCTAGCCTCAGTGCCTCCTGCTCCCGTGGATAATTGGAAACACCCTGTGATGCTGCAGGGTCCAACACAGGGAATCTGACCATTCTCTACAGCTACAGCAGGGCAAGAAGAAAGGACTGAGGGGCAGAAAGACACCAGTGCAGAAAGGCAAAAATGCAGTTCTATGATGGGTTGAAATCTTCTCGTGTAAGAGTGTAATCTTAGCAAAAACCAGTTTGTGTTTCTCTGCTTCATGAAAGCTGAGTTTCAGTATTTGTGTCTAAACAGTCCGTGATTAATCAAGGCGTTTCCATGGCACTTCCCCAGCTGAGTGCACTGGAACAGGAGCAGAATAAAGGAGTGGCTCTGGCAGGGGTCTGAACTTGCTCACCTGTGTGTGCTCACCTGGGCCCCTCAGTTGCCTCTTGGCTGCTCCATGTTTCCTGACGTGCCAGTGGCTGCCTCCTCAGCAGGCAGGGCTGACGCTGGCCTAGGGAGCACATTCCCACCATCCCTGCCCTCCCACCAGGACACAGATTGTAGCAGAGTTGACAACACGAGTGACGCTTTTGCCGGTGATGTCACAGGCAACCTTTCTTCTAGGTAGGAAAGAATGAGTGGAAATGATGCACCCTGGACCTTGCCTCACTACTTGGTATTTCTGTGGCTTTGGCAGCTCCCAGAACGTGCCCCAACACACTTACCTTTCCTTCTACCAGGAGTGTGGCACAGGAACCTCCAGCCTATCCTACGTTCAGCATTAAGCAGAGAAACCTTTTCCCTGTTCCTGTGACAAACACCTCATCCGGGGACATGAGGTGATGATGTCACTGCCCAGGGCAGCTGCGAGAGCTGCGCTGACGGAGATGAAATGGTGACTTCAGCACGGTGACTTCACCCGGCTCTGGAGCAGTGCCTGGTGCTTCAAGCCAAGGGCAGGGCTCTGCAGGACAGACCTTCCTGCTCAGCTGCACCCCTGGGCAGAGAGCACCAGGAAATGTTGGAGCAGATCACCTCCAGCTGGAAGGAGTTCTGGCAGGCACAGCTTCATTTCAGGCCAGAAGAGATTCCTTAGCCTTGCCAAAGCCTTAGGATCACTCTGTTATACCACTAAGACATTTCAGTAGTAGAGAATGGTTTGGCCTGGAAGAAACTTTAAACCATATCCAGTTCCACCCCGGCCATGGCAGGGACACCTTCACTAACCCAGATTGCTCCAAGCCTTGTCCAACCCAGCCTTGAAATAATTACACACCAGAGCCAAGGGGGAGTCCTGCACGATGTAGGCGCAGCTGGACTGCTGGGTTACTTTGGAAAAAGGAAAAAGCTCAGCCTAGATGATTTACACCCAAGTGACAGCCTGGGAGTCTCTGGTGCGGGGCTGCTGCTCAGCAGCAGGAGGATAATGCTTCCACAGAATTGTGGAATCATCGACTCATGGAATGGTTTGGACTGGAAGGGATCCTTAAGCTCATCTCATTCTTGCCCCTGCCATGGTCAGGACCACCTTCCACTAGACCAGGTTCCTTCAAGCCCTGTCCAGCCTGGCCTTGCTCCAGGTGCTCCCTGGTGAATCTCTATTCCCTGGATTAATCTCTATTCCCTGGATTAACCTCTTTATCCCGGGTTTAGGTGTCCCTGGTCAGGGCCTGCTTCTCCTGTTGCTCTGAGGGGCTCGGCCGTTCCTGTTCCCGTTGCTCTGAGGGCTCGACCGTTCCCGCTCCCATTCCCCTGAAGGCTCGGCAGTTCCGGCTCCCAGCGCTGTGGGGGCTTGGCCGTTCCTTCTGCCCTCACTCTTGCCTTTGCCAACTCGGCGGCCGCTGCAAGCGTCGGCCCTTAGCATGCATCGTGGGAGCCGTTAGAAACGCAGGTAAGGCTTGTTAATTTGTGGTGGTTGCTATGAATATTTTTTTTTGGCTGATGTTACATTCTCTCTGCACAGCCCAGACCATGTCTGATGCTGATGATGAAGCCGGGCTTGTTGTCACCAACACCCACAGTGTGCTGGTGCTCCCAAATCATGAAGGATTTGGAGAATCCCAGACTGTTTTGGGTAGGAAGGGGCCTTAAAGCTCATCTCCTTTCAATTCCTTCCTTAGGGTGAGGATATGGAGATATTTAAGCAGATCTCCTTCAGCTGGAAAGTGTTTGGGCAGGCCCAACTGAATTTCAGCCTAGAAGAGATTCTTTAGCCTATGTGAACCCTTAGGATCACCCGGTTATACCAGAAAGACACTTGAAAAGTAGATCACAGAATCCCAGAATGTTTTAGGTTGGAAGGGACCTCAAAGCTCATCCAGTCTCGCCCCCTGCTATGGCAGGGACACCTTCACCATCCCAGGTTGCTCCAAGCGGGAAGCCACTGACCCTTGTCCTGCCCTGGCAGTTCCTGATGAGGGGTCCCTCTCCAGCTTCCCTGTAGCCCCTTCAGCTCCTTGAAAGGGCTATGAGGTCTCCACACAAGCTTCTCTTCTCCTGGCTGAACAGCCCCCACTTCCTCAGCCTGTCTCCATAGGGGAGGTGCTCCAGTCCCCTTATAGCTTTCTGGCCCATTTTGATGGATGCCGTTTGCATTGGATCCTGTCTGCTCCTGTCTTGCATCCATCCTGGATGGATTTACACTTCTCAAGCACTGCAGCCAAAGGCAGGCTGCTCAAATCCAGCAGTTCCTGCCACAGGGCAAAGTGGAAGGCTCAGAGACACCCAGGCCTCCCCAGGCAGGAACAATCAGTCCATCATTTGCTTTTGCAGCTCTGCTCCCTCCCACTTATCCAACAGCTCCTTCTCCAGGCTGCTGCAAGCACCATCCCCACCTCCAGGCCGGATATTACCATTTCAGTCAGCCTGAGGCAGCTACCCTATTGAAATGGGCATTAAAATCTGCCAGAGAAAGTTCTCATCTAGGAACTGGACTTCCAAATCCATTAAATGCATCTGCAAACCTTAGACACAAACAGGAGCACAGTTTGAAATGCCCAGTGTATCTCACCTGCCCCATGTGGTGCTTGATCATAAACAATTAGTAAAACTTGGAGAAGTTTAAGAAAAATCCATCTACAAGGAATCCCCAAACTAAAATGGTCTCAACACAGAATTCTCCCGCTCCAAACCTGCAGGAATGAGGAAGAAAGAATGATTTAACAACTCAGTATTCCAATCAGCTGGGTTTTGCTTTATTAATCCCTCATCTTTTCAAGCAAGCAGAGCTGGTGCTGTCTCCTCTTGGAGACGTGAGCTTGGAGCTAATGGCAATGGATGCTTTGCCAGAGGCAATGGATAGGGCAAAGTTTGGGATTGATTGGAATCATCTTGTGCAGGAGCTTGTTGCACCCCAAGGAAGCAAAGTGGGAAGCCCAGCTGCACCCAGTGGGGATAGAACCAGCCTGGAATGCCTCCTCTAGGGGTGGATCATGGGAATCATCCAGGGGCTGTGGCCCTGCCTGTGCTGTGGCATTGCTGGCACAGTCCATGTGCTCCTCGGGGCAGGTCAGGCACATCCTTCAGGCTGGGTTCCAAGTTGCTCATTGCCTTTTTAAAGCAGAAACTGGGGCCAAAGGCAGCAGCGGGCTCAGAAATGCTCTTCTGTGGCCAGCCTGGCCCTAAAGGGAATAAAACCACGTTGGTCAGTCTGACAGACACCTCTGGCAGTTCCTGTGGGACAAAGTGCCTGGTCAGAGCCGCTTCCCTTCCTCCCGATGTGTAAAGGGCAGCCGGTTTTGGTATCCTCAAAATATTACCCTTGTACTCCTGTCCTGTTGCTTGTCTCCTTCTGCTTCAAACTCAGCAGGAATGTGAAGCCTGAGGTGGATGGGATGAGAGTCTGGAGACAAGCCAAGACAGCAGAGCTCCCTCTGGAGCTGGACCCCACTGCAGGTCTAGAGGGAAGAGTCCTTGAGTCTGATCCATGAAACTGAGCCCAACAAAGCCAAGCATGTGCCCAGTCCTGCCCGTGGCTCTGGCTGTTGGCTGCAGGTGCTTTATGCCAGACTCTGTTTCCAGTCTGGGCACCAAGGAGGGTGCAATTCCTTGTGCAGTTGTCCTGCTGGGCACACAGATAAGTGGCTTGTGGATAACCTGCTAGTGCAGCCCGAGCCTCGTGGGATTGCAGGCTGCAGACTCTTGTCCAAGAAATCAAGTACAACTTGTTCACAAGTTTATCCCCCTGCTGCTTTGGTAGCATCACTGATGTTCTGGCATTGCACAGAGAAACAGTGAAAGAGCCTTTTCCTGGCCTTGATCAGTGGGGCTTTTCCTTCCCAGAACTGGAAGATGTGATGTGCTTCTGCTCTGGAGATGGGGAGCCTGGACTCACCCCTTGGCTGCTCTCTGGCCTAACAAATGAGTCTTGATTCCTCCCACAGGAGGAATTTTTCACCTCAGGCTGGTTAAAAACCTTGCAGCCCAGCTGCAAAGCAGAGGCAGAGATTCCTGATAGCCCAGAGCTGCCCAACTTCCAAAGAAACCTCATTCCCACCGTGTTGCTTCCAAAAGCTCCACGTCGGTCAGACTGATGGAGCCTTTAAAAAAGCAACCAGGGAAGCAACTTCTACAGCCTAACACTGTGTCCTGCATTTCTTAGTGGGTCGAGAGTTGGCTTGTTTTCAAAGGAAATTTCCTTCTTGCTTCCATTTTATGTTTTCCAACCTTCTCTTTTTAGATCTGGAATGGTAACGGTCCTATTCTTTCCCCTTTATATTCCTCATTTCTTCTAGACCTTCTAGCTATACCTCATTGTATCTTTAATCAGTTCTCATTTAATTTATGTGGCTCCATTTTAAATAATCCTCATGTTGAAAAAGCTGAGTAATTTTTCTTAATCTGATAAATTCTGAAACGTTGAAAGGCTCGGAAAGAAAGAGAAAATAAAGCGTAAATTGGAAGTAAATATTGAATTTCATGCGCTGATTCTTTGTATTTTTTACTTACAACAAGCTGGAAACTGAAATGCTGTGGATTGACTGGTTTTCCATGCAAAACTAAAATGGGAGCAGGCATTATTTTGCATGGGATTGCAGAAAACAATAAGTTTTGGATTTAAACCTGCCTTGTGTTGCTTGAAAATGATACAGCAAGAAGTTTACCTGCAGCTCTAACATGCTTTCCTTGCACATTGTATATCTGTGGCTGCAGCCAGAGTTCCTAAGGAGAAGTTTGGATTTGGCTGGCACAGCGAAGGCAGCATGAACCCTTGCGACACCCCTAAAGAAGGGGTGTGTGGGCAGAACCTGTTCTTACCTCCCTGGGTGAGTGAATACATGGTCTTCTCCATGGAAGGAGCTCCTTCTCCATGGAGCCCTTCTGAGCCAGCCACCAATGAAGTCCTCAATGCTCACCCAAATCCGGGGTGAGGGCTCAGTGGGAGGCCTCACTCCTAAGCCCTGATGTGAGAGGGAACTTTCTCCCCTTCCTGATGTTCTCACCTGCCCCAGAGCCTCTTTGGGCACTGACAGCCCTGGGCAAGTGTCACTTGAAAATCAATGGGGTAAAGGAAGAGCTGGTTCTTTACCTTCCTGGGGGTGGAGAAGGCGGCGTGGGGCTTCCTATTCTTCCTCATCTGCTGCCTGGCCGATCCCTGGATTCTCTTTGGTGTCATCCTCATGACCTGTGACTCTGGAGTGAAGAACCCTCAGTTGTGGCTTCAGGTGCAGGGTCTCGTCCCCATTCTGATTTGATTCATTGGCCAAGGAAAGTGTGAAGCCCTCGAAGTAATTCACCTGGAAATCCCCTGGTGGGAAGAGATTCCAGCTCTCACTGCTTGTTGCTCAGCTGCCAGGTCTGCAGCAGTGTGAGGCATGACCTGGGCTGAGTGGAAATCAGGAATACTGATAACCCCGGGGCTCAGGAATCACCAAACATTGCTGCTCTGTGCCTCAGGGCCTCATCAAACACCACACAGGGCATGTGAGCCTGCGCTTGTGTCTAGAGGTCCTGGGACCTGTGTTCCCTGGAAAAAAGGTCTGTCATGTCCAGTGTGGCAGAGAAAAGGGGAGTGTGGCTCCAGAAGCAGCTTCAGGAGAGGCCAGGACTCAAGGAATCCTGGCAGTGCCAGGAACACCGGCATTACTCTGCCCCAGTCACTCTGGGGCAGCATCTCTTACCTTGTGTCAGCAAACCAAGGATGTAGGGGAAGCACCCAACCTACCTGTCCACACTTCCAGCCACTTACTCAGTCTTTTTAGGAAGGAGACCATGTCCTGGTAGCCCTGGATAGAAAAGCGGTCCATGACCTGTGAGGGAGGTGGCAGTCAGTGCAGCTGGGCTGCTGCAGGGGGCTCATGGCTCTGGCTACCTGGAGGAGCTGCTCACCTGACGTGTGGGAACCTGAAAAATGTGCTGTAAGCGGCAGATGTTCATTTTTGAGATCTGTAAGATACAGTCAGAGAGCTGGAAGGTCAAGAAGGCAGCGGGGCCATCCTTGGGGCAGATGTCGTATTCGCCGGCGAAGCCAGAGATGGTGATGGTGGTGCGGGACACGAAGTCGGCTTTCCACATGGCCAGCTCCCCATCCAGGTAGCGCTGGGAGACAGAACAGGGAGCCCTGAGCCTTCCCCTCGCAGGGAGAGCAGTGCTGTTCACACGGGGAAACGTGGGCATTGTTCCCCAGCCAGGCCCACACCAGACCGAGGTTCTGGGGCTCCACAGATCCTCTTGCAGGGAACTGCCCCACTTGCTGCTCCCGTGCTCCAGGTCCACACCCTCCCTACTCCCTTCCCCCCAAAAAACTGCTGCAATCAAACTGGGAGGACAGTGCAGCAGAAGAGAGCTGAGGCACCCCCAGGGACAGGAGAAGATGGAGAATTCTGTGAGAAGCTCAGTCCTGTCTGCAGTGAGGGCAGATTGTGGGGCCCTGTTCTTCCCTCTGCAGACACTGGGGGAAGCCAGCCTCGAGCTACGTTGGTGGTAGAACACAGCTAGAAAGATCCTTACTGCCACCACTGGAGAAAGGACAGAGGCTGGAGGGGCCCTGGGCCTGAGCTGGGACAGGGTCTCCAGACCACAAAGCTACTCACCACCCCACGGAACGTTGGAGGGAAAATCCCAAAATACAGTGGAATGAAGCCACTGCACATCACAGCCTGTGGGCGAGATGGGAAGGACAGAGGTGAGTGAAGAGCCACAGAAACTGTTACCTTTGGGAGGGGTGGCTCATCTGTGAGTGCCAAAACAGGGCCCCCCAGCTGGGTTATTGGCACCACAGACTAACGGGCACCAGACCATGTCTGATACCCACAGCCAGGGCAGAGAAGTAGGAAGGGAACCTGTGAAATGCCTCAAATTGCTCTCTTCATGTTCAGGATAAGTCAGACAGTAATCAAAAGGGGTGTTTTTTGAAACTTATTTCAGCTTGTCTGGATTCAGAGGGTGGCAAGGACAGAAATCATGGCATGCACTAGAATGGACCAGGGCCTGTTAGGATAAGACAAGGGGTGATGATTTGTAACTACAAGGGCGGAGATTTAGATATAGGGAAGATATTTTTTACCAGGAGGGTGTTGAGGCCCTGCACAGGTTGCCCAGAGAAGCTGGCCATCCTGGAACCATCCAAGGCCAGCTTGGATGGGGCTGGAGACCAACCTGGGACAGTGGAAGGTGTCCCTGCCCATGGCAGGGTGGATCTTGATGAGCTTTAAGGTCCCGTCCAACCCTAACCGCTCTGTGATTCTGTGCTGTGGGACATGGCCAGGCAGCAAATGTCTCCCAGCTCCTCCCTCACGGGTGGCTGTGGCTGCTCCCACCTGAATCAGCTCCTCCTTCGAGGCAAACTCGGACACTGTCACGCATCTCCAGTCGTGCAGGCGGGTGAGGATAATGTGCAGCTTTCCAGACACCAGCTCGTGGGCATTTGGAGGCAGGAATTTGTTTAAGGTCTCCCTTAAGATTCGATGTACCCTTCCTCCAGGGACCAGCCCCCAGAGAGAGATTTTCAGCCGACTGAGGATATACTCCTTTATCTCATCTGAAGCAAAGCAAAGCAAAGCAATCATTCTACATCCCTTATATTGTTATTTATGTGCATTCTGAGCTGCACTTCCACCTGGGAAAGGGGTATTTTATCCAGCTGCTAAATGCTCATTTAGAGACCTTGTGTTTCATTAGGGCTGAAGCTCCCATGAGTGGACACAACTTTTCCAAGGACTTTCAATACTGAAGGAGGCAGAAATATTTTGTTTTCTTTTCCCATTTCTCCCCATTTTCTGCACAAGGCATCTTAAAAGTTTTTGGAGATATGGACAGGAAGCCTTTGTATAACATTTCCTCCTGTTAGCTCTGCATCTGTGGCCCTGCTAATATGTCTTCTTTTTCCTCATTTCTTTGCGAAACATTTTTCTGCCAAAAGTCCCAAATGCCTTATCATGGAGAGCTCCTCTGTTTCTTTTATTAGATATGCTTGCCGTGAATTCCCATTTATAAAATGCAATAACTGTTTTCCAAGTGCTGCCTAATTTACACATTCTCCACTATTCAAGAAGGCAATAAAGTAAAGAATCTGAGAAATTAACCACTGATAATGAAACAAAAATATTTGGAACTCCAAAATTCACAGGTATTCCATCTCTTTTGACACAAAATAAACAGAAATCTGTAGCCCTTACCCACATCACATCCACACAATCCGAATGTAGCTATAATGGATCCTGAAGATCCTCCATAGATCCTGTGTGCATATTTCATTATGTCCGGAGACAAGTCCTGCAAAGCAGATAACACTCCAGCTTGGTATACAATCATGAAACTACATCCTCTAAACAGGATAGAGTAAGGTCTTCCCTCTTTTCCACTTATTTTCAGCATCTCTGCTAACTCCAAGCACCCCAACAGCAAGAAAACAGCTGCCCAACAGCTTCAATGGGTTGTCCAGAGCCAGCCAGTGCTCAGCTGTGGTTCTCTTTCCAACCACACTCTCACTGCCTTATATGCCTCTGGCCAAAGGTCCAGTGAAACAGCAGCAGTGGGCAGAAGTGGATGATGTGGTGTCCCAATGCTCATTAAAATAAGATTACTGCAATGCAAGGTGCCTGAGGTGAGCACTGGCAGCCCCAGGCGATGGGGACAGCCACATGTCACACTGATGTGTTGGGGAGCAGCCCAGGGGTCTGGTGTGCCCCAGGACTGAGTCTTCGGGAAGGAAAAGCTGCTTCTCAAAGTGGTGGACTGCTTCAGTAATACCCTGGAGTTCCAGCACAAAATTCCAGCCTCTTGGGCAGTAGGAATCTGCAAATATTCCCTGGCACAAAAGAGTCTTGCAAGCTGCTGCTCAAAACTCCCTTGCCCCATTTGAAACAGGTTGCCAAACCCCATCACAGGGAGTGGAGAAGGTGGCTGGATTACGAATGACATTACAACCCATTTCGTTTTCCTTGTTTCACAATTTTAGTGAGCTTATAAAAGGGTAAAAATACAGAGTCCAGGTGACAACTCATTATTTCACCTGCCTCCTATAGGGCTGAAATTTCAGTAGAGAAAGAGGTTGATAAAGAAGGAAAGAAGGAGGAAAGAAGTCTGACCAATGCAGGGATTTATTGGTTATCCATGGAGAAATGCAAAGCCTTCTTAGCTTTGCTGCTGGGTGAGACGCTGGGAAGCTGCTGGTGGGAAAAGCAGCGCTGAGGGCTGGGCCAGACAGAGGCAAAGTGGCCAGCACAGACAATAACAACTTGGACACGCCTCTCCTGATATACACAGAAATCTCAGCAACATCTTCAGGCAAAATGCTTCCAAAGCCACCAGGAGATGCTTCTCTCCCTCTTGCTGTGTGCCAGGGCAGTGCTGGAGCGATTTGGATGCAGCCATGATCTCTGTGAGGGGGCTGCAAAACAGCCCTGAGGATGACAGAGCAGCTGTGCTGGACCTGCTGGGGCTGGCAGGGCTGTGGGCTCCACTAACCCCAAAGCATCAGCGCAAGGTTAATCCAGCCCCAATTCCACATGGGAGCAGTGTCTGCCACCACCCGGGAGCCAAGGCCCTGAGCTCCTTGCACACACCTTGCAGGTCCTGCTGCTGCGCAGCAAAAGAAAACTGAAGACTCAAGACAAGAGGCATAAATATATTCCGTGCCTAATCAAGAGGACAAATGCACTGGAAATCATTTTCCATCTACTCTTTGGTGCAAGGATCCCCTAAGAATTGACTGCAATGAGAAGAGTCAACTTCAGAAGCATCTTCTGGTGCAGGAGGGAAGGGGCCTTTGGAATGCATGGGCGAGGCACACAAAGCTCGTGAGCTTAAGGAAAACCTTTATGGCCACTTGCATGGCTTGTGGAAAATACCAGAGCCAGTCTGGTAGCAGCACCAGCATTCCCAGTGCTTCAAGCCTTGTGCTCAAGCCTCCTGCTCTCCGTCAGCAGCATGAGAAGGAACTAGAAATGTGACACATTATTGCGCTGCTTTCCAAATACAGCTGGAGAGCTCTGGCACTCCAGTCCCAAACCAAAGCCACGGATCACGCCACACAGGCCTTGTTTTACTCTTAATTGCAGCTCTGTGCAATTATATGGAGAGAGTTTGTAAATCCCATTGCTTTACCTTCTTACCCAGTCTTGCAGCACCAAGAGGTAAACAGTATTTATCTTGGAAAAGCAGAGGGAAGCCAAGAGTGCACCTGCTTATTCCCTCCTAGCATTAGTGCCACATCTCCCAGGCTTTCAAAGCCTTGGACTGTCCCTGGTGTCTTCCAAAGGGAGCAAGGAGTTAGAAAAAATGCAGTTGGAGGCAGTTGTTGTCAGAGTGAGGTACAGGGCTCCAAAAAGGTGTGTTTTGGAAAGCAGCAATCCGGGTGATCTGAGTAGGAGTGACCCAGGTGGCATGAACAGTGATTGGGAAATGCTGCTGTGGAAATGCAGAAGCTGTTTCTTGGCCTCTCTCTGCCCTGCCCCAGGATGGGACACAGGCTGTGTGTGTCCCTGAGTGATGCCCTGTGTTTCAAGTCTGTTGTTTTACCAGGCCAAACAGCCTCATGGCATTTGGCATTTCCCCATCACCGGGTCAGAAACCACTGTGAGCCCAGGGACCCTGCTCATCTGTCCCTCATTTTGTCATCCTGGCTTTGGGGACAAATGTTACCAGTCCTGCCTCCCAAGAAACCAGCCTAGCCTCAGTGCCTCCTGCTCCCGTGGATAATTGGAAACGCCCTGTGATGCTGCAGGGTCCAACACAGGGAATCTGACCATTCTCTACAGCTACAGCAGGGCAAGAAGAAAGGACTGAGGGGCAGAAAGACACCAGTGCAGAAAGGCAAAAATGCAGTTCTATGATGGGTTGAAATCTTCTCGTGTAAGAGTGTAATCTTAGCAAAAACCAGTTTGTGTTTCTCTGCTTCATGAAAGCTGAGTTTTAGTATTTGTGTCTAAACAGTCCGTGATTAATCAAGGCGTTTCCATGGCACTTCCCCAGCTGAGTGCACTGGAACAGGAGCAGAATAAAGGAGTGGCTCTGGCAGGGGTCTGAACTTGCTCACCTGTGTGTGCTCACCTGGGCCCCTCAGTTGCCTCTTGGCTGCTCCATGTTTCCTGACGTGCCAGTGGCTGCCTCCTCAGCAGGCAGGGCTGACGCTGGCCTAGGGAGCACATTCCCACCATCCCTGCCCTCCCACCAGGACACAGATTGTAGCAGAGTTGACAACACAAGTGACGCTTTTGCCGGTGATGTCACAGGCAACCTTTCTTCTAGGTAGGAAAGAATGAGTGGAAATGATGCACCCTGGACCTTGCCTCACTACTTGGTATTTCTGTGGCTTTGGCAGCTCCCAGAACGTGCCCCAACACACTTACCTTTCCTTCTACCAGGAGTGTGGCACAGGAGCCTCCAGCCTATCCTACGTTCAGCATTAAGCAGAGAAACCTTTTCCCTGTTCCTGTGACAAACACCTCATCCGGGGACATGAGGTGATGATGTCACTGCCCAGGGAAGCTGGGTTAGTATGGAATGTTTTTGGCTGGACAGGACCTTAAAGCTCATCTCATTTCAGCCCCTGCCTATGTCAGGGACACCTTCCCCAATACCAGTGCTGTCCAGCCTGGCCTTGCTTCAGGTGCTCCCTGGTGAATCTCTACTCCCTGCATTAATCTCTCTTCCTTGGCTTCAGGTGCTGCAGTCTGGGCTCAGCCGCTCCTGTTGCTCTGAGCGCTTGGCCATTCCCTTTCCCATTCCCCTGAAGTCTCGGCCATTCCTCTTCCTATTGCTTGCTCTGAGGGCCCAGCCGTTCCTGCTCCCATTCCTCTGAGGACTCAGCTGTTCCTGTTCCTGTTCTCGTTGCTCTGAGGGCTTGGCTGTTTCTTTCCCAGCACTCTGAGGGCTTGGCTCTTCCTTCTGTCCTCACTCCTGCCCTCTGCCAACTTGGTGGCCGCAGCAAGTGCATCCGTCGTGGGAGCCTTTAGAAACGCAGGTAAGGCTTGTTAATTTGTGGTGGTTGCTATGAATAATTTTTTTTTTGGCTGATGTTACATTCTCTTTGCACAGCCCAGACCATGTCTGATGCTGATGATGAAGCTGGGCTTGTTGTCACCAACACCCACAGTGTGCTGGTGCTCCCAAATCATGGAGGATTTAGAGAATCCCAGACTGGTTTGAGTGGGAAGGGGCCTTAAAGCTCATCTCCTTTCACTTCCTTCCATAGGGTGAGGATATGGTGAAGATAATGGTAAAGATGGATAAAATGATGATTGGTTCTTGCAATTAAGGGATGAATATTGTGTCTGTTAAGGAAAGCTTTGTTGAGATTTGAAGTTATGTCATTGTGTAACTTCGTTATTGTAGGCTGCCTTTTGGGTATTGTAGGTTATTGTAGGTTATTTTTGGACACCCTCTGTTTTCCTTTTTCCTCTCTCTGTGTTGTTGCCATCAGACAAGCCTGATTATCAGCAGTGTCAGGGTCATGTGGAGGGAGGGTGTGTACATTTGCCCCTTGCATGGGGCAGTTGGGAATGGGTGAACTTTGTTGCTGGGAGGGCTTGGCATGACAACACCTCACCTCCAATCAGACTGTAAGAATGTCTCCACCAAATGGACGACAAAGAAAAGTCAGCTGTCAGACTCTGGGAGAGGACAGGGTTAGATAAGGAAAATGTTTTAATATGTATAATAACTTATGAATATGTATTTGGCTGACCAGGAGAATAAAAGGTGGAGCTGCCATTTGGTGGATGTGCCTCTGGCTGCAGCTAAGCACCCAGTGCTGTCCCTTTTTCCTTATTCAGTCCCTTTGTTGTGTTGTTGAGGTTTAATAAGTCTTTGAAATTTTAATGTGAGTGGTCGTTTCTCACAATAAGGAAATGTTTGAACAGATCACCTTCAGCTGGAAAGTGTTTGGGCAGGCACAACTTCATTTCTGCCTAGAAGAGATTCCTCAGCCTGTGTGAGAAATGAGGCTCCCTCTTTAACGTTTCTAAAAGTTTAATAAGGGATAAAGCAAATGTAACAGCTCTGGGTGCATAGCTAGATGCACGCAATTAACTGTAACAACTCTTCTTATATATTTTTTCATTGCATTGGTCAAATGCATATTCGTGAAGATTATACCTATTCAAATATTCTTTTGAGTTTACATGTTCTGGAAATTCTTTAGCTTAGTTCGACCCTTGACCTCATCTTCTTGGAGTATTTGCCACAATGTAGATGTGATTCTGTATTTTATTTCTTCACAAGGCTCCCTGATCTGTGATTTGAGAGTTATTGATAGCTGAAGGGTTAGTGGTAGATTCCTCTTTGCTCTTTTGGTGTTATTTGCCTGGTTCTTTTCAATGTTATCTTACCATACAGGTATTTTAGCTATTTTTGAAAGTACTTTCAATCAATATTAGCTATTTCACTATTGTCAGTTACAAAAATAAAGGCATTAGTTATTATTATTTCACAATTACAATTACTTCTGCAAAAGTTAATGTTGTAATAGACAGCACATAGTCTCTATTTTAATATTTTGCAAAAACCTGAAGTATAATATATTTATCATAGTAAAATATAGACTCTATACAGGGATTAGGGTATTAATTATAAAAGGCTGACAAATTATACTATATTGAAAGCAGTTAAAAAGAGATTACAAACTGTACTATATCAAAATAATTTGTAAAAGCCAATATATAATAGCAAAAGCCAACAGCTACGTAGTTATTCATAACACTTAGGATCATCATATTATACCAGAAAACACTTTAATAGTAGATCACAGAATCCCAGAATGGTTTGGGTTGGAAAAGACTTCAAAGCTCATCCTGTTCCACCCCTGCCATGGCAGGGACACCTTCACTATCCCAGGTTGTTCCAAGCCCTGTCCAACCTGGCCTTGAAATAAATACACAGCAGAGCCAAGCAGGAGCCCTGTGGGATGCAGGCACAGCTGGGAGTGCCGGGAACTCCAGTGTGCCTGGAGTACTCAGGGAAACTTATGAAAACTCAGCTTGAGAGACCTCAGAAGGAGATTTTGTAGTCCAGCTCTCCAGTTCAAAGCACTGTGCACTGGTAGTTCAAACTGGGGCACTCAAAATATGGTTTAGCTGTGTAGAAGTGAGATGTTTCAAGGAAAAATAAAGGCCTCTTTCGTTGGAGAAGGAATTAGTAAGCCTGAGTGGATGTGCCCATGTGTCTCTGAGCTCCCCAAACTCTTGGCAATAGTTACAGTCTCATGAAATCCAGCTGCTTGTGATGAGAGACACCAGCTGCTGCTCTGAGAAGGGATGGAAACTGATGTCAACTGAATATTTGAAAATACTCAAAATATTTTAGCAGTTAGAGCTTCAGAAACTTACATTGTAAAAAATAACTGATTTTTTTTTTCCTGTTGTGGGAATACCGTTGGGTCTGACTATCATGTGGCACAAGAGGGAGCTTTGGTTTGAGGACAACCATGCTGCTCCTGTAGCTGTTGGGTGCTTTCTTATTTCTGATCAGCTTTAGCACCCAAAGGACTCCAAGCTCACCGAGACTGTGCAGAAGCAATACTAAAGCACTTGTGTAATGGGCAAATCTAAGATCCGATTTCCAGTCCTTAAACACTTTGTCCTTAAATACAGCACTGAGCCCTCGGCAAACAGATGGTTTGACCTTCCTCCTGTCTCACTTGTCGGAGCGGGTTGGGCTGTGCATGGCTGAGTGTTTGTCTGGGAGCGGAGCGGGGTGGCTGTGCCATCTGGCAAATGGCTCTGGACGTGCTGGATCCAACTGTCAGCTTTGGGAATCGACACAAGCAGATCCCTGGCAGCACCTGTGGGGTTCAGAGCCCGAGTGCTGAAAAGCAGCTCTTAGAAGGAAAAAAGGCTCAGTGTGGTGGTGCTGTGCTGTTGGATACAATCATAATCTGGAATAAAAGCTGTGTTTAAGGAGCAGTCCTGCAATAGCTATGACAAGTGACTGGAGCAGACCAAATAGAGTTTGTTTTCCTTCTGTCTCTGATGTTTAGGAGCCAGGGGGCTGTGCAGACAGTGCTCTGTACTGCATCATTCTGCCCGAGTCAAGGAATTGATGGGAACTGTCACAATGTGTGGGAGCATCACATGCCTGGGCAAGATGAAGGGTACCCCAGAGAGCCCTTGGCATCTGTCACTGGCACTTTGGAGAAGGAGGAGAACACAGAATGCTGTGTAGGCTTTGACCTGGGGGCTTTTGTAGCCAAGGTGTGTGGGTTAATTTGCTGGCCTCTAACAGGGCTGGGGGTTTTTGAGTCACATCCCCTGTTGTGCCTCAGTTCTGCTGCTTTAGTGGGGCAGTACTGCGGGTTTTAGGCAAAGGGAATTGTAGCTATGGATTTATGGAGGGACCTGGCTGGCTGGACTGTGTTGGTCCAAGCTGTCCTGCTTTCCCTGGACAAGGAGATGACTTGTTGATCAGATGGTGGGGTTCAGATGGAGGGTTGTGCTTGGAGGGCAACGTGCACAGCAAGGCACAGCTTCCCCTTCTGTCCCTGCTCTGTCTCAGTGTCTGCATGAGTCACATCCCGTCTGTCCCTCTGTGGAGCCAAGAGGGGAGATATGGGATTGAAATAGAAATTTGGGCCGTGTTGGTACAGCCCATGCTGGCACCAAATGTGGATCAGAGCCAAAAACTCCTCCTGGACAAATAACTGTTGTCTTTGGTGGGCAGGAACACTTTGAGCCTCAGGCTGCTTACTGCATCCCTGTCCTTTCCCAGCCTTGTTCCTTGGGACAAACCACCAAGTTCAGTGTCCCATGGAGGTAATTCCCAAAATAAGGTCAGGAAAAGTGGAGGGAGGGATGAACCCTGCAATGCACTGGCCTGTGTGCACCTGAGGAGTTGTTGGTAGGAAGAGCCTGTGGAGATGCTCAGCCCTTTAGAATCCACAGATTGCTGAGCCTTTATCCCACAGGATCCTGGGGAAGTGCTGGGCTGGATGGAGAGAACGAGAGCTTTGTCTCTGCCAAGGCTAGTAGTGCAAGGGGGGATCTGCTCAGGGCTTTCGAAGTGGTGATTGCAGCTCAGACAGGGTTGAGCCCAGTGTGGGTTGTTGCTGAAGTGGGAGCAATACACATCTTTGGGAGAGGTGATGGTCCTTAAAGCCCTTGTTCACACTCAGGAAATCCTTAGTGATGTGAGCTGGAGACAGTCACCATCTCTTCACATCACTGCCTAGAAAGTGAGGAAATGTGGCTCAGCGGAGTCGTGGATTTCTGCAGAGCTGTAGCCATGGATTTCTGCAGATCTTCACAAGAGGGCAGAAAACAGCTGCAGAAGAGTGTGTGGCTCTGGGAGCCTGACAGTGACTTTCTGATGGAAAATTCTTAGGGAAGCTCGGGTCTGCTTGGAGGCAGGAGCAGATTGCGGATTTGCCAGCAGAGCTGGCATAAACATGGAGCAGAGAGCAAAGCCAAGAGCAGCGTCTCTGCCGAGAGCACCCTGTGTGAGCAGCTCTGCATTTCGTATGAGCAGTCACAGCCTTCCCCATCCCTCTGTCTCCTAGTGATGGCAAAGGGGATTTATTCCAGGTACAACTATGGGGAGAGCAGGAAGGAGAAATGAAGCTATGGGATGGTGTTTACTCAGGGTTGTGGGAGGTTTGAGAAGGGGTGGTTGGATGTGGTTATTCCCTTTCTCAGCTAAAGTTCAGCCCCTCCTGTCTCAAAGATGCTTCTCCTCCTGTTTCCCAAAAAGGAATTGGGGTTTACCCCTGGATATTGGTGTGCTGGAGGGAGAAGGGAGCTCTCCCTGGGACAGACAGACCACTGGCCATGCATGGTGGTGTCCAGAGAGACCCATCACCCTGAGTGTGCCTTGCTTAGACCCAGCCTAGGGAAAACCCTGCCATGGCCACGTCAAAGCAACCAGCCATGGCCCCGGGGAGATCTGAGTTTGCCAGCTCCATGGAATCCATAAGAGGGATTTGTACGTGTGAAACTAGAATCATCAGCCATGCGAACAGGCACTTAACCCCCACTTCCCTAGCTCCTGTACCCAGGGGATTTGGAGATGTGCCATGTGTCTGGCACCACAGGCAGGAGCAGCCAGCAGGCCCGGCTTGTCCTTTTCCACAGCTGAGCCCTGGGCAGCCCTTTTCCCAGCGTGGAGAGTCAAGTGAGTGTCTTTGTATCTTGACAAGGAGAAGGAAGCTGGAAGTGCTGATTTCCCCCTTTTCTTAACAAGCTCTTTGAACCTTGAGCTCTGACTACTCAGTACCAATTTTCTCCAGGGCTGGAATAGGTGTTAGATGTTGTTTTCCTTTTCGCCCATTTCTAACAGAGGGAGGACAGCCTCAGGCTGTGGATATTTTTTCTCTCCTCCATTGATTTGTCTGTAGGAGCAGAGCCCAGGAGTCCTGACTCGCATCCTCCCTGCCGCCTGCAACCCCCAGACAACACCCAGCCCCTCGCTGTGGGAACAGATGGAGAACCACGGAGCAGATGGATGTCTGATGGGAGCTTATGGTGTAACCCCACAGGACCCCCAGAATGCTCCAGGTTGCAAACCAGCACAATAGGGAGCAGGGCAAGGATGGATCCAACACACCAAGAATTAATCTTACACCGCCTAAATGCTGGAAAGAGCCTGGGGAAAAACAGCAGCTGTTTAGATTCAGACTTGAACTAAACATCCTGCAAAGCAAAGTCTTGCCTCTTAAAAAACCTCGCCTGTGAGGTGGAATTTTCCTGGGATGTCCTGGCAGCCAGGCTGACTCCCAGGGAGGTGCAGAGCCCGTGGCACCTGGGCCACCGGTCTTCTCTTACGGGGACTCTGGTCTGGAGGTGTGACTTGCTCATGTGGATCTGCTTTAGGAAATCAGTGCCAAAGTCTTTAAAATAATTTACAAACCAGTTACGCTTTGCATTATTTAAAAGGAACTAAAAATAAATCTTTAGTTGTAAAGCAAAATAAAAACACTGCCATCTTTCATTGCAGTTATTATACAGTAGCTGGCATTCTTTAGACAAAGCTTAAAATAACCATGAACATACCAGTGAAAATAAATGGGTGAGTCATGTTTGTTAACGCGGGATTAGAAGTATTGCTCTTGGCTCTCCTCATGTGTAGCATCGCCTGCTCTTTCAAGCAGATACAAGGTTTTGGCTGGGCTGGTGAAAGAAAATTTGTGATCCGTCAATTCTAGGTCATCCTGAGAGGGACCTGTGTAAGGCGATTTTAAACCAGGAATTATTTTTTGTTGATTTGTCAATCTCTGGCTCTGTGGTGTCGCAAATATTGTGTACTCTGAACTGATGGTGGGAATTGGATTTATCTTTCACTCTTTACTGTGTAAGCCTGATTTTGAGGGGTTAAATTCCAGATTGGTTTGGATTGGAAAGAACTTTAAGACTCATCCAGTTTCAGCCCCCCTTGCCATGAGCAGGGACACCTTCCACTATTCCAGGATGCTCCAAGCTCCATCCAACCTGGCCTTGAACACTTCCAGGGATGGGGCAGCCACAGCTTCTCTGGGCAACCTGTGCCAGGGTCTCACCACCCTCTGAATAAAGAATTCTTCTTAATATCTAATCTAACCCTGTCTCAGTTTAAAACCATTGCCCCTTGTCCTGTCACTATCTGCCCATATAAAAATTCTCTCCCTCCTTTTCGTAAGCCCTGCAGGCTCTGGAAGGCTGCAATGAGATATCCCCAAAGCCATCTTTTCTCCACCCTGAACCAAAAATGGGGAAACTCAAATATTCATCTCTAGAGGTGCTGTGTGCTGGGCTGGCTCCTGCTTTTCTCTGCTTCCCTTTTATGACTCTCCTCCCTGGGGCTGGAGTGGAGACAGAAGGAGGGTGGTACCAGCATGGCATTTCCAGAAGTTGCTCATGGGCTTCAGGCTGTGTGTGGTCCATCATCTGCTTTTTGACTACAAAGGCCCTAGATTTCCTCTTTGTAAGAAACTGGTGACTACAAAGGCCCTAGATTTCCTCTTTGTAAGAAACTGGTGCTGGCATTTTGCTCTCTGCCTCTTGCCTGCAGCTGGGCACAGAGAAGGGCAAGCGAGATATCGTCAAAATCCCATCTCAACCACTTGGGGCTGCTGGAGAGGGTGGAGCAGTAATGGGAGGGGAGAGCAGTAGCCCTGGTGATGTGCTGGTGGGCATGGCCAGCCAGCTGGATCTCTGTCAAAGTGCACTCACTCCCTGTGACCAAAGCAGAGAGAGTTTGGGACAGCAGGACAGGATGGACGCTGCAGTTGTCCCTGCGCGTTGCTCTCATGGAGGTTTTGGGGTGCTTTGAGGAGTCATCAATGGCCCTGTGTGGAGCAGCTGAATCTCCAGGGCTTAATGCCTTTGATAGCCCAGCTCTGCTGAGTGTTGCTCTAGCAGGAGTTACCTTCCCAGCTGCCTGGAGGTGACTGTCCCAGCAGGAGGGATGGCTCAGTGCTCACACGTGTCTGCACCCCGCTGCCGGGGTTCACAGCCAGGCTCGGCAGCACAAGCTGGGGTGACAGTGATTGGAGGCAGGCGGTGACATGCAGCGTTCAGGAGGCAAGAGACAGCAGTGACAGCTGGCTTTTTGTGACAAGACAGGTCCAGACAGTCTGAAAAGACTCTGGGAGAGACAGGGGAGATCATGTGGAAGATGCAGAGCAAGGATTCAAAAATCTTTCTGAAGGACCTGTAGTGAGATGTGGAGTCTCATCTGAATCAGAGACAGTATCATGGAATCCTGTAATCCCAGAATGGTTTGGGTTGGAAGGAAGCTTAAAGATCATCCAATTCCAGCCCCCTAACTGTGCAGGGACACCTTCCACTAGACCAGGTTGCTCCAACCTGGCCTTGGACACTTCCAGGGATGGGAAGCCACAGCTTCTCTGTAAGACCTTTGCCAGTGCCTTACTACCCTCCCAGGCAAGAATTTCTTTCTAACATCTAATCTACATCTACTTTCTTTCAGTTTGAAACCTTTCCCTCTTGGTCTGTCATTACATGTCCTTGTAAAATGTTTTTCTCCATCTTTCTTTAAGACTCCCTACACGAAAACAGCCCTGTAATCCACATAATCCATCTGCATTCAGGTCTGGTGCCCTGGGTCCCTCTCTAGGAAGGTTTCAAGTGATGCAAGGTGGATCTCAGCTCTGCCTTGGGATGATTTGCACCTGGACTTCAGCATCCTTCTCCTCCTCTCATCATCCACCCCATGGTTGACAAAATGAGATATACGAAATACATCTTATCCCCCCATAATCTTTGTATTTTATGGTGTCAGCCTCCTTCTGCAGGGGATTTCCGTGTGTTCCTCTTTTCATAAGAAGAATTCTTTAAATATCCTAGTCCAAATATAGGCTTGCAAGAGGGATTGCTTATATTTCTAATTAAGGAAAAACCCCAACCCACCAGGGCTAGGTTGCACTGCCTTGTACAGCACAATTGTATCTCTAGTGTGATGCTCTTTCTTACTTTATTGTGTCTCTAGATCCTTGGCTCACATTTTTCAGGGCAGACACAAGCTGGGAACTCCCACCTTGGGAGGAAAATCAGGAAAAAAATGACTGAAAAAATAATCTGTGAGTGCTGGTGCATGTAACTGACAGAAAGCATTAGCGTTGAGTTCCTCAGACAGAGCTTGGCTTCATTAGACAAGTTAGTAGTGATGCATATTAATTGAGGAGGAACACATTTTTGTTATTTATGAGGAAGAAAAATGCATTTTTCTATGAATATTTAATGAAGCATCCCCTTCCCCCTGTTCAATTTTTCCTGCCTGGTTCAGCCAAGTTCAAATGGGCTTCTGGGCAGAAGGAGCCAAACTCACTGCTGTGCCATCTGAAAAAACAGCCCTGACTTGTGACCTCCCCCATCTCAGGGGCTTCACACTTCCCTCAGTGGCTCTTAATTCTTTGATTTTTATTACTGCCATTGTGCAAAGTGTCAGAGCTCCCAGTCTGGTGTGAGAATTCCCCCATCCTGCTCCTGATGCTGCCTCCACATGGTGCTCAGGCACTGTGAGACTGTCCAAAATCTCTTTATTCCTGCAGAGACTGAAAATAACAGTTTGAAATCCCATTCCCAGCCTGAGTTTCTGTATCAGTTGGAGCAGGACTGTGGCATTAAGGCCAACAAAAAAGTGGGTTGAGATGCCTTCTACAAGAAGAGGTTCAGCTGGCACTGGCTGAACCCCAGATCTGCTGCTCTTTTCAATGCCAGGAGAGATTGGAAACCAGCACTCCCTAAACAATTTTTAGTAGAAATGCCTCGAGAAACAATTCTTCTCTTCCTTCCTCCAGACTTTGATTTTTATCCCTTTGGATTTCTGGTGGTGGGTGGAGGAAGCCGCAAGAAATGTCAGGGCAACCCCGCTTGGCTGGAGGCACATCTGGACATTTTGGGATGACAGTGGCCTTTTCTAAGATCCCCTGGCAAAGCAGAGGCGGAGGAGAGCTCCTTGCTTTCCTTCAGCCCCTGGCAGCCTGGCCTCTGCCACCTGACATCCGCAGCAGCCTGGCACTCGGGGGGCATAGGGCTGCTGGGTGCTGATCCAAGTGGAATCAGACCCTTGGCCAACAGGATGGCAGCTCCTTCCTCTGTTTTCCTTTGGCTCCCAAACAAAAGGGAAGAAGCCAGAGGCTGCTGGGTCCCAGCCATCAGGGTTGTTCTCCTGCTTCAGTGACAATGTGTTAATTGCCTGCCTGGCCAGTGGCTCTGCTGGCTGGCTGCTGCTGGGGCCTGCTGGGGCTGTTTTGTTCTTCTTCCTCTTGGAAATAAAAAATAAATATCTGCAAAGAGCCCTGTGCTTTCCCTCATCCCTCCCAGTGAGAAATGCAGTGTATCAGTTTTGTGCCCAGAGACTGGGAGAACAGCTCAGCCCCTGCACTCCTTCTCTGTGCATCCTGGGGGAGCAGAGGACACAAATTCTCTTTTTGCCAGCTCTGAGGATGGATGCTGCTTCCTCCCCTAGGATCCCCATCTCCCCTTGCTTAACCCCGCAGAACAAACAGGGGCTGGTGCCTTGCAGGGAGCAGAGTCTTGCAGAAGAGGGATTTGGACTCTGCTGGGCATTTCTTGCTGCACCAAGGAGCACTGAGGAGCACTGAGAAGCATGAAGCAGCACTGAGGAGCACTGAGGAGAAATGAGGGGCACTGAGGAGCAATGAGGGGCACTGAGGAGCACTGAGGAGCACTGAGGAACACTGAGGAACACGGAGTAGCACTGAGGAGCACTGAGGAGCAATGAGGGGCACTGAGGAACACTGAGGAGAAATGAGGGGCACTGAGGAGCATGGAGCAGCAATGAGGAGCACTGAGGAGCACAGAGCAGCTATGAGGGGCACTGAGGAGCAATGAGGAGCACTGAGGAGCAATGAGGGGCACTGAGGAGCACAGGGCAGCACTGAGGAACACTGAGGAGCATGGAGCAGCAATGAGGAGCACTGAGGGGCACTGAGGAGCAATGAGGGGCACTGAGGAGCACAGAGCAGCACTGAGGAACACTGAGGAGCACGGAGCAGCAATGAGGAGCACTGAGGAACACTGAGGAGCACGGAGCAGCAATGAGGAGCACTGAGGGGCACTGAGGAGCACTGAGGAGCAATGAGGGGCACTGAGGAGCACAGAGCAGCACTGAGGAACACTGAGGAGCACGGAGCAGCAATGAGGAGCACAGAGCAGCACTGAGGAACACTGAGGAGCACGGAGCAGCAATGAGGAGCACAGAGCAGCACTGAGCAGCAATGAGCTCTGTGATTGCGTCCCCGTGCTGATGCAATGGCCCAGAGCTGGAGCTGTCTCGCCAGCCCTGCCAAGCAGGGCTGGCCCTGTGCTCATGCCTTGGGTAACTGTCACACACAGCAGGCAAGGTTATTACGGGTGACAGCCTTGTCACCCCTCTGAGAAATCACACACTAGCACAGTATCAGTTGCACTTAAATTCACTGAAACTATAAACGAACCCTCTCTCTATTTAGGGTAGGGTGTTTTAATACAGAGAATGGTGTTGCTGTTCAAAATCCTGCCTTGGGAGAGCCTCATGGCTCCTGAAGCCAGCAGTTTCTCCTCACCTCGGCTGGCAGCATATTTTCCCGCTGCCCTGGAGCCACGGTGAGGCTGGTGGGTGGCTGTGCTCAGCGCTGTGCGGAGGTGGCAGAGCCCTGCTTTGCCTGCAGGCAGCTCTGATGAGGTTTGGCAGCCCAGAAGAGCAGCCTCGACTCCTTGCCAAACATTTCTCTTTCTGCTTCACATGGTTTGGCTGGATTGTAACCACAGAGGTGGAGGCAGACTGAGAATGCTTTCAGAGATGGGAGCATGTGGGGACAGTCTGGGTGTCTCTATACTCCTGTTTCTCATTTGTGGCTGCTCTAAGGTTTAATTTGGCCCTCCAGAGAGGAATTTCCTTTCCCTGTCCCCCTTCCCAAGTGGTGCAAATGATTGCTCTTTACTCCTGACATGGGGTTTGGGGTCAGATTCTCATAAAGTGTGGCAGTTCCTGAAATCTAGGGGGAATAATGATGCTCCTTTGGCTGGTATGAACTCAGAGATTCTCTGTTGCAATGATTTCTTCCAGGTTTGCAAACCCAGTCACCATCTGAGGCACAGGAGGACTGTGAGGTAGAAGGCTGAGATCACACCCAAAGCCCACAGAAACCATCAGCTCTTTTCCTGCAGGGTCTAGTTAGGCAATACCTTTTTGACCCATTTATAGCCTAACCTAAAATGAAAACCACCCACCAGGAAGTGGAGGTTGGACCCCAGCCCAAAGGTGTTGAAATTTATCCCTATTAAGGATGGAGAAACTTGCTGGAAGAACCTCACTTATAACAGCACCCCAAGCAGATGAGGTGCTTTTCCAGGTAGTTCTTACCTCCAGGGACCCTATAGACTTCCATAGGGAACACGTGTGTAGCTGTTACTAAAAGGTTGACAAATGTGAGTATGTAAAAGGATGAAAGCCCTCAGTTCCTAGACTTGGATGAGTCTGGATGCTGGACCATGAATTTGAGGACAAATCCTATATATTCATCCTGGAGAAGAAAATACTTTGGGGTGACCTAATGGTGACCTTTCAGTACCTGAAGGGAGCCTACAAGAAACATGGAGAGAGACTATTTACAGGTGCCTGGAGTGACAGGACAAGGGGGAATGGCTTCAAACTGACAGTGAGTAGGGTCAGATTAGATATTAGGAAAAAAACTTTCCATATGAGGATGATGAGGCCCTGGCACAGGTCTTCCAGAGAAGCTGTGGCTGCTCCATCCTTGGAAATGTTCAGAACCATATTGGATGGGACTTGGAGCCACCTGGGACAGTGGAAGGTGTCCCTGCCCATGTCAGGGGATGGAACAGGATGACCTTCAAGTCCCTTCTAACTCAAACCATTCCATGATTCCATGACACTTCTTGCACCAGGGCTTCCACCATCCTTCCTGGAGCTAACCATAAGTGGTGAGAGTGGCTGTGCAAGATGTGGCTCCATTCCACACCCCACTGGAGTGACCTTCTCCCGTGCCTCTTGATGTGTGACAATGAAGTCCCCAGCGGGAGGAGATGCATTATGGTGTCAAAACTTAAATGCCAACCTGCTTGGTGCTCCTGGACTTGTCAGCACTGGTTGTGGGACACGGGAGCCCCCTCCTCCCTCCGTTGAGCGTGCACTGGGAAGGGTTTCACGTGGCAAATAGAGCAGAAGGAATTGAGCAGAGCATGTGCTCCTTCTAAAGATAGCACGCTGGGGTTTGCATCAAGGATCCTGCCACACTCGGCATCCACAGCATCCATCGCCCTCCCTTTGTGACAGGTCCCCTGGCGCGCTGGAAGGACGCCAGACCCGGAGTTCCTGGGACTTCCCTGCCCTGCTGCAGTGGACTAGAAAACGTACACACAGAGCGTGGAGAGGAGGGGAGGCTCGGGTGCTCCTGGTGCTGCAGGTGTGGTTTGGGGGTCTGCAGATGCTGCTGTGAGGTGCGGTAAGGCTGTACAGCTGTACCTGAGCCCAGCTGTGTCCCCCACGTGGCATGAAGCCTCTGCCAGCAGGGAGCAGCAGCCCAGCCCTGTTTTATGGCCTTGATGTTGGCTAGTGGCTCCACATGTCACTTACATCACGTCCAAGGCTACCAGAGGTGCTCTTACAGGAATTGTGTGATTTCCTGTTTCCTCTCTCCACCCTGGGTATTGGTGTCAGGCTGGGATTCCCCACACGCAGGGAACCCCGTGGAGGCTCCGGCTCCAGGCACTGCTGGGCTGCGGGAGCAGATGTAGGATCTGGGCCCAGGATTTCCACGGGATTGTTCAGTACATTAAATCCAACTGTGCTTGCTCGCCTGAAGGTCCTCCATCTGGCACACTCAGCCTGAGCTCACCAGGCTGCTGCTGCTCAGAGGGGACTTGGGGAAGGGGATGGGAGCTGGGAGAGGTGTTTCTGCTCAAAGAAAATCTCAAGCCGTGCAGTTCTTGGGTTGCTATGTGTAACCCTGCACCTCTGCAGTGACAACAGTAAGTGTCACAGGGTCCCCTGCAGCCACCTAGCACCCTGGTTTGCATTAAAATCTGGAGGGTCTGGGTTTTTTGGTGGATGTAATTGTGATCTGTGGTATCCTTATGCAAGGATCGGTGGAAATACATAGTCCTCATGACTGGCCCTAAAGTCCCCATAGACTGGCCCTATGGGAAAGGTGGGAGCCAGGGCCCAATCCCCCTTTTGCAACTAAAAGGAAGAAATCAGCATCTCATATGTAATTCCTGCCCTCTATCCCCACCCTGTTCCTGGTATTGCAGGGCATCCCTTCTAAACATCAGCCCCTGCTATGTAACAGGATGAAGCTGACAGCATCACAGCCATCAAAAACCAGGAAGAGCATGGAAAAGACACAACAGTGTACCTGGGGAAAACAATAACCCTGTCAAGTCCCATTAAAGCAAGAGAATCAGCTGCTGCAGGGCTGAGAGGAAAGTACTGTCTGGTGAGGTCTCGTGGGGTTTGACACACGTCCAGCCGTGCCTGCAGAAGGGATTGGTGTTCTCCATGTGGCTGTGGCAATGCTGGGTGGTGTCAGGCTCTTTCCAGTTTGAGAGCTGCAGCGTTCTGATGGGAAGGAGCATCCCTGGCTGTGGGTTTTCCTACGGGGGAAGCGCAGGTTGGGATACGGCAGAAAGCAGGAAGTGATGGAGAAAACTGGAGACATCCCTGGAGTGTCTGGTGCATTTCACAAGTTCTTGAATTCCTTCTCACCAGCAGCAGGTACTGAGCACTGCTGGGTGTCCCTATCCAAGTTTTCCATGTAGGGATGGGGAAACCCCTTCCTATATGTGACAGCCTTATATGAAAATATTTCTGGTAGGATTTGGGGCCAGCCTGAGCTAAAACAAAGCCCTCAGAACCTTTTCTCTTTCCCTAGGAGGGTATCAGGGAGTTGAACATTAAATCACAGCTAATATAAAAGCAGGGACCCTGGAACCTTCCCTCAACTGCCTCCATCTACCATGAATTCTCCCCTGGGCTCAGTTTTTGCATTTCCTTCAATTGCTGGATTTTAGTGTTTACCATTCCCTGCCTTCCCCGTTGGGATCCAAATATCCTCAACTCTGCTTTTTGTCCAGGTTTTTATGCTTGGTTGTTTTCTCAATCCAAACATGGTGCAGCAAAACTGCATTTATCAGGGATTAGTTGATCTAATCCCATAAATGTGGTTTTACCTGGCAGTCAGGGGAAGGTCAGTGTGCAGGGCTTTCTCCACTGCTGTAATGAGCCCAAGCATTTGTAGATCCCTCCCTGTCAGGAAGACAAGGTTTTCCTTGTTTTTAGGATTATTATGATGAGGGTTAGGAAAACAGTGGAGATGGCTTCCTGGCCCTGCAGGTTCAATATCGTCTTTTTTCACTTCCCTGTCTCAGGAACCTCAAAATCACTGCAGGTTTAATGGAGGAATTGTTATTAAAAATAAATACAAGCCCAGCATCAGCCACCACTGGGCTCAAGTCCCTGTGGACGGGATTTTGGAGTTTCCTGAAGCAGCACTGAAGGTTTATTGTCTGCTTAGCTTTGCCTCTGTACCAATAACCCTCCCAAATGCCAGAGACAAATATCTGCCAGCCAGGAGGAGCTGGGCACAATGTGTCTGTTCATGGCAGGCTGGCGGGGGCACGTCGCTCCCCTCCACGATCCAGCTGCACCTCTAGGTATGGAACTGGGAAGGGTGGGCAGGAAGACAAACTGGAATGGGAGTGGGAGCTGTCACCTCCGAGCTGGGCACCAGGATCTGCTCTGGCCTGGCACGTGGTGCTCTCAGGTGGGCACATGGGAGTGCTGGAAGCTGCTGTCACCAGGCACTGGTGACATGGAGAGGGGACGGAGGCTGGCTCCGTACTGGGCACTCAAATGCCTCAGCCCTGGAACATCATCAGCTTCTCTATCCCAACCTCTCCTCCACACCATGGGCACCATGGAATGGGATGGAATGGATGAGATGGGATGGGATGGGATGGGATGGGAAGATATTGGATGGATGGATGGATGGATGGATGGATGGATGGATGGAAGGAAGGAAGGAAGGAAGGAAGGAAGGAAGGAAGGAAGGAAGGAAGGAAGGAAGGAAGGAAGGAAGGAAGGAATGGGATAGAATAGGATGAGATGGGAGGGAATGGGATGGAAGAGATGGGAAGGGAGGAAACAGAATGGGATGGGATGGATGGGATGGAATAGGATGGGAGAAGAGGGATGGGGTGGATAGGAAGAGAAGGCTGCTTTCTCCCCATTTCGGTGGTGACTCAGCTGAAGATGTAAGCCTTGCTCCGACAGCACAGCTGAGGGTGTGGCTGGAGGAACGGTCCCCACCTTCTCCCTGACACTGCATTCACACCACTGAGCTTCTGGAGAAACAGAAACAGCAGTCTCACAGCAGCACCTTAAAATAGAGATTACACATCCCTCATCGCCTCTCACCTGGTGAGAGGTGTTGGCCTGGTGCCAGAAATTGGGAATAGATCCTGCTGCAGGATGAGCGATTGAAACAGGGAGAATTCCACCGTCCCTGTGCTGAGGAAACCAGAATGAGCAGTGGCTCAGGTCCCAGCAGCCATGTGTGCCTTGTGGGGCTGGCAGGGGCTGTGGTTTAGTGGGATTGAGGGACACTGAGGTCAGATGTGGGAGATCTGGTTGTAGTTCCTGAGCTGTAGGAAACCCTGTGCCTCCATTTCCCATGTCTGCAGCAAGGTCACCACTTCCAGCTGGAGCTTTTTGGAACAAAAGTGGTCTTTCAGTAGGTGCGTAGGCAGGACCTGGCACAGGTGCCTGGTGGGCTTTTGGGTGTTGAGAAGGGGATGCTCTCCTGTTGGGGATTACCAGCATCACCCCAAAGATTTGTCCCATTGTGTACAGGACTGATGAAAGGTCCACAGATGTCTCCTCAGGGACAGATGTCAGATGCTGGAGGTGATGCAGTGCATTCCAGGCTCTCCAGGAAAGCTTCCAGCAGTTATGAGCACCTCTTGTGCTCAGCAGGACCCATGGCAAGGAGGGACAGCCTCTCTTTGGTGTGGGATCCATGGCAGGAGCTTGGGCTATCTGCTGGAGTCAGTTTCCGCCCTTCAGGGCCTGTCTCCATCCCGGTGCCAGACTCTGCTGAGGGTTGCAGGGTGGGCTGGTTTGTTTGTTTGCTGCCCTTCCATTTGCAGCACTTTCTGGAGAGTTTGCAGGATGTTCTGTGAGTCTGGGAAGGGGTGATTTGGTTTGGGTGGACACTGACATTGTCTGAGTGTCAGACACATTGCAGTTGTGGGGACCAGATCTGAAGTTCAGCCCTGGGTTTCTGTGTCAGAGCTCTTCAGCTGCATTGCTGAACTTTGCAGAAAGGGTTTTTCCCCAAAAAAAAATTTTAAAAAATGAGCCTGGATCTGTCAGGCTTTTGGGAATGTCAGTTTGAGGCAAGCAGGGCTGGTAATACGGTGCCAGATTCAGTTCATTCAACTTGCTTAATGGAATTTCTAATCAATTTTCTTAACAGCCCCAAGTCTGAATGGCCTCCTAAGGACTTAAATTCTGGAAGTGCCAATTCTTCAAGCACCCTAGGAAGAACAAAGGCTTGTCATTCTCCTAGCAGCTTCCTTTGCAAAGCAAAAAACAAACCTCCTTCTCCCAGCTGTGACTATAAAATGAACAAAAAAAAACCAAGGTGCAAAACATTTTGTCCTAAATCTTGTTGTTAATGATGTTGGTGGAAATGACAGGCTTTGAACAGATAGAAAAGTGGGCTGTTAGGGCTTGGAAGGATGCAGCTGGTGCTTGTACAATGGCAAATGAGGCGGCTGGCAGCGGGCTGGCCATGGGGTTACGGAGGAGAAATGAAAGATGCTATCAGCTTCCTTCAGTGTTTCCCTATCAGCTGCTGCAGATGGACATGTGGAGTTTAACCAGCTCTAGATAGCACGGAGGTTAAATAGACATTTCTCTTAGATGAGAGCATTCCTCAAATTGCAATTATGCCTGGGAAAGAACAAAGGCTTGTATCTGTTGAATATTTCTGCAGTGGAGAGATTTGCATCTGATTTTAATACACACAGCTGTGTGAGAATCTGGCTGGCAGCTGAAGGTGTCTGGGGGAAGACTTGGTGAAACCTGGGAGGTTTTCTGCCCTGTGGAAAGCACCTCCATGCTTGTCACCCCTTTCCAGCACATGAGCAGGAGCTGAGTGGTGTTGAGGCTCTGGATGTGGCACGGGAGGAGGAGGAGGGGTTGTGTGTGGGTGTCTAAAGTGCAGGTGAAGGGAGGAGGCTGGGTAGCTGTGTGCCTTCCCAGCCTCCTCAGGGACAGAATTCCCGTTCAGTGAGGCAGAGAGCCAGATCCTGCAGCATCTGTATTACAGCAGAGCTAATAACCAAGGGCAGCAGGTTTTCTGGCTGAGCTTGTGATACTTGGCTGAGCTCCAGGGACTGCAAAAATTGCTCTTCGATCCTCAATGTAAACCTTCCCACCCCCCAGCAATGGCTAAACCTGTCTTTTTTTGTTATTATTTGATCCTCATATATTTATGGTTGGGTCAGGCTGAGATGAGGAGCAAAATGATCACCCAGAGGATCCTCAGCTCTTCATCCCTGGCATTGCTCCTGGATGTCCACCTCTGCCTATGGGACTGGGAGCTGAGGGGACAGTTTTTACCCCAAACCTCACAGCTCATGCAACTCTCAGTCTCCAAAAACAGGAACAAAATAAAGGAACAGATGAGATTGTGAATGTGAAACCAGTTTTTTTAACACCTCACCTGCACAACTGAAAAATTCACAACCTAATCCCTGCTCTCCTAGACGGGGAGAGCAGGAGATTCTGTCTAGCTGGAGGTCAGCAGAGCAGTAGAAATAGGGAAACATAGAGATTATTAGGTAAAATTGAGAGATTGGGGGATTAATGAAAGAACCAGAAAAGATTTGGTCACTGCTGAGCTCGCTCGGCTTGGATAATGCACAGAAACTGTTCCCAAGAAGAGCAGCAGCAGCTTCATGGGATGTATCCAAAGTAATGGGCTCAGCATCCAGCAGAACTGAAGGAGAGAAATAGAAATTAAATCAACAGCTTTGTTCTGTCTTTCTGCCACTTGGGCCCAGCTGGTGTTAAAACAGGATAAAAGACAAACTCTTTGTCCTCAGGTGGCTGAGATGAATGGCTGTGTCTGCTCCAGGACGTGCCAATGGCTCTGGTACAGCCTTTTCCTTGCTGGCTCATGGAGATAAAGTTTTCTTCTTAAGCAAAATTGCATTTTTCAGTCCAACTCTGCATCTCTAAAAGAATTAACACGAAGCTGGGCTAAGCTGTGTGTCTGTATCCAGGAGGCTCAAGTGCTAAAATACTTGGCAGGGAGATGCTTCTTCTCTTCTCTCCTTTAAATTGTAGCTCTGTTTCCATTATATTTTGAGCTGAGACCCTAAAATTTGCAGTTCAAAGACTGTCTCTCTATGGGAGTGTTTGTAAGATGTAGCGACATAAACTCAGCCATGGGATAAAGAGAGAATGGAAAAAGTAATGGAAATTTTGCACTGAGATGAGGTGTAACATTGAAGGGCTCCTCCAGCTCTGCTGCAAGCCAGGCTTGATGTGGGAATTACAGGGCAAGAAGCTTTTTTATGTTAAACACAAAAGGAAACATTCCTGGTAAATCTATGTTGTACCAACACACAACCAGATGGGGAAGCCCAGAACACTTCCTTAAACTCTTTGTCAAATGAGAATGGATTTAGTCAGTGCTTAGTGGTCACAGTTTGGGGGGCATTTCCCAGAAAATGGCTAAGCCAAGGCTCTTGGTGTTTCAGAGCAGTCTTTTAACAGGGGCAGGAATTTTTTTATAGCACAAAGCTCTTTTTGTTGTTTGGGTTTTTAATTTTTGTTTTGTTTTAATAGCAAGTCAGATTTTTAGAGCAGCTCATTGCAGAACACAGTGCCAAAAATGTCACCCCTCCCAGTTTAGAGCATCTTCCAGAATGCTCTAACAATGCCTGAGGCACTGCCTTGTGCCCCAGCTGGATCTCCAAACTGTGTCACCTTCTCTTCTTGCTCTGCAGGGGGGAGAACTGGAAATAAAGTCAGTTCCTTTCCCCAGCAAGGGAGAGGATATTCGTGCAGATGGTGGGGGGATGGAAGGGGAGGGTCTCCTTTAACAGTTGGACTCAATGATCTTGGGTCTTTTCCAATCCTAATGATTCTCTGATTCCTTAGAAAAGGGTTTTAAATCATTTGCACTTCATTTGCACTGAACACGTGCAGCTGGGAGTGGCTTCCCTCAAGGACAGGGATTTGGGGAGAATTCACAGTAAATGCTCAGTACCACAAGCAGGAGCTGAAATCTGCCTTGAACAGCCAATCTTGTCCTTAAAAACCCCAAATCCACACACTGGGGAGCTGCTGAACACTTCCCTCATCCTTTTCCTTGTGCCTTTCACAGTGCTGGCATGGCCACACGCTTCTTGTCACAATGAGGGGGTGCAGTGGTGGCTGCCCCCCCCCTGCCCCACTGTCCCTGTGTGTGCTGGGACAGCTTGTCACAGACACCTGGGACACACAGGAGCCCGTTCCAGTGTGCACATGCTCCATGGTCACGCTGCCTGCCTGGCTCAGCAGGATCCAGAGGCTCAGTGAAGTCATGTAGAGGTGTACTGGGCATCCCCGAGTGCAGGATTTGGCCCAGATTATCCATCTGCCAAGGAATGCGCTGCAGCACAACACTCAGTAAATCAGGAATGCTTTATCAGCACTGGAGCCTCCCTGGGGGCTGTGTGTCCTACATAGCCATGGAGTGGCAGGAAGAGGTTATGTGACAGCCCATAAACCTGCTCTCCTTCTGGGTGACTCAGGGCTGCAGCCACAGAGGCACCCACCCCACACTGCCTGACCGTGACTTTCACCTGGTGTTGGCTCCATGGCCCTGGAACCAGCTCTGTGCCCATGGAGGACCCAGCTCCTGAGGTCTGGGACAGCAGTGGCCCCTGGATGCAGCTTCCAGAATGGTCACGGCAAGCAGCTCGCAGTCTGGTCACAACAGCCCCTTGGAACATTCCAGGCCAGGGGCAGAGTGGCTGGAAAGCTGGAAAAGAACCTGGGCGTGCTGGTGACAGCTGCTGGACACGAGCCCAGGTGTGCCCAGGGGGGCAACAAGGCTGAAGCCACCTGCCTTGGATCAGGACCAGTGTGTCCAGCAGGTCCAGGGCAGTGATTGTCCCTCTGTTCTTGGCACTGCTGAGGCCTCACCTGCAGCCCTGGGGTCAGTTTTGGGTTTCTCATGACAAGAAGGACATTGAGGGGCTGGAGTGTGTCCAGGGAAGGGAACAGAGCTGGGAAAGGGTCTGGAGCACCAGGAATGGCTGAGGGAGCTGGGAAAGGGGCTCAGCCTGGAGCGAAGGAGGCTCAGGGGGGACCTTGTGGCTGTGCACAACTCCTGACAGGAGGGGACAGCCAGGGGGGGTCGGGCTCTGCTGCCAGGGAACAGGGACAGGAGGAGAGGGAACGGCCTCAGGCTGGGGTCAGGCTGGACATCAGCAGGAATTTCCCCATGGAAAGGGTGGGCAGGCCTTGGCAGGGGCTGCCCAGGGTGGTTTGGAGTGCCCATCCCTGGAGGTGTACAAGGAACGTCTGGACGTGGCACTCAGTGCTCTGGGCTGGGGACAAGGTGGGGATTGAGTACAGGTTGGACTTGATGATCCCAAAGGTCCTTCCCAACCTAAATCATCCTGAGATCCTGTGATATTAATGAAGAACATCACCAAAGCACATTAATTTCTGGTAAAACACACAGGCCACACTTTGCCTTGTCCCAGTTATCCCTGTGAACACATGTGGCTGCACACACACATTCAATTAACCAAATTCCCTGTTTTCTATCCCAACTCTCCAATCTCACCAGAGAGGCTCTAAGTCAAGGCTTTTAGACAGACTCCATATTTGCAATAGTTCCCTTAGACCAGGACATGACCCAAGTTTGTAATTTCTCATGATTTCCCCTTTTGATTTATTTCTTCCTTAATTTTCTGGTGGTTTCCTGGGAATTGCAGCTTTCTAAATAAATCTATAAGAACTGGCAAACTTGGATAAAATTGGAATACTTCATTCTGGTTTTGAGTCCTAGGAAGTGTTTTGGGTAGAAGAATCATGAACACATTATGGAGAATGAATTTCTCTCATCTTCTGTTGAGTTGTAGCAGATTTTAGAAGAAGCAGAAAAAGCCTGCCTTGAGCACAGAAATGTAGCAAAGTGTTTTCAGAAAAAAAAAGAATGATTTGGGGAAAATGTGAAGACAGGAAAGAGCTGATTGTGCATATTTGATGTACAGAACCTTATGGATCCAGCTGGGAGATGAAAGCAGGACCTGGGCAGGAGAGCCTTAATTTTGCAAAAATTTGGGGAGGTTGCTGTGACTTCAGGGACAGCCCATCCCCCCAACATTTTGTATTGTCCAAAACAACACCTGTATAGGCCATGGCACGGTTGATACAATACTGAGCGGGGGATATTTATGTTGGAAAATAAGCAAAACAACTTTGTAAAGGATCTTGTAACTTCACCCCTGCACTTTGCAGAATAAATCCTGAACCTCTAAGAACTTCAGCATTAATTAAAAAAAAAATGTTTAATGAAACTTAGTGCAATAAGTATTGATTCATCACAACATGCAAGTCTCCATGAATATTTCTGTGCAATTCTTGCCTGTTTTAAGTGTTCCTGTGCACAACATCCCTCCAGAAATTACTTTCAGCCAAAATTATTCCACAATGACGCTGGATGTGATACTGTTCTTTTCGATCTCTTGCATTGAATGCTCTGGACTCACAAAGCTCTTAGTTTTTTTTTTTTTTTTTCTGAGATCTTTAAAAAAATTATGGAAGATGCTGCTGCACATCCCTAATACCTGCACTGGGTAGCAGCTTCATCAGCAGTGGGAATATCAGAGGATCCCAAATATTTTTCATAGTCCGATTTACATTATAATACAGATTAAGGATTGCACTTGCCTTTCGAGAGTTTAGCAACATCCTTTTGTCACCCTGTAACAGCAGCTCTAGTTCCTCTAACCAGGAATTACTGGTTAATGCAGGGAGCATCACTTGGGACTTGGGTGAATCTGCTGGGATGAGCTTTTGGGATGAGCCTGAGTAACTCAAGTGTCTCAGCCAAGCTGGAGTTCCCAGTGCTCCCAGCACCCACTTGGCTCTGGTGTGTATTTCCAGTTTAGATGGGGCTTGGAACAACTTGGGACAGTGGAAGGTGTCCCTGCCTGTGGCTGGGAGTAGGATGGGATGAGCTTTAAGGTCCCTTCCGGCCCAACCCATCCTGGGGTTCTTCCATTATTCTGCTTGTTTGGGACCTCTCCAGAGGAGCAGGAGCAAACGGCAGAGCCAGCCCAGCACAGTCCCCTGGGCTCAGCAGCTCCTCAGGGAGCAGAGCAGCCTGGTTGGACCTCAGAAGATAGAAGCTGTCAACTCGAGGCAGCAGTGTCCCAGAAACCCCAGGTGACCCATCCTGTAGAGGCAGCAGGTTTTATCAGCCAGGGCCTGCATCCTGCAAGTCTCCTCTGCACTTTCCCACAGGACATCGAATTAGTCATCCCTAATTATTCAGCTCTACTTGAGCAAAGCCTTCTCTCTCTCTCTCTCTCTCTTTCTTTCTTTTTCTTTCTTTCTTTCTTTCTTTCTTTCTTTCTTTCTTTCTTTCTTTCTTTCTTTCTTTCTTTCTTTCTTTCTTTCTTTCTTTCTTTCTTTCTTTCTTTCTTCTTTCTTTCTTTCTTTCTTTCTTTCTTTCTTTCTTTCTTTCTTTCTTTCTTTCTTTTTCTTTCTTTCTCTTTCTTTCTTTCTTTCTTTCTCTTTCTTTCTTTCTTTCTTTCTTTCTCTTTTTCTTTCTTTCTTTCTTTCTTTCTTTCTTTCTTTCTTTCTTTCTTTCTTTCTTTCTTTTTCTTTCTTTCTTTCTTTCTTTCTTTCTTTCTTTCTTTCTTTCTTTCTTTCTTTTTCTTTCTTTCTTTCTTTCTTTTTCTCTTTCTTTCTTTCTTTCTTTCTTTCTTTCTTTCTTTCTTTCTCTCTCTCTCTCTCTCTCTCTCTTTCTCTCTTTCTCTCGTTCTCTCTTTCTCGTTCTCTCTTTCTCTCTTTCTTTCTCTCTTTCTTTCTCTCTTTCTCTCTTTTTTCCTGTTAGCCTGAAAACCTGTATTTAATAATAAGGGGTGGGAGGCATTTTTAATCCCAGCTGGATAATTCCTAAAATGCACAGAGGTCAATCCTGAGCAGACAGATGCTCTGAGAATGTGCTGGTTCATTCCTTGCCAGCCTCAGGCATGTAAAGCCAGGCTTGAGCACAGTTTATGCCAGGCTGTGCCCTGCTCCAAGTCTCTTAGACTATTTCCCCATCCTTTCTGATGGATTTATGATTTTGGGATGTTTTGAAGCCTTTCTGGGCTTCATTTACACCCCAGTTGTGCTGTGGGTACCTTGTCCCTCCCACATGACTCCTCAATACCTTTGCCCATCTCACTGTTGTAAGCAGTAGAACAGTAGAAACTGTGATTTTTCATTTTTGAGAGGTGGGGAAATGTTTGGATTCAGCAGAGGGGGATGACAGAGCTCCTAGGCCGTGTGGAACAGGGACTTTTATGGGAGTACTGAGGAGAACAGCTGGATGAATTTGGGGCTGCTTCTTCAGTAGAAAGATGAAGATGTGATAGAGCCAGGGACACCCAGCAATGACCACAGACCAGACCTCACCTCCCTCGGCTGTGAAAGGAGAGCAAAATACTTCTTGAAATAGGAACACCACGTGTGCAATTCTGGGGTGCAGAGCCCCCATGAGAGAGAAATGCTGGACCCAAAGCCATGTGGGGGGCAGTGGCAGAGGCTTCCTCCAGCCTCCTCCCACCCTCCGCTCATCCCCATCTCGGTAATTTCTGCTGAGGAGGCTTAGTCTTGCCTTGTAATCTTGATTTGGAGTTTCATTATGAATTACTTGAGTCTCATGTGCCGTTTTCAATTGATTCGTTATGCCAAGTACTTGCCAAACACATAATGAGGGTCTAAATCGGTCCGTATGTAACAAGGCAGCGATTCAATTATTGTGAGCACGCACACTCTGACAAAAGCCTCGATTATTGCTGTCACTTGCGTTTTGGGACCTTCCCGCACACATCCACACCCCAGCCCTTCCCGCCCCAGATCCGTCGGAGGCATTTCATGGTTCCGAGCGCCTGCCCCGTTATTTATTGTTATTATAAACGCTGCTATTTTCGGCTGCCTCGCACACGAGCGCCGGGCTGGGAGTTCGCCCTGCAGGCATTGGTATTAATGAAAATGGGAGCAGCTCGGGGCGGGGGGAATCGCTGCTCCATCTCCTCCAATCCATTCACAAAGTCTGTGTGGCAGCTCTTAAAGACCGACGGCAGAAATGAAAATTAATCAAACGAAGGGGCTATTAAGCCACAGCACATCAAAGAGAGCCTGAAAATCTTCACACCATCAGCGAAGAAAGCTTTTATCTCTTTCGAACAAAGTCAGAATCCAGACACAGCCCTGATGGGCTGTAAAGATCCATTAGGAGGGTGTAAATAATTATAATTGCCACCCCTAATCACGTCTTTCCTAGATTTCGGGGTACTCCAGGAAGGAATGTCAATACCTGCAACCCTTTTAAAAACAGATGGGGAGACTGAGGCAGCAGAGGGCATTGCAGGGCCTTGGTGACAGGGATGGGGGAACATGTGGTTTAGTCCTTTTCCCCCCAAATTTTCTGCATCACCTTGGGAAATAGTCCCGGTTATCTGTTTCATGGAGTCAGAAATGGTTTCATGGACTGTTGAAGGAATCTGTTTCCTGGGCTAAGGAATGATGGACTGGACCAGATGTGGGCACTGACTCATGGAATCGTGGAATGAGTTGGGCTGGAAGGGACCTTAAAGCCCATCTCATTCCACCCCTGCCTGAGCAGGGACACCTTCCAAGGTGCTCCAAGCCCTGTCCAACCTGGCCTTGGACACTGCCAGGCATGGGGCAGCCACAGCTGCTATAGGCAACCTGGGTTGAGCCTCTTGGCTTTTCCCTGACTCTGATTTGCAGTTCAGGTATCTTTAAATGGTGAAGCAGCCTCCAAAATCCAGGTCCAGGACTTCTCCTGTCCCCACTCTGTGGCTTTATCCCTGTCCTTGAGCTGGGCGGGTGGAGGAGGTGGTTGCATTATTGCTCACATCAATTTTGGGCTATTCCTGCAAACTTTGGGGGTCAACCCACCAATACCTCTTTGTTTTGGATTCAGATGAGCAGGCATTGGCCTCAGGTCCCAGTTCCCTGTCTCCTCCATGCTGCAGACTCCAGCAGCTGGAATCTTTTCTGCCGAGCTTCTGGTGACAAAGTGTCAGTGCTGGGGCTGACACCAGGGCTGGGAGCTACTGTGAATCATCCTCATTAAAAGGCATTTCCAGTTCAGTTCTAGAGACACTTCTCACCCTCTTTTCTGCCATGGAAGAGCTATTAAAAGCTCCCGTGGAAGGCCGGCAGCAGACTATGGGCACAGGCAGGTACAGCTGCAGCCCTGTGCAGCAGGCGGCGGGTGAAAAACACATTCTCTGAGTCATTCCTCGTGCCAGCAGCAGGAGCAGGAGGTGGATCTGCCAGCAGCATCTCAATCTGAAAGGAGATGATTTCTCCACCTGAAAGGAGGTTGTAGCAAGATAGGAGTTGGCTTCTTCTTCCAGGCAATGAGTGACAGGATGAGAGCACACAGCCTCAGGTTGTGCCAAGGAAAGTTCAGGCTGGACATCAGGAGGAATTTCTTAATGGAAAGGGTGTTTGGGCATTGGAAGGGGCTGCCCAGGGAGCTGGTGGAGTCCCCATCCCTGGAGGTGACCAAGAAATGACTGCATGTGGCACTCAGTCCTCTGGGCTGGGTGATAAGGTGGAGGTCAGGTGCAGGTTGGAGTTGTTGACCTTGCAGGTTTTTTCCAACCTCAGTGATTCTGTGATTCTAGGATTCTGTTATACTAAAGAACATCACTGGAGCACATTCATTTCTAATAAAATGCAACAAGGCTGAAGGTACCTGCCTTGGATCAGGACCAGTGTGTCCAGCAGGCCCAGGGCAGTGATTGTCCCTCTGTTCTTGGCACTGCTGAGGCCTCACCTGCAGCCCTGGGGTCAGTTTTGGGTTTCTCATGACAAGAAGGACATTGAGGGGCTGGAGTGTGTCCAGGGAAGGGAACAGAGCTGGGAAAGGGTCTGGAGCACCAGGCGGGGCTGAGGGAGCTGGGAAAGGGGCTCAGCCTGGAGCGAAGGAGGCTCAGGGGGGACCTTGTGGCTGTGCACAACTCCTGACAGGAGGGGACAGCCAGGGGGGGTTGGGCTCTGCTGCCAGGAAACAGGGACAGGAGGAGAGGGAACGGCCTCAGGCTGGGGTCAAGCTGGACATCAGCAGGAATTTCCCCATGGAAAGGGTGGGCAGGCCTTGGGAGGGGCTGCCCAGGGTGGTTTGGAGTCCCCATCCCTGGAGGTGTACACGGAATGTCTGGACGTGGCACTCAGTGCTCTGGGCTGGTGACAAGGCCAACGTCAGTGAGTCTGGGATGACAGGGGGGTTCCTTGCTGGGAATGGTGGCACTTGGCCTTTTGGCACAGGGGCTTCTGGGGAAGTGTATCTACAGGTGGTGCTTGTCACCTGAAAGGGGGTGAACTGGGAAGAAAGGTGGGTGTAGGGTGTGTGTAGGGTCCCTCTGGCCAGCAGATCTTCCTCAGTACCCCAGCATATCCGCAGCCCTCCATTATCCCTGTGCCCTGGGCTCTGGCGGTGTTGCATTCCCACAGTGCCCAAAGTGGTTCTATGTGTTGCAGGAGCAGGAGGATGCAACAGGATTTCCCCGTTGAATTCTGGCTTATGACAACTGTTGAGCAAGAAGGGATTTTTGGGTTGATTTTCTCTAACAGGTTCTGCCACCCTCGTGCATTTCCCAACTGTGAGTCACAACTCATCCTCTGCTTCTCCCCCTCCCTGGCATCTTCAGGCACCTCCTGAGGGTTTGGAAGATATTAATAATGATAATATCTTGTGCAGGGTTTTCTCTGGCTCTGTGCTGCATGAGGGCTGGGAATTCACCCTCTGAGTGAAAGAGAAAGTCTTCCATCCCTGCTGGGTGACAGGAGGCGGGGGCAGCACAGAGGGAACCCAGCCCACACTTGCCACATCTGGCAAGGGCAGCATTACCGTGAGTCTGGGGTACCTGGATGCTCCTCAGGAGGGACCATATGGAGGAATCTAATGCAGAAATAAATCCTGGCAATTAAAAAAGCATTTCCCAGTTGAGATTAAGAGGGTTGTCATAGAGCTTTGCTGGCCAGAGGGAAGCTGCAGAAGCATGTCCTGGTGGGGACTTCCATGACATCCCCTCTCCCAGCCACCCCTGGTCCTGCTCCCACTGGCATCTCCATCCTCTGCCTCCACTCTGCTGCCATTACTCACTGGCCAAAATGACTTTACCAGAAGGAAAAGCTGTGAGAAAAAGGCAAAGTCAAGTGACTTTCTCTTCTCTAGGCTGTTCTGGTTCTCATTTTGTGCTTCCCCAAGAGAAGAAGGGGAACAAAGCAGCAGAGAAATCACCAGATTCACACTGAAAAGGAAAGCAAGCAGCAGACAGAAACAGGGTTAAAGGGAAGAGGAGACTTGGTTGTTTTGGGGACAGTTCCTGTTTTAAGAAGGCCCCTCCAGTTTCCTCCCCTCCCTTGCTGCCTCCAGGCTGTTAATCATTCAATTATTTATATTTGCAGCAAACCCTTCCATCTCAGAATAATTTCTGTGTGCAATGACTCCAGTGAATTAACAGTGGGCGCTGCCTTTGGAACCCAACTGAATTTCGTAGTGGAATAACACTTCTCTTTGATAGTGGCTGCTACTTTTTTTCCCCTTGTGTGTCCATTTATAATTAAGGTTTCTCAATTCATTTTTTAAGGGCAGGGGTGAAAGGAAAGGAAAGGAAGAGCAAGACTTCAGCAATGCTTTCTGTGAAGGGTGAGCTGCACAAGCGAGGCAGGCAGTGAGTCAGCATCCTCTCCTGCCTCTGCTGGCAGCCGAGCTGTTGCTGGGGTGACTGTCACAGGTGACAGAGCGGATCAGCCTTTCCGGTGCCCCCAAGCCCAGCCAGGACATGTTTTTCCAAATATATCAAAGCAAAACCAAAAGGCAGGCTGCAGAAATCCTCCGTTCCGCCCCCAAAAAACCCACCCCAAAATCGGTTATATTGTCATTTAGAGAAAAGGGAAAAAAGGAACATGATGATTTTGGAGATTGTGTAAGAAAAGTCATTTGAGAGAATCTTGTGGTAGTTGTTTCAGAATTAATTTATTATTGCTAGCTCTTGCTGGAAAGGATGTGGGTCAGCAAAGAGAAACTGACCTGTGGCACCCATGGGTCACCTCCTGCCTGGACTGTCACCCATCACCCCAGTCCCAACAGGATGATTAAAAAGGCAAAAAAATGACTCATCTGCTCCCCCTCACCCCATTTTCAGACTTGCGAACAGGAGATTTCTGAGTGGAGCTTCAGGGGTTTTCCCCAGAAGTGCTGCAGCTGACAAGCAAGAAATCTGATTAAAAATAAATCACAGGGCTGAGCTGCAGAGCTCGGGACTCTGAGCCCTTTGCAGACAAATTCCTTTGCTCCAGAATTTTTCTGGTTTGTTTTTTTCTAGCTAGAAATGAAGCCTCTGCCAATGGGTGGGGAGCATTTGGGAGCTCCAGCTTTACCTGCAGGCTCTGCAGCTCTACCAGCATCCAGATGTTACAGCTAAATGCAGCTCTACCAACATCCAGATGTTTCAGCTAAAACTAAAGTCTCCACCTCTGTTTGCAAATAAATTCATCTTGCCTGCAGAAAATGACCCTTCAATAACAACCTTACAGTTGAGGGAGGGTTTTTTATAACAAACCAGTTTCCAGCACTGGTGATCGAGGGTTAAACTGGCCGTGAAGATGGGGAGGACAGACAGAAGGATCCTGAGGCAGAAGAGAATTTCCTCTGGATTTCCAGCTGGAAGGGGAATGATGACAATATTAGACCTGTATTCAGGGTGTGTTTTTTTTCTCTCAAATCACTGCCCAGACATTAACTAATGAACAGAGGCCAAGAAGCTGGGGCTGCACTAATGTGTTTGGCCTGGTAACCTGTGCAGGTTTTCATTTTCTGTTTAGTTGCTTCCTTTGAGACTAAAAGCCCAAGGACAAAGCTGCTGGGGGATCCAGCCCTCAGTAGCATCCCGGACTCTGTTGTGGCTCTCTCATTGCAGCCAGGCAGAGTCACTCTGTTTCCTTCCATGATTTCATCAAATTCTAAAGGAAGTCTGATGGCTTCAGGGTAATTCTACCACAATGACTTTGCTCCTGTGTGTGTTAGAAGGAATAAAAATGTGAACAACAAAAGAGGGTTGTTTCTCCCTTCTTGGTTTCCTCTCCCTGTGTGTTTCTTGCTTTAATCACCAGCAATTACACATTGTGCAAAACCTGGTGTGTGATTTTGGTAAAGGCAGAGGTCCCTCAGTTTGGTTTTTTGGGTTTCATAGTTGCAGGAGGGCTGGGAGTACCCAGAGCTGGGTTGGGCTGCCCAACCCTGTTAATCCTTTGAGATCTGGGATGCTCTGGACAACAAGACTTGCTCTCCAAGGGCTGGTTTGTCCCCAGGCTCAAGGTGTTGATGCACAGGTTGCCCAGAGAAGCTGTGGCTGCCCCATCCAGGCCAGGTTGGATGGTGCTTGGAGCAACTTGTGATAGTGGCAGGTGTCCCTGCCCATGGCAGGGGGTGGAATGGGGCGAGATTTAAGGTCCCTTCCCACCCAAACTACTCTGGGATTCTATAATTCAATAAATGGTGGCTCTTCTCCATCAACACCTGACCGAAAGACCAAGTGTCCCGCTGGAACACACCATGATGGCAATGCCTCATCCCTCATTATTTGCTTCTGGGCTGTGTCAGTCAAACTCCTACAGCCTCAGATTCCATCTCACTCCTTTCTAACACGATGTTCACTGAATGAGCAAACGAAACGTCACAGAAAAATTGGGAGGATTGCAGAAAGGCGGAAAAATCCAAGAGACAAAACACGGTTTGAAGGTCCTTGACAGCTGCCAGGCGGCCCCACGGCTGTCACCGGGATCTGTGCTCAGCTGAGACAGCTCCCTGCCCTCCAAAGGTCTCCTCCTCGCCCAGCTCCCACGGATCTCATTGCTCAGAGGTTCTGGTGCCTTGGTGCCAGGCAGAGGAGGGTCAAGGCTGGCTCCAGCCCAGCTGCCCAACACAGGAAAAATTGCTTAATTTCTCTGATGCAATTTATTTTTCTGAATAAAGCTGGCTAAAGAGCGGGGAAAAGGTGCAGAGGGCGTGTTTCAAAAATAAACTTCTGAGCCTGCACAAGGGATGCTTTGTGGCACAGTGGTGACTTACAGATTCCCCGGGTTTTCTATGGAAGGCAAAACCTTTTCCCTTAAAAACAGAGTTGTTTGTGCAGCTGGAGTTAGGCACCAAATCACCCAGAATGTCTTGAACATCCTCTGAAAATTCAGCCTAAAATACTGTTGGAAAGAGACCGAGCCCATATTTTAGTGAAAATTTTTCCAACCGCATTGATTTAGAGGGAGATCAGTGACTGGTTTTGGTTGTAGGGGCTCACACCAAGAGCTTTCCCTGCTGTGGGATGGCATTGCTCTGCTTAGGGTGGCTGTGACGGCTTGTGTCACCTCAATGAGTGACTGTCACCAATCACAACCACAAGTGACATCCACGGAATAAATGATTCAGGGGACGAACAGTACCCCCTGGCCCACATGATGCTTTTTACTGCCAGAAATTGGGGTTTTCACATCTTTATGCTGAGTCTGCATCTGGCTCAGCACCAGTGTTCTTCCAGCATCACCTTGAGTCTCTGAGGTGTCCCTGATTTTCCTGCTCCCCTCTCTGAAATGCAGCTCATCTTCCCCTGCTGTGGACACTGGTAATGAAAACTCTGTTGTCTCCCAGGATTTGTGGTTAAATTGCTTTGTCAATGTAATCTTAGACCTTAATGACCAAATAATGCCCTGCAACAGGAGTCGTTGGGTATCATTTTGCTGTCATTGTGGAGGCCTTGGAATGTGATCTTCATTCCAGTGGAATTTGCATTAACATTGTTTGGCCATCATAATCCCACCCTGTTACTCACATTTTTAGGATATTGAAATAAGTCTAACTCCATCCTGAGCTGTAACCCCTGGATCCCCAAAGGTTGGATGGGATTTAGCTCCATTAAAGCCAACGGATGACGGTGATGCTAGGTAATTTGACTGATCTTTTTTAACCACTAGAACTTGTTCTTCACTTCCCAAGAAATACTCTTGCTCAATCCTCAGCTTTGTGGGAAATAACCCATGAAAAATAGCTGCTGTCCATGCTCGGTTATTTTGGGGTATCAGTTTAATTTTTACTTCCCCTCTCTCCCTCCACCTGTTCTCTGAAGGTGTCCAGCAGTCAGAGAGGATCCCAGGGTGTTTGGGGTCCTGCTGTGCCTGGTGCTAAATATCCTGTGTGAGAGAGGCATCTCCAGTGTTCCCTGGGGAGCTCCCAGTGATGCTTTCCACCTGTGCCGAGGGCTGAGCAAGCTGCAGGGATTACGCAGCATCGGATTCTCCTCCCTCTTCCATATTTCAGTATCTTTCGCAACTGAGAAAGGAGGAACAACTCTGCAACTGGGAGTGCAGTGAAAAGCTTCTGGTGTAGGATTGAAACAGACTCCAGGTGGGAGGCGAGAAATACTCCCTCAATGTACAGATGAGAAACTGAGGCACGGAGGCATTGAAGGATTCACTCCACAGCTGAGCTATACCTGGAGTCTGACTAAGACAGTGACAGGAATAGGAATGGTGTGCTCCAGAGTTAGAACTCTAAATCCATCCTGGAAAATCAAGATTCAATTCCCATCCTTCCCACTGTCTCCCTGGACGGCGTCGGTGGAAGAATTTGTCTTACCCCAGAGAGGGAAGCCTCACTGGATGCTTTTGTGGCTCAGTGAGATGAGCTAGGATCCCTGATTTCTGGGAATGAGATGGTCCCATCTGGGAGTACACTGGGAATAGCATCCCAGTTCTTCTGAAAGGGTGTAAGCTCACGGACTGCAGGGATGGTCCCACCTCCTGTCTTCACAAGGGAGAAGATGAGGATGGCAGGACTGGCCAGTCTGGAACCAGAAGCTGTATTGTTCAACCTATTCCCTGCTTGCTGAGAGTCAGGACAAGGGGAAATGGCCTCAAGTTGTGCTGGTGAGGTTCAGATTGGATATTAGGGGAAATTTCTTTCCCAAGCTATGACTATCAAAGTCTCACCAGGGCAGTGGTGGAGTCCCCATCCCTGGAGGGTTTTAAAAGACACATAGATGTGGCACTTGGGGACATGGTCGAGTGGTTGCCTTGGCAGTTGGGTGGACAGTTGGACTCCATCACCTTAGAGAGCTTTTCCAACCTAAACAAGTCCATAATTCTGTGATTCTGTGATTGCTCCAAGTTCATCTCAGAAGTTTGGGTTGATGATGAACTGTGTTTGCTGCCAGCAGTCCCTGCAGTCCTGCCTGTGATTGGTGACCTGAGTGACAACCTCGATCCTTTCTCAAGGACGTTTGTCCATTCTGAGCAGCACAGGAGGGCTCGTGTTCCCGAGAGGAGAAACCTGGAGGGAGTTAAAGCTGCACTGCCTGGCTGGAGCAGTTGGGGCTTTGCTGTGGGAGGACAGACAATGCATTTGCAGTGCATTAAGGTATTATTGTAACTGCGTGTGCGCTGAGAGGTTTCTGATCCTGCAAAGTAAAGATGAGCAGATTTGTCCCAGATTTATCAATGGAAGCAGACTTCCCATTGAAACAGGAGGGAGGGGAGGGTGGGTGAGATTCTGGTCACAGCCAGGCTGGATTCTCTACACACTGCCTGGCTGTTGATGCTGCCAAGGGGAGCTCTGGGGGGAGAAGGACAACCCTAAACCGCTGCTTGAGAGGCACTGGGATTCATCAAGAAGGAAGGGAAATTTCAAGGTGGAAGCAGGATGCAAAGACAGTCCCATGTCTGGGAATAACTGAGAGCTGGGGTGAAGGTCCCACATGTTTTCTGCAGCCCATGTTCCCCCGGGGAGGGATGCTGGGGGAATTCCCCTCATGGTCTGGGTCTGGCTGTAGAAAGAGGGAAGGTGTTCGTGCCCTCTGCTTGGAAATCTGCCCTGAGAAGGCCATTAAGGGAGGAAAAGAGCAATGCTTGCTCTGCTTCCTCATAGAAACTGCATGTGCTGTTCCAGGGCAGCCTGTGGACCATTGCACAGGGGGATTTCTTAAATGGCCGTTAGGAGCAAAATTAAATTTGTGGAGACCAGATGCAGCTGAAGAGATGGATGAAAAAGCAGAAGGAAATTTGCAGAGGGAACACTGGGACATCTCGCATTAGACAGCAAATCACAGCCTGGAAGAGATGGTTTGGTGCTGCATCGAGCTCCCAGCTTACGGGAAAGCTTTGGCCAGGTTGGACAATGGGGAGCTGTCCCTTCCCCTGGGCTTTTATTCCCCTTCCCTTGTGCTCAGACCTCCAGGTTTTGAAGCCTGACCTAGGACCACCTCTGTTTCTGCTTGACAAATGCCGGGCTTGCGCAGCTCCTGGATGCAAACCCCTGCAGGGAAGGCGAGTGAGGCTGGCAGGGGCTCACAGGGAAGGTGATGCTGTGGCTGCATCCCCGATGCTGCCCCAAAGCTCGGCTGGAGAGCCAGGGGAAAGCAGGAGCTGAGGGGAAGGGCTGGGGAGGATCTGCCCCTCGGCTGCTCTCCGCCTGCAGCGCTGCTGCTCGCCTGGCACAGCCTAATTGGCTTTGATAGCATTACAGGGAAGCAGCGGAGGAGTAAACAGGGCCAGGAGGCCACGACATGCTGGGGCCGCCAGCTCCGGGAGAAATCCCAGCGCGACTCCCGACCAAAGCCGCCGGAGCTCAAGGGTTAATGTCTGCTGCTGTGCTGCAGCTGTGGGGTACGGGCTTAATCCTGATGCTCTTAAAGGAAAGGCTTTTCCAAGCAGCGTCCCAAAGGTCTGTGGCTGTCTCGGTAATTCCTGATGGGTTTGCCCCTGACAGATACAGAGTAAATTATTGCAATTATGGAAGTTACACCTTGTGCCTCGAGCCTTGTGTCCTCAATAAATGTTTATGGTTTGAGGCAGCCTCATTTGTTTGCCTTAAACCAGACAACACTGATTTATTGGCAGAAATCCTAGCAGGGAAAAGGGATGAGCCAGACAAGTTTTTAGCTGCCACACACATATATGTGGTGAAGGGATGATGGTTATTTCATTTTCATGAAAATAAAGCCTCAGACTTGTGTGTGAACTGTTGCTTACAGGATTCTTTCCCAACCTACAGCCAACAAGGGGAGCTCAAGGGTTAATGGTGCTCCAGGGCTTTGCTTCCTGCCTTGTCTGGGTTTTGGGATGGCTGGGAGATGCTGTGGGTTGGGAGGGAGGAGTAGATGCTCTCACTGGGAGCATGGTGCTGGTTAGCACCATGAACTGCTGCAGGAATGGTGGGGAAGCAACTTCCCAGCTCCCTCCTCCCAGGAGATCCACACCCTCAGGAAAAACAGCTGTCAAAATTGGGGCTTAAAGCCAAGGATGGAGGTAGCAACAAGGGACTTGTGTCCACGTCTGGGGTGGGGTGACATGGCCTGGAGACAACTCTCCTTGTGTGGGGGCATGGGTGAGCATCCACCTTTCCATGCACACCTTGCTGGGACTCGTTCCCTCAGGAATTCTCCTGGGTTTCTGGTGGCAGAGGGTGTTTCCCCTCTGTCAGCTGGTGGGCTCAGCTCAGCCAGGCTCCATCCTCACTGTTCATCTGCCATTCAGAGTCTGAAGTCAGCTCTTGCACCAATATTTATTGTTGTTCCCTCTGCAGATCTGGATATTTTGGACAGCTTGTGTCTGATTTAAAGTATAAATAAGTTTGATCTTTTCATCTGTTGTTCCCCCTACCTTCTGGAGGCTGTGCTGGTTAAAAATAACTGGGATGATGAGCTCAAGTGGGGATGGTGGAGGGGTTTTAACCTCCATCGTGGCAGGACCACCCATCTGGCTCTGGAAGGGAATGTAGGCTCCCTCCTCTCCTCTCCCAAACCCTCATGGTCGAGCTCTTGGTCCAGTGCAAGGAGTCCCTGCCCATGGCAGGGATGTGAGATGAGATGAGCTTTAAAGTCCCTTTCAACCCAAACCATTCCATTACTTTTTCCCAAGCTAGGAGCTCCCTGAATTGCCTAAACCCCCTTGGCACGTGGCTGGGCATTAAAGTGTTTCAGTTATTGCAGGGGGTTGGAAAAATGGGGATCTGGGGGACAGCTGGGAGTGCAGAGATCAGAGGCTGTCCCTGATGCACATCTCCTGGGGATGGGGTGTTTTCCAGCTCTGGGCTCCTGCAGAGGAGGTTTTTGCCTGAAAAAGTCCCTTTTGCTCACAATTGAATATTTGCTTAAGAAGACCAATTGGAGAGAGAAAGAAAGAAAAAGGAATAGAAGGGTTTTGGCTTTCTTGATGGAAAGTCTGAAATGCAGGTTTGGGTTCAGCCTGGAACCTCCTTGGTAGAGGGCTGGCTCAGCTTTGCTTCTGGGTTTATTTTGGTGGGGAAAGCACACGCACACACACACGTGTGCACCCACACTCATGGACACACACACACATGCACATGCTCTCCTAGACAGAGAAAAACAATCCCCAGCCTAACCCAGACGCTGATTCAAAACAACTGTTGGGTCTGGCCATGCTGTCAGCTTTCCACTGCCCACAGCCTCCCACCGTGTGAAACCGTAGCTGAAAGCCAACAGGCAAACGCGAAAATTCAGAGTCAAAATTGCATTTCACCTGGGGAAGGGCAGAAGAACTCTTTCTAGGCAGCAGTTCTGCCAGGAAAAACCCCTCTTCCTGCTTGCAGCACGCTGAGCAGCAAAGGATGCTCCCGAGAGGAGACTGAAGCCCCTCGGCGCTGCCTGGGGGATGGATGGGGCTCCCCCAAGCAGGGCCATGGGAGGGGGTGCCCGCAGCTGGCGGGGGGCTGCGGGGCAGGGCCGGGGGGCTGGTGGGTGTCTCCGGGAGCGGTGACTGAGTGAGGCGGTGCCAGGGCTGGGGGCGGATTTTTTGAGAAGAGCCTCAGCTCTTCAGAGCAGCGGCAGCCGCTGGAGGAGTTGGGCGGCTGTTGCTCCCTCTCCGCCCGGAGGAGGAAGAGGAGGAAGAAGAGGCTTCAGCTGCCGCCTCTCGGATCCCCCCTCCCCCCCCTTTCCCCTTCCGCCCCACACCTTTATGGACGAGCGCCGGAGCTTGCTCTACTCTCCGGCCGCCTCCTCCGCCGGCCGGCAGCCGCGGGGCGGCTCGACCAGCAGCCACCACAACCTGGGCTACACCGAGCAGCTGCCCCCCGCCGCCCCCCAGCCGGGCCCCGAGCAGCAGGAGGAAGAGGGCGAAGAAGGGGAGGAAGGCAGCATGACCGTGGTGGGAGGCGGCGGCGGCGGAGACCCTCTGCTGGAGGAGCCTCAGCATCCTCCTGCGCTGCTCGGGGGGGACCGCTACGATCAGCCCCCGGCGCCGGCCGTGCCCGCCGGGCAGCCCGCGGGCGCTGGGGAGCACGAGTGCTGCGAGCGCGTGGTGATCAACATCTCGGGGCTGCGCTTCGAGACCCAGCTCAAGACCCTGGCACAGTTCCCCGAGACGCTGCTGGGGGACCCCCGGAAGAGGATGCGCTACTTCGACCCCCTCCGCAATGAGTATTTTTTCGACCGTAACCGTCCCAGCTTCGACGCCATCCTCTACTACTACCAGTCGGGCGGGCGCATCCGGCGTCCCGTCAACGTCCCCATCGACATCTTCTCCGAGGAGATCCGCTTCTACCAGCTGGGGGAGGAGGCCATGGAGAAGTTTCGGGAGGATGAGGGTTTCATCCGGGAGGAGCAGCGGCCGCTTCCCGAGAAGGAGTTTCAGCGCCAGGTGTGGCTCCTCTTCGAGTACCCCGAGAGCTCTGGACCGGCCCGAGGCATTGCCATTGTCTCTGTCCTGGTCATCCTTATCTCTATTGTCATCTTCTGTCTGGAGACCCTGCCTGAATTCAGGGATGACCATGACTATGAGGGAACTGGGGGGACCTTCGGGACAGGGGGTGGCCCTCTCCCACCTGATGTCTTCACCAACTCCTCATCCTCGCCTGCTTCCATGGTGTCATCCTTCACCGACCCTTTCTTTGTGGTGGAGACTTTGTGCATCATCTGGTTCTCCTTTGAGCTGCTGGTCCGTTTCTTTGCCTGCCCCAGCAAGGCCACCTTCTCCAAGAACATCATGAACATCATTGACATTGTGGCCATCATCCCCTACTTCATCACGCTGGGCACGGAGCTGGCTGAGCGGCAAGGCAATGGCCAGCAAGCCATGTCCTTGGCCATCCTCAGAGTCATCCGCCTCGTCAGGGTCTTCCGCATCTTCAAGCTCTCCCGGCACTCCAAGGGGCTGCAGATCCTGGGGCAGACCCTCAAGGCCAGCATGAGGGAGCTGGGCTTGCTCATCTTCTTCCTCTTCATCGGCGTCATCCTCTTCTCCAGCGCCGTTTACTTCGCAGAAGCCGATGACCCCAGCTCGGGGTTCAGTAGCATCCCTGATGCCTTCTGGTGGGCTGTGGTCACCATGACCACTGTGGGCTATGGGGACATGCACCCCATCACCATTGGGGGCAAGATCGTGGGGTCTCTGTGTGCCATCGCAGGGGTGCTGACCATCGCGCTGCCCGTGCCTGTCATCGTCTCCAATTTCAACTATTTCTACCACCGGGAGACAGAAGGTGAGGAACAAGCCCAGTACATGCATGTTGGGAGCTGCCAGCACCTCTCGTCCAGCGAGGAGATGAAGAAGGCTCGCAGCAATTCCACCCTCAGCAAGTCCGAGTACATGGTGATTGAGGAAGGGGGGATCAATCACAGTGCATTCAAACAGGCTGCCTTTAAAGCAGGCAACTGCACAACCACAAACAATCCCAACTGTGTGAACATCAAAAAGATCTTTACAGATGTTTAAAACAAACCCAAACCAAACGAACAGCAACAAAATCTGAGGATGCGGTAAAACAATACCAATAATAATACCAATAATAATGCAAAGTGACTGTGTGTCGGTGTTGTGTGGAACATGCACCATCGTCGGTCCTGTGTGTGCCCTCGTTTTTATACCTTTATTTTTTTAGATCCTTCCTTTCTAAAGATCCAAAAGTAAAAGGATTTAAAATTCTCTGAAGAAGAGGACAGCTAAAGGGTAAAGAGAAGGAAGATGAAGAAAAGCCACACTCACTGTCAAAACAGGTGTTTGTTCTGCAACGTGTTGCAGAGCTGCTTTGCTTTTTGGGCTTTTGGGGAATCTCTTGCTTTGCTCCCGAATTTCCCCCTCTTTCCCTAAGGGCAGTGTGTAGCCAATCTCCCTTCCATCACATAAAATAACTTGTTGGATTAACAAACTCGGACTGGGTGGAGGAACGAGGGAAAAATGAGGCACAGTGTACTGGGAGGGGGCTGGGAGGAAATAACCATTTAATTCTGCAGAGAGTCTCTGTTACCACATCGTTAAATGATGCTTAATATTGAAACATGTGATGTGCCATTACGGGCACGTCCCAGACTCCTTTTTTCTCCCCACTAGATCATTTATGAAATTCTAATATGTTCAGAGACCAAGTGCAATCAATGCTGATTTAAATAGAAAAAAAATTCCCTAAGCCTTCATTTTCTATTCTGGATTCCCTTCCCATGTAACCTGATGGAATTATTTCCTCCAATGTCAAGTCTGTGGCCATGCAGCAGGGATATGTGCAGCAGGAGGGAGAGGACAGGCAGACGGGAATGTTTTCGGGAGCCGCCGGCGCAGGGAGTGATGTCTGCATGGAGCAGGATCCACCACGGGCTCCTTGCTATGGCTGGGAGCCTCCAACCCACCCAGCCGGAGACAAAGGGATATTTCCTCCTCATTTTGCAATGCTTTTGGAGGAGATGCAGCCGCTTATCACCAGAAGATTAAAGTGGTGAACACGCCTTCCAGCGGAAGTCACTAATTCTGACCGGAGTGATGCAGTTGCCATGGTGACCATGGTTTCCTGGGAAACCCCCAAAGGTTGTCATGGCATCCCTTCTCCCATCCCCCCTGGTCCCTGCTCTTCCCGCAAAAAGCCTTTCCAGATGGTTCCAGCTCTGCCATCCCACAGGACATCGTGGCTCTGCACCCCCTTCCTGGTTCCTGTCCCACTGCTCCTCCTGTGTGCCCAACAAAGCATCCACAGGCAATAAGCACCCCCAGATCCACCTGTCCCTCACCTTGGCACCTGGGGATGGAGGTTCATCCTGCTCCACCGAGAACAACCCCAAACCCAGTGGGAACAGGCACCGAGCAGCTGCCAGGAAGCTTGTCTGGGTTACCCCGGCAGCTCTGTGAAACAAGGGGGACAGTAAAAAACAGGATTGAAAAATAACCAAAAATCCTGCTGGGAAAAATCACAAATCACCAGCTTCATCTTCACGTGTATGCCAGGGGCCATGGGACATCTGACGGGATCAGGTGAGCTCTGCATGGGGGAGAGTTCAATGGAGTCATAGTGTTGGGTTTTTTTTGGACAAACCCCATGCTTTCCCCTGCTTATTTTTATTCTCCAGCTTATCCTGCCGCTCTCAGGTATTTTTATACATGTTAGATAAAGTGGAATCACATCCTAGAGCTCCTCTGATTTTATTTGCTTTTTAGTGCTGTGGGAGGAGGAAAACCCTGCTGCTTCTCTGCAGCTGGATTGCTTCATTTCTGTGCTAAAAAGGTGATTTCAGTGGTTTAGTGTTTCCATCCAGTCCCTGCCACTGACACAGGCCAAAAGCAGCTTGGCCTCAAGAGCTTTGGCTCCAGATCTGTTCATTTTTGCTGGATTTTGCATTTAAAAAAGCCAAATTCCTCCGAGGTAGCACATGGAACAGACATGCTGTTAAATACCTACAGCAAAGAGACGTTTTGCCCCAACCTGTGCAAGTCACACCTTTCCCAAGGCTGTGGAGAGAGGGCCTTGTCCTGAGAGATGCTGGCCATGCCAAAATTGCAGTTTAACTGGGATTTTTCCCAGACTCAGAAGGATCTAGATGGTTTGCAGCACCCTTCCTTAGCCACAGTCAATAAACTCAAGAAAAACATCAGAGCTCCTCCTTGGATGCTGGGGTGTGAGGGTTTAATGGAGCTACCAGAGTTTTTATCAGCTGAGGGTGCAAGAGATGATCTTTATTAGGGAACATCATGGGACATTACAAACCTGAGATCCCTTGTCCAGGATAACTAGGATTCTTTGTCAGGGATAACTGGGAACACCTCAGTGTGCCTTTTCCCCAGGCTGCCAGTGGGCCGAAATGTCATTTCTGCCTACAAGCTCTCACTTTTTATTGTTATTAAATTTTATTTTTATTAATTTTTATTGTTATTAAAGCTTTCCCACATGCCTGTTCCTAAAAGGAGGTTCTGAGTTTAAGAGCAGTGGGAAAAATGGCACTCAGGAGAGTTTGCAGATGAGTTCTGGGTTGGTGTTTTGCCCGTGGCAGCTGCACAGGTTAGGGAAACCACATGTTCTGGAAATGGCACAGAACAATTTTCAGTTTCTCTGTCATCTAAAATAAGCAGAGACCTTGCAGTTTGTTGGTTTGTTTTCCTGACTCGTCCCTGACAGATTTTGTAGGAGCAGAGTAGTTTCAAAGGGATTTTATTGATAGTAAACAATGTTTTATGGGAGAGGTGGCAAGGAAACCACTTCACCCACTGGGGTAGAAGGCAATTTGGCTCTGGTAAAATTCCAGAATGGTTTGGGTGGGAAGAGATCTTAAGGATTATCCAGTCCCACCCCTGCCATGGGCAGGGACATTTTCCACTATCCCAGGTTGCTCCAAGCTCTGTCCAACGTGGCCTTGGACACTTCGAGGGATAGGGCAGCCACAGCTGCTCTGGGCAACCAATATCTGATCTAAATTTCCCCCTTTTCACATTCAGAAAAATACTTTTTACTACTGAGTGGTATCACTGAAAGACAAAAATTCACTGCTGCTCTGTCTTGGATACACCCCAAAAAGTGTGGAAGTGGAAAACTGGGAATATGCTTTGGGTGTTCTGCCCTCTCTGCATCCTCTCTGCTGTCTCATGGGTACCATTCAGTGAGAGAAACTGAACCATTTGAGCCACCTGCTCTAGTGGAAGGTGTCCCATGGCAGGGAGCTGGAACTGGATGATGTTTAAGATCCATTCCAACCCACACCATTCAGTGACTCTGATAAATACCTTCTGTTCTGTGGTCTGACGGCTCCTCTGGAAGTGGCTGCTGCACTTGTTGTGCCAGGAATTGTAGAGATCCCTGAAACACTGGGCTCTCCACAGCCAGCTGTTATTTAAGTGGCTCTGCTCTCCTGCCGTGTGCCCCATTAGGACAAGGCAGTGTTTCAGCAGCCACTGGGGAGTTCCAGAGGAGCCTGGGCTGTGTTGGGTTTGCCTGTCTGTGATGTGCTTAGAGGAGCGGCATTAGGGGATTAGCATCAGTGTGAGGCAAAGGGCCCGCCCAGACTCGGCTTATTACGTTAAATGGAGGAAAGGGCATTACCACGAGCTCCTGGCTGATGCTTCCCAGCACCCCAAGAGCAGGGGAGCAGGGTCCCCGCAGCTCTGGGTAATCCCAGCGTAGTCTCCACTGCGATGTCCTCCCCGCCCCTGTCCTTCGTGCCTGTCACCCGAGAGACACGGTGACACTGAAGGATGGGAGTGCGGATGGAAGAGGCAGCTCCCAGCCCAGGGATGCAGCCCTGGGAGGCTGGAGCTGCCCCCGTGGATGCCTTCAGTTTATCACAGAGTCACAGAAAGGTTTGGGTTGAAAACAGCCTTAAAGAGCATCCAACCCCCACACAGGGGCGCTGGGTGATGTCGAGCCTTGTACCTCCTCTTTTGTCTTTTCACAGACTGCTGTCAGTTTCCCTTTCCCTCTGTATTTTAGGACCTGTTCCCCTGTTTCAGCCCCGGATGCCACCTTTAAACGCATCCTTGGTGCTTGGGGGTGCGGCAGCCGCAACCCTGGCCCCTCCACTTGGTACTTTGACACCATCACCTTTTTCTCCTGCTTCTTTGCCTTCTTCTTTTTGTGTGTTTTCAGGCCTGCTCTCCTTCAAAAGGTTCTGTTGTTCTCCAGCACAATAGATGCCCTTCGGGTGCCTGGGGTGGCCGGGAGCAGAGCAGTATCCATCCCACCCCACGTGTGGACACAGACAAGGGCTGGAGATATCTCTTTCCTCCAGGAGGGTTAAATTTCCTCCCAGGCAATTGTTCCTGCTCCATCCCTTGACAAAAGAAGTTGTTTTTGTTTTTTATTCCCCAGTTTATGGGCAATTAAGCAGCGGCAAAGGGCAGACAAGCGCTTTCCCTGGCAGAATGGAAGGAGCGAGCCAGGGTCATTGCTCCGAAGGGGTCTCTCCTGCAGGGATGTAGCACAAGGAAAGGGTGTTTGGCAGTGCTTGGCGTGTACGGGGAGCGTTGTGTGTAAAATCTCTTTAATTGTGTAGTTTGGAGCCCTCTCCTGCCAAGCTTTTAAAATATGCATATCTTGGTGCGAGCACACGGAGGCTCCACCGCCGCCGGAGGGAAGCAGGGCTTGGT